>NC_081413.1:753208779-753535238 GCF_030272615.1 Cryptomeria japonica
TATTTAAAGATGCTTGGAAAAAGCTTGGTCAATTGTATGGCCAAGTTGATGAGATTAGGGGCTACAATCTTGACAATAATCTCACAAATTTGGATTCTAAGAATTTTGATACAATCCAAGACTATGTAACTAAAGAAGATGAGCTAAGAGCACAACTCAAGGATTGTGGCATTAATAAAAATGACGCACAATTGGTCTACAATTTGTTGAAAAAACTTTCATTGGAGTATGCAACCTTTGTTTCTAGTTTCAAAAACCATCGGTTGATTGCGGGTAGTTCATACACTACACCATCATTTGATGTAGTCACAAACATGTTGATGTTTGAGCAATCAAATTTGATCAACGTGGGGGTTCTCAAGTCTTCCAAGTCAAAAACTTTGGTTCCTAATCAAGGGAATCAAGTAAAATGCAAGAACCAAAAGCAATCTAAGACAAAGCAACAAAAGGATAGAGCACAATCATCCTCTCCACAGAAAGACAATTCTTCATCTTCTTTCAATAAGGAGAATCCAACTTGTTCATATTGCAAGAAAGTTGGTCATGATGGGCATCATTGCCACACTAAGCAAATTGATGAGTTGACAAACATCATCAAGAAGAACAACATCAATTTTACATCCGCTTATAAGAAGAAGGATTCAACTCCTTCCACTTCCTCACAGTCAAAAGGAAAAGGGCAACCATTTGTGGCAACTATAAGTCTCATGTTCATGAAACTTCCCAAGGTCGGGCTCTTAAGTGTTAGTTTGAGAGATCAAAACATACCTGATCATACATTGCCTATATAAGAAAGGCTTGTTGCATATTTATAATCATATTCAACTATTATCAATCTATGCATTATTGATGCAAGTTATCTTGTCATTCTCTCTTGTGGAAGTTATTTCGTTCTTGTAGGGATCTTGGGGGTGTTGAGGAGTCACCTATGTACTCCTACAGAATGAAGATGGAAAAGTGATTTGGAATAAGGTTAGAGTTGTATGCAAAGGATATGTTCAAGTTATAGGACTTGATTTTCAAGAGACATTTTCTTTGATAGCAAGACTTGAGGCAATCAAAATATTTCTAGAATTTTTAGCATTTAAGAACTTCAAGGTATATAAGATGGATGTCAAATTTGCATTTCAAAATGGAGAGTTAGAAGAAGTCTACATTGAACAATCAGAAGGGTTTTAGCTTCTAGATAAACCTATGTAAATTAAAGAAGGCTCTTTATGGACTCAAGCAAGCCCCTGGAGCATGGTATTCAAAATTGGATAGATATTTGTAGTAGCAAGGATTCAAGAGAGGTAATGCAAACAACAATTTGTACATAAAAATAGAAGGTAATCGTTTGTTGATTGTCATTTATGTGGATGACATTATATTTGGAGGTGGTAGTAATGCAATGTGAAAAGAATTTTGGGATTCTATGCAAAAGGAATTTGAGATGTTGACTCTTGGTGAGTTGTCCTTCATTCTTAGTTCATAAATTTCTCAATCAAAAAATGGTATTGATGCTTTGCAAAAAGGATTAGAAAATCTATTTGATGGAAACACACACAAGAGCACAAGAAACAAATGTTAGTGTTACCAACAAAAGATTATCCTAAATAGGCATATCAAGAGAGATATTAAGCATGAAATAGAAAGCGGACAAACATAGAATAGATAAACTATACTCTCCAAATGCTAATCAAGATGCTCATAGTTGCTCCTCCCTTGTTCCTCTCCTCTCCAAGTTCCAAATGAGTGTAGCTCTCAGCTTTTAGCACTAGCCATGGATGCCATATGGAGATTCAAGATGGTTGAATATGATAAGCAAATGCTATGCAAGTGTAGATAGTGATGCTATGAAAAAGCTCTATGCTAATACCAATATAACAACAATACTCTAATTCTTCCTTCTTTGCTTGAGGAGAAGGGTTCTATTTATAGAATAAATAGGGAAATGAAGGGTTAAGATTGAGCAATCTTAACAAGGGTTAGGATTGAAAGATATTCAATCCATGTGAGACTTTCAACCCAATCCCATGTTGACAAGTGTCACCATGAGGAGGCTTGAGAGGAGAGATAAGGAGCATTAAATGCGTGAGGGGACATGATGGTTACCCTAGGGGGTTGGGTTAGGGTTAGGTTAATGGATATTCCTTTTATCCAAGGGATAAATGAATGTGCAAGGGTTAAATAGTTACCTTAGTCAAAGAAATAAATGCTTTGAAGAGACCCATGAGTCAAAAGGATGGTTAAGCTAGAGGAAAGTCTCTAACCAAAGGTAAAAGGTGAGTTAACCATAAATGGTTATGTAAGAGCCTATAATGGTTTGGAAGACTTTAGAGGTTAACCATTTGAAGACATAAAGCCTTTAATGGTTATTGAAGACTTTGGAGTTTTTTGAGAAGTGACTTCCTTTTATTTAGGAATGTGACAATGATTAGGATAGGATTAGGCTAATTAGAAGGAGTTAGAAGAATCTAGAAGGGATTTAGGCATGCAAGTGGATTTTGTAGGAGAATGCAAGTGGGAGGAATTTTGGGATTTTCAATTAAAATAAAATCATTCATTTCAATTAAATGGTGTAATTTGCATTTCAAATAAATATTAATTTATTTAAATGTGAGAGAAGATTTAATTAAACAAATATGATTTATTTATTTAATTAATGGTCTGAATTTGGTTAAGTGAATTAAATAAAAAAAATTGAATAATTTATTTAATTAATAGGAGAAGAGGGTTAAGATGAATTAATTAAATATTAATTTAATTAATTATTGGTTGATGGTTAAATAATCAAATAAATACTAAATATTTATTTAATTAAGTGGACAGATTTATGTGACTACATTTGCCCCTCTTTGAGATGGGCCAATTTTTTTTGAAAAATCGGGCGATCTCTCGAAAAAGAGAAAGAAGTTGGGGAGAGGTAGAATAGAAGAAATTAGCAATAACGGTGAAAGAATGGAAGAAAATAGAGTGAATATGGAGAAATGGCAAGCCAGTGAGTACCCGTAGGTTATGCAGGAGATACTGTGTAAATGTGGTGTTGTGCTTTTGATTTATGCTATACAATTGATCAAAATGGTTGGACAATATGGTCCAATTGGTTAAACTGCCCCGTTCGAGTCAAAGCGTGACAGTTGATGTCAGTTGTTCGCTTGGACAGGATAAAGTCTGAGTAAGTGAATCAAAGTGGCATGTTGTGACTTAGACAATTGATGTAATTGCCTGATGAAGTCAAGGTATTTGAAGCAAAATACTCGTTGAGACTTAGACAATTGATGTAAATGTTTGTTGGATTGTGTTTGAGTGGTTGATCAATTGATAGTGTGTGCGTGTGATGGATGGTTGTGGTGAATCATAGCAGCCCCGTTGAGACTATGTCATTATGATAAATGCCTATTGTAGTCTAGGTTTGCCATAATTGATTACCTGTTGAGACCCGAAGATACTTGATCAGAGTATATGTTGATAGTCTAGGTGTGTGTGAGTCGATGTGCCTGTGTAGACAGAGTAATTGGCTTGATTGGGTTGATGGGAGATGATGTAGGGTATGTGATGCTGATTACCAAAATGGGGAGGGTGAGGGGGGTTCGATGTTAGATAGAAGAAATGGAGGACCTATGACGCATTCCTATGGAAGAAGAGGAAAATAGAGTATCTATTGTCATTACTATGTATGAACGATATGTAGCTATTATGAATGTATGGATGGATGGAATGCAACGGAATGCAATATGTACAGATGAGATGGAATGATGATCCATAGTGATTTATTTCATCATTGAGCTTTAAAATGTTGTAAGAAAAATACAAGCAACTTGACATAATGATTCAAGATGACCTGAGTATTCCTTTCATGCATTTTGATATAGCAAGTTAATACAAGAAACTTGATATAATGGATCAAGTTGACCTGAGTATTGCTTGCAGAACAAACAAGGATTATCTCATTTCATGCATGACTTGGAACGTCCTCTTTGATCTTTTGTCGATCATATCCTGAGACAAGTTCATACCGTAGTAAGAGATAAAACCATTATCGAGCTTGGATGAGGTAGTAGGAACCAAAGATGGAGTATTGTACCTGTAAGCAAACAACATATATAAAGAATAAAGAATATGGATCCTCGATAATGGTTCATGCTCATATGGTCGAGGTATACGCTATAGTCAGCAAGCCGTAGTGATCTATGACTGTATTTTGCCTATGATCAAGTAGCTTAGTGAACTTCCCATGTAGACACCATTAGTACATGCCCCAGTACTTCATCGGAATAATTCGCAGAAGATACACAAACAATGTTTTTGATTGATTTTTGATGTTTTATGATGTTTTTGAATTTTGTGAGATAGTTTTTCAATGTTTTTGGTATTTTGATGATTGTTTTGAATGTTTTTGGTATTTTGTGAGATAATTTTCTAATGTTTTTGATATTTGGAGAGACAATTTTGAATGTTTTTGAATTTTGTGAGATAGTTTTGAATGTTTTTGGATTTTGTGAGATAGTTTTGAACGAAGAATCAATGAATCACAAGTAATGCATAATCCACTTCCATCAAATAGGTTAAGGGTATTGCCCCTAGTTTTAGGTATGACTCTGAAAAAGCGGGATGCAAGACGCATGAAGTACTATCCTTAATTGCAGATCAATAACAAGCCATGGTTTGGATAGATGGATGAGTGAATGTAGTGGATGTGATCGCAACAAGTCTGAAAGACAATGGAGCCATAGCCTTTACGAGTGGCACCTGTTTGCCAGGTTTTCACCATCGCACTTACCCAAGGTGCCACCAGAGTTGTTTGTTCACCGTTTGGATGCATGATTTTTCTTTACTATTTTGACATTTTTTAATTTTCTTCAAGACATTTATCTGAATGTTTTTGGTGTTTTCGCTGGTATGTAGGGGAGCCTAATGCTCTGTGTAGCTTATGTATAAAACCATTTGAGGTGCATGTTGTTGATCGGATCTGCTAGCGATTCTCCTTCTGAAGTAGCCAACTAATATGCCCCAGACCCAAATACAACAATGATAACATATGGACCCAGCCAGTTCGATTCAAACTTTCCCTGATGTTCTCAGTTTGGTTGCTTACGAGGATTCTCACGAAGAAAAAGATCACCTACCTCGAATGTGCGAGGTCTAACTCGATGATTATAGCTTCTGCTCATACGTTGTTGATAGGCCTTGAGGTGATTGTATGCAACTTGTCGTTTCTCATCAATTAGCTCTAAGTCTTGGAGACGGGATACTCTGTATGCTTCATCATCGATGAGATTGTGCAAGGAAACCCATAGAGATGGTATCTTGACCTTGATAGGTAAGATAGCTTCTACGCCATAGACTAGTGAGTAGGGAGTTGTGCCTGTAGGGGTTCGAATGCTAGTTCAATACACCCATAGTGCTGGATTCAATTGAACGTGCCAATCATGACTGACATCATTGACTGTCTTCTTGAGGATTCTTAATATGTTCTTGTTTGATGCTTCAACCTAACCATTGCCTTGTGGGTAATAGGGAGTGGAAAAGTGGTGTTGGATGTGAAACTTCTCAGAGAGCTCACAGACATTTTGATTTTTGAAAGGAAGCCCGTTATCTGTGATGATGGACATGGATACATCATACCGACAGATGATGTAATTAAGAATGAATGAGGTGATCTTCTTGCTGGTGACTTGGGTAAGTGGAACAACTTCGATCCACTTTGTGAAGTATTCGGTGGCAATAATAATGAATTTGTGGCCATTGGATGAAGATGGATGAATTTTACCCACAAGGTCAAGGCCCCATTGACAAAAAGGCCATGGTGTTGTGATTGGTTGCAATTCCTGTGGTGGTGCATGTATCAGGTCTCCATGAACTTGGTATTTGTTGCATTTTCAGACAAAGTAATAGGAGTCTTTTTCCATAGATGGCCAATAGTATCCAGTGCGCAGGAATTTCTTGGCTAGTGACGGATCGCTTGCATGAGTTCCACAAATTCCTTCATGTACCTCTTCCAAGGCCTTTGTTATCTCATCTTGTTCTAGACATCGAAGGAGAGTACCATCAAGACTGCGTCGGTAGAGGGTTTCAACAATAATGGTATATCGAGCGGTTTGGCGAATGAAGGTTTTACGGTGGTTATTCGATTGGTTAGGAGGAAGTGTCTGATCGCGGAGGTAGGTGTAGAACTCACCGTACCATGGGGATTCAGAACCAACAAGGTGACATATCATCTCAGATTCGGGGATATCATAAGCGGGAATCCAAAGTTGTTCGACCAAGAACTCATAGCGTGTTGAATTTTTCGGAAGATCTAGAAGAGATGCAATAGTAGCCATAGCGTTAGCAACTCGATTCTGATCTCTTGGTATTTTCTCAAAGGTGATAGTAGTAAATGATGCCTTTAAACTGTCCACCATTAGTTTGTACGACATGAGTTTGTCATCTTTAGTCTAATATTCATCAGTGGCTTGTCGAATGACCAGTTGGGAGTCGCCATATACTTGTAGTTCTTGTAACTTCCATTGTATGGCTAGCCTGAGTCCTGTGATCAAGGCCTCATATTCAACTATGTTGTTTGTGCATGGAAATGTGAGCCTGTAAGACTTCAGGATGCTATCACCTTGAGGTGTGATAAACAAAATGCATGCCCCCGAGCCATGCCTAGTGTATGAATCATCAAAGTATAGTTTCCATGGTTGTGTTGTTGTGATCATGAATATCTCTTCATCTGGAAAATTGGAAATGAGGGGATGATCGCCTATGAGTGGTGCATTGGCCAACTGATTTGCAATAACTTGTCCTTTGATAGCCTGACGGTCCACATACTCGATATCAAATTCACTGAGAATCATTACCCATTTGGCCAAGCGGCCTGTCAATGTTGCTTTATTGAGTAAGTATTTGAGTGGATCAATCTTTGCAATTAGTTGTACTTTATGTGTTAACAGATAGTGCCTCAGTTTAGTGGCTGCCAAGATTACTGCTAGGCAAGCTCTCTCAATAGGAGTGTAATTGAGTTCATAGCCAACTAGTGTGCGAGAGATGTAGTAAACAACACACTCTTTCTCTTCTGCATTGTGTTGTGCCAATAGTACACCCAATGTTGTATTTGTTGCTGATATATAGAGTAGTAAAGGCCTACTCGGATCTGGTGGGATCAACAATGGTGTATTCATGAGATAGTCTTTAAGCATATGGAATGCTTGCTGGCATCTAGTATCCCATTGAAAGCGGATGTTTTTGTGTAGCAGGTGTGTAAATGGGTGACACTTATTTGCCAGTTGTGCAATGAATCTCCGAATTGATTGTAGCCGTCCTTGTAATGTCTTTACCTGACTGATGTTCTTTGGTGGTGGCATGTCCATGATTGCTTTGACCTTTGCAGGATCAACCTCAATACCTTTACGTGAGACAATGCATCCTAGAAGTTTCCCCGAGGTTACTCCAAAGACACGTTTCTTTGGGTTGAGTCAAACATGATATTGTTCCAGTCTATCAAAGATTTTTTCTAATATTTCTAGATGACCTCTCTTGTTAGTGATTTTGACAATAAGTCATCAACATAATCTTCCATTATGGTATGCATCATGTCATGAAAGATTGTGGTCATTTCTCTTTGATAGGTTGCTCTTGCATTCTTTAGACCAAAAGGCATGACATTCCAGCAGTATGTTCCCCATGGACATGTGAAAGTCGTCTTATGTTGATCCTCTGGTGTGATCTTTATCTGATTGTATCCTAAAAAGCCATCCATGAGAGAAAGCATGGCATGTCCTGCTGTTAGGTCCACTATTATGTCGATGTTTGGTAGGTGGAAGTCATCTTTAGGACATGCTTTGTTCAGATCTCTGAAGTCAGTATAGATACGGATGCCCCATTTGGTTTACCGACGGGCACAATGTTGGATATCCAATCTGCATAATCAATTGGTTAAATGAAACCAACATCTAGGAGTTTCTTAAGTTCTGCTTTGACTAGTACTGCGATCTGGGGATGCATCTTGCGAAGTTTCTACTTAACAGGCTTGGCTCCTTCTGCTACGGTGAGGTGATGCATGACTAAATCCAGATCAAGACCAAGCATGTCTGCATATGACCATGCAAAGTTGATCTGGCATTTCTGGAAGAATTCAACAAACTTGGGTTGTTCCTCTGAAGTCAAAAGAGATGCCAGATGTATGTGGTGAGGAGTTTCAGGAGTCCCCACATTGCATTCTTTTGTTTCCTTGATGAGAATCGTTGATCGTTCCTACTGTGTACTAGAGGGGAGGATGTCAAACCTTTCATCCTCAGGCACTTCAGAGAGGTTTTCACCATTGGATACACTCTTTATTTTTACTTTTATGGGATCAAATAGTGCCACAGTGTGGTTTTCACTGGAAGATCCATGTTTTATTATTATATTTTTGTAGCTGAAATGTTTGGCATCCACCCCAAAGTATGTTGCGCTATTAAGTTCTATGGCGAATCTAGCTTTGTGATCCTCACTTGGTATGTTATCCCGTAGTTCCAAGAAGTCAATGATCACCTCATCATTTTGGAAGTGGTCAAGGCATGGGGGATTAGGTTGGTTCCATTTGATGAGTTCAGGATGGATAATGGGCATTACTTCATCGATTAGGTTAAGTTAGATAGATGTGTCAGTGAGGGTTAAGAAATTGTGGTCAAGGTCGTTGATGGTACTCTCCATGTCAGAATCGGGCGTAGGATGTGATGTAGGGTCTGTGGAAGATGTTTCCAGTTCGGGAACCCAAGAGGTTTTAATCTGCGCTTCTCCATAAATAGGGATGTCTTTGTGAGGTGGAAGGGGTGATGTGTCTTCCTCATCTGAAGTATTCAGATGTACTGAATCAAACTCCCACTCATGCGAGTCAGTCTCTGAGTCACTTTCTAGTATCCGATTGCTATACCACACTAGGATATCATCTGAGTTAAACACTGCAGGTGTGATCAGTTGATGTACCTTTGTAGATGAAATGATCGGTGTTGCAGGAAGGATTACGGGGATCAACAAATCTGATATGGGGAGTATTGATAGTGTTGACTATGTTGCTTCTACTGGAATTGCGGGTGTTGTTGATACTGCTGGGGGTTTTGATAGTAATAGTGGTGTTGTTGATGCAGTTGTTGCGGTTGATGGGATTATGGGTTTGATTGGTGGGATGATGGGTGTTGTAGATGGTGTTGCTAGGATTTTTAGCCTCAATGGGGCAATTGCTATGGTGTTTGATGTTGCTTTTATAATCAAAGGTGAACCCTTTGTAATAGGTTGATATAGAGGTTTGTTGGGTTTTCCTTTGAATATGAGCTTAGGAAGGCTCTCCTTTTGAAATCCTAGGCCAGTGTTATCTTTGGGCTTTAATTCTAGCTGCAGCGGTTCATGTCTTCCTTGCTTGCAAGGTCCCAAAGCACTTTGACCATCATAACCCATTCTTTGCATAATGAGAAGGCCTTTGCCATATTGATATGTGGGAAGCTTAGCTTGCGGAATATCGGTGATGATGGGATCTTTATAGATCCATTATGCTAAGTCTTCATCTCTTGTTTCTTCTTCTTGACTCTTTCCCAGGATGAATGGCGTCAAAGGACATGCTGGCTTGTCCAGTGACATTTGAAGTAACCATTGACGTTTACCATACGTTCTAGGAGAAGTAGGCATTTGTCCCACACAAAAGAGTTGGCTCAAATTGTATTCCCTAGGACCTTCCTCTGCTATTCTCATCTTGAGCTTTTCTTGCTTGGGTATAGTGGTGTGTGAACTGGCAAGAAAGGTTGGACTTATGTATGATGTGGAGGAGATGGCTTCTCTATTGTTAGGAATGGTAATCTCTGGTTGATGACTGATATTATGACAATATGCAAAGGGGTTTGCATCTCCCAAGATTGTGATCTCTACACCATTATGCGGGAACTTGATACACTGATGGTAGGTGGATGGAACAACTTGCATGGCGTGTATCCAAGGTCTTCCTAACAATAAATTGTATGGCAGAGGAAGGTCCAGAACTTGATAGATGATGTGTTTCACCATTGGGCCTACTCAGATTGGTAGCACAACAACTCCTTTGGATGAACGTTCTGCATCATCATAAGCTTTGATTGTGATCTTCTTGCGGGGATCCACTGATTCAATTGCATATCCCAAAGCTGTGACTAATTATAGTGTACAGATATTCAGGCCTGCTCCATTATCGATCAAGACTCGCTTGATCCTATGTTGGTTGATAAACCCTTCAATGTGGAGTCAAGCGTTGTGAGGTTGTTGGAAGGATGAGTTGTCACTTTCAGAGAAAGTGAGACAAGGTGATGATCTTAGATTTCCAACCATGGCTTGGAACTGATCTGTATTTAGGTTTGCAGGGACTAACGCCTCTTGGAGAGCTTGATCCAAGATTGTTTTATGGGATGGAGATAGGCGCAATAGCTCTAACATAGATATTAGTGTGGGCGTTTTGTCTAACTGGTCCACAAGGTTATACTGCTTTGGGATAGATGGGGTGCCTTGTGGAGCTGCTTTTATGGTAATCTTGTCGTGACGTGTAACAACATTGTAGGTGGAGCTAGGATTTTTGATGGTAATAGTTGCAATTTTTTCACTGGCATCATATAGGTGATTCATAGTGTAATTATACACGGCTTGCGTATAATTGGCGGTATCTGTGTTTTGCCCTGAAGTGGAAGGACCCCTTTGATCTTGGGATGGAAGTGGATTTTTGAACATAAGATGATCATTGTTTGTTGTTTTTGGGTCAAGTCCTTCGATTTCGATTTCACCTCGGTCAATAAGATCCTGAATAAGATCTTTCAATCTATGACAATTGCTTGTCTTATGCCCTTTCCTTTGATGGAAATCGCAATGTTCAGTATCCCCCCACCATGAAGGTTTGACTTGAGGTTCATAATTTGATGTTTTGGGTAAGGTCACCAGATTTTGAGAAACCAACTGACGTAACACTGTTTCGATGGATTCCCCTAAGGGAGTGTATGTTCATTTTGGTTTAAAATTTTGTTGACGTTGTCTGGGTTCCTCTTGAGATGTGTTGCGGCCTTGATTCAGAGGAGCAACCATGTTATTCTTAGGTGGGGGATTCTGTCCTTCAAATCAAACCACAGGTTGTGCACTTTTGATAGTTCTTGCATCCACAACACCATCATTGACGATATTTTTGTTTTTGTTCCAGAAGTTAGGCTTGTCACTATTGAAGCGAGGATGAGGGCCATCCTTTGGCTCATTGTAGATTTTGATAAGTCCTTTCTTGATGAGAGCCCGCTCACATTTTAAACCTTTGGTGATCATGTCATTGAAAGAATCTGTGTCTTTTACGTCTAGGTGAAATTCCATTTCTTTGTTTAAGTTGGAAATAAATATTTCCACTAGTTCTTGTTCAGGTAACTGAAGAGAACGTCTGCTAGACATTTGACGCCATCGTTGCAGAAAGACCGAAAATAGTTCACCTAGTTTTTGTTTAGTGTTACATAGATCAGCCATGGTGATATCACGTTCAATATTGTGTGAGTAATGTGCCAGGAATTTTTGGATGAGTTCTTCAAATGTCCTAATGCCACCTGGTAGTCGGGAAAACCATGATGTGGTTATTCCTCCCAAACTTTGGGGAAAAAGTCGCATTAGGTATGTGTCCTCCTATGCCACTTCGAGGCAAGCTGAATGGAATTCTCTAACATGATCACGAGGGTCTCCTTTTCCTCTATACTTTTCAAACTTGGGTGTTTCAAACCCTCGTGGAAAAGGTGGCATATGAAGATTCCTATCAAAGGGATAGGGACAAATGTCATTGAGTGAAAATTGATTGGTTTTTACACCACTATGAAGTTGTTGGGCGAGATTCTCAACCTGTTGTCTCAACATTTCTATGTCATTCGGAGGAGGAGGAGGTGGGGGATTACCTTGATGAAGGTTGTATCTGATGTGTTCTCTACCTCTTTCATCCTCATTATGACTTTGGCGTTCTGATGCTTGTCTTAGTTGTGCAACATCAAAGTCAGAGGGTAGTTTAGCCCCTTCTTGAGCAAGTCTTAAAAAGTGAGCATCAACATTGCTACTGAGTATCTCGTCAAAAAGTCTATTGAAGAGAGGGTTGTGTTGTGCCCTTTCTATTGTTGTAGGAGTAGGAGTGCTTGGATTTTCATCATTTATATTTCCTCCAAGAGCTTCTTGGAATTCATTAATATTTTCCTCCTCTTCCTCTTCAATTTCCATTTGTCTAGTTCTAGATCGGGTTTGAGCCATTTTGTTTATAAGTTTTTGTTGAAGTTGGGTGAAAATGATGATGAGTTGTTGATGGAATGAAAGATTTATGTTTGGTGAAATGCTTTTGCATATGGATCTCTAGCACTAAAGGTAGATGTTACCAAAGTTCTTCCTTGAATTGCTTGTTGTGTTTGTTTTGACAAAGTTTGATGTGATAAGGTTTAGAGAGATCTGAGATGTGTTACAGACTCAACTACCTAGTAATGAGAGGATGCACTCATAGACTAGTTTTAACCTGCGTAGAAATGCCTCTTAGGATGAGTTTATCCTAGATGTAGAGACACTATAAAAAGTGATGTGTTTGTGTTTGATTCAAGCAATTTTGAAAATAGAACTTAGGACAAAAACCTCTTGATGCTTTGAGAGTTGGAATGGATTGATGATATTTGAATATGATAATGGATGAAAAGTGAACTTCAATAAAAGCTTCGTGTTACATAAGGAACAAACTCTTCTTCTTCCCTCTCGGGGGTTGGTGGTTCTTCCCGAACTACGCTATATGTGATACAAATGTTAGGAAAGAAATCAGGATTGATTTTGCCTCCTTTGTTTTTGTGATAACTCTGCGGTTTAATGACTCTTGATCAAATTCGTTTGATTTCCCTTGAAGATAAAGATGCATGTGATGTAAAAAGGCTCTATGAGAGACAAAGATTTGTCTATTAAGATAGAAGAATTTCCTCCTTTTGATTAAAGTCTTTGAGCTTAATGGCCTTCTCTTCAAGTTGATGTGTTGATGAAGATTCTTCTTTCTCAAGATGTGAAGAATGGTCATATAATTTGATACTTTTCTTTTGCTCTTTGTTTTTGATCTTTTGGTTTTTGAAAAATGTTTGTGTTGGATGAATACTTGTTTTGAATTTTGGATTTTATGATGTTTCTTTGACAAGAAAACAAAGCAAGCACACAAACACAAGAATGTTGCCTCAAAAGGCACAAATAAGTGTGGGTCTAGATCAACCCAATCTTTGGAATTTTTATGACCCTTTCCTTTAAATGTATTTTAGGTGTTTTTCCAAAGCCTGAAGTCGGCTCAATTTGTACTGGTTTGACACAAAATGAAGACACTTCAAACACTCTTTATCCCTAAGGTCAAATGGCCAGTTGCGATTGTTTATGGTGAAAATGGATAACAATAATAACAAAATTGAAAGGCTAAATGAATTCAACCACCAAACCCTAGCCTAACAATGAAGAAAGATCCACCATAACATATGAAGATAACCTAAGACAATGCAAATAACTCAAAATCACAAAGATTATACCATCACATGTCCAATAGGGTTTTGATCTCCATTCTTCCTATCTCCATTGATCTTGCTTGATATACTTGCTCTCAGATTTTTATATGCACAAGAGCTCAACAAAGAACGGAATGTGGTTGCAAGTGGTATTGTAGTGTAGCCAAGTACTCCAAAATCAGTCATTAGCCATTAGGATATGTCATTAGGATATGTCATTAGGGTCTGACAATGAAGAAAGCATCTCCTTAAATAGAAGACACAATAAGAAATGGAGGGATAAGATTGAGAGGTGTAAGAGGAGGTCGGCTATGATTAGAGGGTAGGTAAAAGAAATAATAAAATAATGAAAGGGGTAGGTAGTGTATGAATTAAGAGATGAATGACATGTGTCATGGGTAGAAAAGGCTAATGAATTAATTAAATAAATAAAGATTTATTTAATTAATAGAAGAAGTAGGACAATTAAATAAATAAAATATTTATTTAATTTAGGAAAGGGATAATTTAAATAAATAAATGTATTTATTTAAATGAGAAATAAGGCTAGAAGAGGATAAATGAATTAATTAAATAAATAAAAATTTATTTAATTAATAGAAGAATTAGGCTTAGATAATTAAATAAATAAAATATTTATTTAATTAGACATGACAATTTTGAGTGTCTACATTTTGCCCCTCTTTGAGACAATGCGGCTTGTCGCGTTGTTTCAAAGAAGATAAGATGAACTGATACAGAGTTGCCCCAGGATGGGAATTATATGCCCCCTCGAGAGATTGGATGAAAATGTCTGAAAAGATTGCAGACAATCTCTCGATAAGAAAGACGGGATAGAATGGATTGATTGGATAAAGTGACAAAGTCACGGGATGAGAAAGACTGACTCGGGAAATGAAGACGAGGGCTAGGCTAGGCTATAAGATAGACCACGGGGGAAAATACATCCTCATTGTCATCTACACCGTCACAAGAGCATAGTGCAAAGCGAAAATAAAGCAGCAACAGTCAGCAACGATGGCTTTTGTTCACAGATTCGACCGTGTTCGCCGATTCTAGAGGCCAACGGAGGCAGGAGAGCCAGTGAGTACCACAAAACCTCCTCGTACTTTGATGCATTTATTATTGTCATTAATTCATACTAGGTAATGTAATAAATGCGCATTTATGTCAAGAAAATGTGTTTGTGTCCAAAAATGCGAATTTGTGTCTTCCAGGTCAAATCGGCAGTTCTGTGATGAACATACGCTGTCGATTGGATAAGCTGCTGAGAGGATACACTCAAGAAGGTCCTCTAGGGAAGACTAAGATAGATCAAGGCACTTTGTGATGAACAGTGAGTACCAAGATAGAGTACTTTGTGATGAACAAGGAGTACTAAAATATGAGCAGCACTTTGTGATGAACAGGGAGTGCAAATGTGAGTAACACTTTGTGATGAATAGTGAGTGTCACACACGTAGTACTTTGTGATGAACAGGGAGTACTACTAGGATAGATAGCAACACTTTGTGATGAACAGTGAGTGTCACTAGGATAGGTAAGCGTATGCATTTAGATAGCAAGTAGCATTTTGTGATAAACAGTGAATGCCACGATAACTGACATGATTGATTGTGTGACTGCAGGCGTATTTGCCGATGTTGGAGTCACGGGAGAGATTCCCATCGACTCAGAGGTTGCGACCAGAGTTGTCAATTCAGGATAGGATTTCTATTGAGGAGATGGGTCTTACACATGTGCTATTTGTGCCTGAGTTTCGGGCAAACATGGGTTTGCTGACTGCGTTGGCTGAGAGATGGCACTCTGAGACGTGCACGTTTCA
Source organism: Cryptomeria japonica (assembly GCF_030272615.1). Taxonomy (NCBI): domain Eukaryota; kingdom Viridiplantae; phylum Streptophyta; class Pinopsida; order Cupressales; family Cupressaceae; genus Cryptomeria; species Cryptomeria japonica. The sequence goes on from NC_081413.1 coordinate 753,224,083, forward strand.
TCTGCCGATGGGTGAGATGACAGTCACCCTGGAGGATGTATATAGGATTATGCGGATACCGATTGATGGGGAGTTGATTCCGTACGATCGAGATGGAGACAGGGATGCCCTTAGACGAGTGTTCTAGGATCCAAGATTGGAGATGAGGGTGGGACACGTGGCATGGGGTACCATGACATGGATAGGATTAGCACTACCAATAGTGTTGGCAGGAGTGATCAGTGAGTTCCTCTGTATCAGTTTTGTACCATTTTGTATGATGATGTAGACACCTGCGGGTGATTGTAGCCATATGATTTTGACATCATTGTATCATGACACTTTATATATATATGAGATGATGCATCTTTGTGGTAGCTATATGCATGTGTACCTATGTGATGAGATGTTCTTATGTGATGCTTATGATATGGATGCAAATATGTATATGATGCAATGCAATATTTTGTTTTTTTTTGTTTTTTTATGTTTTATATGTGATGCATGATGCAAATGTGAATGTATGTAATGCAAATGAATATGATAATGCAAATGATTATTTACATAATGAAAATGTGAGATGTGCTAACATGTGTGGTATGCAGGATGTGATGCAATTGTGATATCTATATGCATGTATGAAATGCTTATATGTGATAATGCAGGTGTAAACTATATGAAATGCAAATGTTTTTGGTGTGTCATTATACTCAGTCATGTGATAGCGGGCTACGCGGACTCGAGAAGGACAATGGAAGTCAATCAAGAAAGGGGGATGGAAGACAGAAGATATGAACGTGAAAGAGCTTCTTGTGCGTTATCATCATTGAGCTTTATTATGGCAGAATAGGTTATGACAATCGAGGCATTTGTTCGGCCCAGAAAGTCATTGTACCTGTTTGCATGGAGATAAGACAGTCACAAACAAGGAATGCCCCAGTTCATACTAGACTCACAGTGTCCTCATATCCTTGGACAAGTCATAGCATTACTAAAAGACAATCCACAGACAACAAATGCAAATAGGTGACGATACCCCATCCTCGCCTTTCTAGTCAAAGACATCCTGGAGATAGAATCTCTAGTCAAAGACATCCTGGAAAAGCTAAAAGACATGTCACCAAAAAGATAAAATCAAAAGAAAACTAAGACTCGACACCAACATCCACTGTAGTCCTCAAGTTTAGTGTCTCTTGTCACTTGTTTAAGTCTTATTCGATTGTGGTCACAATGTTCACTTTCACAAAAAGGATAGATAGCACTGAACCATATGTTGTCTGAGTCTGTTGAAAGATTTGATTTTGTTGAAGCTCATTGTTGCTGCTGTGTCTCATTTGAAACTGATTGAATCCATGAAACTGATACTTTATTGTGGAGAAGATGGAACTTTATTGCGGATCTGTGATGCAAATGCTGCTTTATTGCGGATTGTGCGCGGATAGACTGAAGAAAGCTGGAAGAAACTGTACTCCTCGAAACATGTGATGTTCTCAGTTCCACACCCATTACTAGACGTAGGAATTGCCTTAGTCACAGATAGGAGCCGATTTATTATGGATGGAAAGGGAGTGAAAAAGGGAGGGTTATGGATGGCTAACCAATCTTAGGTAGATCAATAACAAGCCATGATGGGAATGGGTAAGTTTATTGTGAGTGAATAGGTTGTGAGTGTGTGCAAAGTGAAAGGATGAAAGAGAATCCTGAAGGAGAGAGGAGCAATGTCTCTACGCATGGCGCTGGTGACCCAGTTTTCACCATGGTACTTGCCCAGGGTGCCACCGAAGTGGTTTTCACCGTTGGACGAAATTATTTCTCTTTACTTTTCTCGATTTTTCAATTTTTTTTGTTGTCACAAGGCGCCTGTTTGCCAGGTTTTCACCATGTAACGATTTTTTTGTTTTATAATTTTTTTGTATTTTTTTGAAAATTTTTGATTTTTTTTTTTTTTTGTATTTTTGAATTAGGATGTTCCGAAGAGCTTATGTGTAGAACCTGGGAAGGTGCATGCTGTTGATAGGATCCTCCAAGGGTTCACCTTCTGTAGTTGAGAGCTGATATGCCCCAGATCCATATGCTGTTGTGATGATGTAAGGACCAAGCCAGTTGGGTTCAAATTTGCCCTTCTTATCTCTGTCTTGTTGATTCTTGGGGTTCTCTCTGAGGACTAAGTCACCTACCTCAAATGCGCGAGGCTTGACTTTGTGATTGTAACTGCATTGTTCCTTGACTGAATGATGTGTAGCTTGAGTGAATGTCTTCCTCGATGAAGGAACTGAGATAGAATTACTAGTGTGTGGACTACGTAGGCCCATATGCGTGTCACCTAAAGAAGTTTGGGCATCACTGATAACAAAGTCCTTCAAGGAAGCTCCATTAAAGGTCCATGATGTATCGCTAGAAGGAAAAGGATGTGTGGAACAAGTGGATGAGTTATGAAGGCTTATGATTGCGAAAAGAAGTGAAAGTAGGATAGCATGATGGAGACTTAGGATCAACAAGTATGCTTTTTGACTAGCAATTGTAGAATTTTTGCCCCCAGTTATTTTGATATTAGGGGATATCAACTCTTGCTCTTTTTCTTTCATAGGATTTTTATCCTTGAATTTGATTTTTGCAGAGTCCAATAGCTTTTTATTTTGATTTGGACTAAAGGACTTTTCTTTAGTTTTTACTTTTAGATTTTTCTTTTCAAAGCTTGATTTTTGATCCCCAATGAGTAAGGGCTTTTGTGATTCTTGTTGATCCAAGTCTGGGAGTGGAGTGGAAATGGAATGAGTGGATGATATGGTAAGGCTATGTGAGTCCTCAAGAGGGTTGGTGATACGCTCAATAGATTCTTTGTTGGAACCATTCTTAGGACTATTGATATCAAGAGATGCTTGCACCACTAGAGGATATTTGCATTCAGACTTAGTAGCCACAACACTAGGTGGTTCACACCCAATTCCTTGGCATTGAAAATTGTTTGTAGGTTGTTCCTGTCGACTGAATGGCTTAGGAGACTGTGGGAGTTGATCAACATGAAAGATATACTCACCACATCCCATGTCTTTAATCTTGAACTTGTCTTCTTTTAGCTCTGTCTGTTTTGATGTAGAAGCTTTTAAGGATTTTGGATCCACATATGTTGAAGATGGAATAGCTTCTCGATTAGCTGGAATTGTTATTTCTGATCTAGGTCGCAAATTGTTGCAATAGATGAATGGATTTGGATCAGCTTTGACGGTCACTTCAACTCCATTGTGTGGAAACTTGATACATCGATGATATGTAGATGGTATTGCTCTCATCTCATGAATCCATGGACGCCCTAGCAATATGTTGTATGTGAGATCCAGATCAAGTACTTGACAAACCACATCCTTTGTAACTGGCCCTATTCTTAATGGTAAGGTGACCGTGCCCTTGGACGAACGCTCTTCATCATCATAGGCCTTAATGGTGATTTGGTTTGTAGAATTCACAGCTTTGTCAGAATATCCCAATTGTCTTATGGTACTCAAGGTACAAATGTTAAGACCTGCTCCTCCATCTATCAGGACTCGCTTTATTCGGTGTTTATGTATGAAGGCTTCAACGTGTAAAGGTGCATTATGAGGCTGACTTATGGAGGCATCATCGGCTTCTGTGAATGTGAGGGAGTGTGGAACGGATAGGTATCCCACCATGGCTTGAAACTGGTCCACGTTCAGATTAGTAGGGACAGCAGTCTCTCTCAAGATTTTGTCAAGGATGGCTTTATGTGCAGGGGATATACGTAAGAGCTCAAGAATGGAGATGAGTGCGGGTGTCTTCCCTAACTGTTCTACAAGGTCGTACTCAGGCTTGATTGATAAAGGATTGGTATTCTTAGTGGAGGCACCTGGCAATGTAATCTTACCTCGACGGGTTGTAACATGACATTCAGAGGTAGCTTTGGATGAAGATCCCACACCCTTTAGGACAATTTTAGGTCGCTGAGGAGGATTCTCAGGATTTTTATTTTTGATAGTAATGGTAGAGATATGATTGTCCATTGAGATGTGATTGATGGTAGAATCATAATTGTAAGGTGCTCTGGTGTAATTGGCTTGATCATCTGTGACTTTGCCTTTTCCTTTGTCATGTTTTGGGAATGGTTCCTTAAACACCTCATGCTCTTGATTAGATGAATGTCCTTCAATCTCTATATCCCCTCTGTCAATGAGATCTTGTACAATGTTTTTCAATCGATGGCAATTACCTGTCTTGTCACCTTGCTCTTATGAAACTTACAAAACTCATCATCATTCCACCAATTCGGTTTTACCTTTGGTTCATATGGAGGAAAATCTGGGACCGTGATTACTTTGTTTGCTACAAGCTTTTTGAATACTGATTCAAGTGGTTCTCCCAATGGAGTGTACTTCCTTCGTGGTTTAGAAGTTGTTTGATTGTTCACTTGATTGTTGGTAGAACTTGATCCAGAAAAGACGAACTTTGGTCTCACTGTGTTGGCATCAACAACACCATCATTAACTGTGTTCTTATTCTTGTTCCAAAATTTTGGTTTGTCCTTTCCTTTGAAGTCCTCTTTGTTTTCTTTGAATAGTTTGATAACTCCTTGTTCAATTAAGACTCTTTCTATTGCTAGGCCCTTTTCAATGACATCCTTGAATGTAGACAAACAAGCTTTTCTGAGATCATAGCCAATAGCCTTGTTAACATTTTGTGTGAACATCTCCACCATTTGTTTTTGCGGGATCTCACAAGAGCATCTGCTAGCTAGGTTTCTCCATCTCTGTAAAAATGTTGCGAAAGATTCTCCTTCTTTTTGTTTAGTATTGCACAAGGTAGTAACTGAGACATCTGTTTCAATGTTGTAAGAGAAATGCTGGATGAATGCCTCTGCTAAGTCACCCCATGACTTAATACCAGGAGGTAATTGAGAAAACCATTCCATAGCTTGATCTCCTAAGCTCTGTGGGAACAACCTCATCAAGTATGTTTCTTCTGCCGCTACCTCAATGCAAGCTGTGAAGAATTGTCTTATATGTGCCTTGGGGTCTCCTCTCCCTCTATATTTGTCAAATTTTGGTGTTACAAAGTGCGGAGGAAACGGAGGCATTGGAATGTTCTTATCAAAGGGATAAGGGCATATATCTCTCATAGTGTATGTAGGTTTGGATGTACTCATGTCCTCCACTTTCTTTTGTAGATCTCTAATTTGTTGTTCCAAATTATTCTTGGGAGGAGACTGATTTCTTGTAGCATACCCCATGTTTGAAACACCCATTTGAGGAGGAGCTTGTTGCATGTATGGATGATACTGATTGTAGACATGTCCATATGGAGGTCTATATTGATGCGATATATATGGAGCACTTGGCATAACTTCATGTTGAGGGACTCCATATCTGTTTTGTGTGTATAAACCATATTCAACAGGCCTTTCATTTTCCATTGTGTTGCCCCCAATTTTGACATGAGGTCTCCTTGTGTCAAAATTTTGAGGATGTCCTTGAGTATCCACTTGTCTTGATTGATCCATACCTTGAGCATGTGTTTGAGCATAAGGCCTCCATGATGGTCTTTGAATGTAAGTATCATATGTTTGAGCTTGTGTATGTGGGATTGCTGGTTTTTGAAGCAAAACTGATGGTGACTCAGGCATCATATTCGGTCCTCTATTTCCTCCACTATTTGGTCTCCTTTGATCCATGTTGGGTTGAGTTTGTTGTGAGGGTTGACTTTCCATAAGTTGAGATAAGTCAAAATCATGTGGTATTTTAGCTCCACTTTGTGCCATCATGTTTAAAAAGTATTGACGATCTCTCCTCATTATCTCTTCAACCAATCTATTGAATTGAGGATCCATTATGGATTCTTGTATGTCTGCTGATAGTATTGAAGAGTTGTCAACATTGTCATTGTGTGTAGTATTGTTGTTTATAGCGTTTGCGCTTTCCACATTTGGATTATGTCTATAAACATTCATGTCTGGTAATGTAGTGTGCTCAGGATTGTAGAATAGATCATTGTCATACTCATAAGAACTCATGTTTGCGGATTCTTGAGCTTCTTTAGCTATTCTCCTAGATTTTTGAAGGCGGGTTTCAACCATGAACTAGGTGTTTAGCAATATGTGAGAGACTAGACGAGGAATGAAAAGAGTATGGAAGACCAAGAGTTGTATGGAGTGTAAGTGAATCTCGAGGTGTACTTGCAATGTCCAAAGTGTAAGACCAAGTATGTAAGTAGTAGAGTAGGTGTGACTTCCAAAGAGAGGATAGTTTCTCTTGATGAGGTAAGCTGACCTTGACTCTAAGTAAGACCAAATGAGACCCAAAGGTAAGAAACCTTGATGAGGGACCACTTAGCAAAGTGTAGTTGTATGCAGTGTGTTGACAAAGTATGATGAGGACAAGCAAGTGACCTTTTGACTCAAGTTTAGACAATTGTGAATGTAAAATGAGATGTGAAGCAATGATGGACTATGTGAGACCCAAGGACAGGTTGAATGCTAGATGAAAACCTAGAGAAATAACCTAGGAAGCTCAAGAATTCTGAAACTGATTTCTTTTGTTTGTTGGACTGTGAAATTTTTCCAATTTGTGAAGTTTTTGGTGGTGACCAAATCTGAATGTTTGACTATTTTTCGTGACAAGAGGACACAATGTTGATGAGGACTCAGTGTTTGCAAGTGTTTAGACTGACAATGACTCCAAGAAAAGTGTGTTGTTTGATGTAAAATTATTTTGCATACACTTGAAAACACAAAAGACACAATGTTTTGCTGTTTGGTCTTGATTGTTTGAATGTTTAACATAAGTCAAGCACAATTCTTATGGCTGGCCAAGACAATAGTTGTTGATCCCACATGGGGTTTTACCCCCGAGGCTACGCTATTCAGAGCGGATACTTAGATGCTTGACCTCACTGGCTCCACCCTCGGCACTCACTTCTCGGGTCAGCCAAGCATCAGTCCCCATGAAAACTCCCCATGGCGAACTTTGTATCTCTACTAAGAACCGTATGTGTGTGGGCCGCTACCAGAGGTCCGACCTCCTACCCCAACAACTAGAAGGATTTGGGCTTCTAAAACAAAAAGGTGCTAGTAAGGGCATCCGCTCATGTGGCCATACATGCGGCACTTTCAGCTCTGTAAATACAGAAGGCTCCCAGTCGGTAGGGATTACGCCCTACAAATGATCAAATAAATTTGATCAAACGGGTTTATGGGGAGACATAGTGTCGGTATGAACTAATCAGCACACGTTATTCATAGTTTTCACCATGAATACATTTGATTATAGTGGTTTGGATGAGGTGGGTTTTCCTCGCTACCACTTGGGTCGTTCTCTTCTCACTAGTAGTCCTAATGACCACACGGGAAGACAGACCCTCTAAAGATTAAACAAAAAGAGCCTATTGCTCAAGACACAAAAGACAATGATTCAATTTTAGTGCACCAATTGAAGTGTTTGCTAGTCTATGAAAACAAGGCACACAATAAAAATCCAAAAAACCTTGCCAAGGACCTGCAACAAAGATTTATTAGTAGTTTGGATTGTTTCAAATGATCACCCCTTCCTGCAAGTACACAAGTTAGGTAAATTTTAGATTCAAAAGACTTTGTGAAATAGGGGCCTTCAATAATGCGTTTTGTTGACCAATTCAAAGACCTGATTCATCATAAAAAAAGACCACCTGTAAAATTTCAAGATATTTCCAGAAATGTAAGAAAATCCAAAAAATTTGTTAATTTGCTCCAAAAATTAATTTTTTATGAAAAATCATAAAAAATTCATATAAAATGCAAAATCGATCAAAAAAATCTAAAATTCTTACTAGAGATTTTTGATGGTCTTCCAAACCTGCACAAAAAATTTCCTGCAACAAATCCAAGTAGTTTGTGAGATATGAGTAAAATAATGCAAAACCCTAATTTTTAAAGATCTGATTTTTGAAGAATGATTTTGCATCAAATTTAAAATCACAAAGAACAGATCCTGTGTATAATTCTGAGAGATTTCCAAAAATGTAAGAAAATCCAAAAAATTCGCTAATTTTCTCTCAAAATTAATTTTTTATGAAAAATAATAAAAAATTCATATAAAATGAAAAATCGATCCAAAAAATCTAAAATTTTTACTGAATCTTTATGATACTGTTCCTGACCTGCACAAAAAATTTTATGGAAAAATTTGAAGCCGTTTGTGAGATCTGATCAAAATAAATAAAAACCCTAATTTTTAAAGATCTGATTTTTAGGAAAATATTTTGCATCAAAATTAAATTCACAAAGAACAGATCCTGTGTATAATTATGAGAGATTTCTAAAAATGTAAGAAAATCCGAAAAATTCTCTCATTTGCTCTCAAAATAAATTTTTTATGAAAAATCATAAAAAATTCCTAAAAATTGAAAATTTGCTCCAAAAATTCTGAATTTTGGCTTGAGATCTCCTGATACTTTCTTCAACCTGCAAAAAAAATTTGGTGCAAAATTTCCAAGCCGTTTATGAGATATGATCGAATCTCTCCAAGATCTTGATTTTGTGTCCAAAACCCTAGCTGCACAAGGTTATTCTCCAAATTGTTTTACAAAATAGCAATATAGGGTTAGAAAAATCTGCAAAAAAACATAGATCTAAGAAAAATCCATGTCCCACGGGGCGTGCCAAAATATTTATGGTGAAAATGGATAACAATAATAACAAAATTGAAAGGCTAAATGAATTCAACCACCAAACCCTAGCCTAACAATGAAGAAAGATCCACCATAACATATGAAGATAACCTAAGACAATGCAAATAACTCAAAATCACAAAGATTATACCATCACATGTCCAATAGGGTTTTGATCTCCATTCTTCCTATCTCCATTGATCTTGCTTGATATACTTGCTCTCAGATTTTTATATGCACAAGAGCTCAACAAAGAACGGAATGTGGTTGCAAGTGGTATTGTAGTGTAGCCAAGTACTCCAAAATCAGTCATTAGCCTTTAGGATATGTCATTAGGATATGTCATTAGGGTCTGACAATGAAGAAAGCATCTCCTTAAATAGAAAACACAATAAGAAATGGAGGGATAAGATTGAGAGGTGTAAGAGGAGGTCGACTATGATTAGAGGGTAGGTAAAAGAAATAATAAAATAATGAAAGGGGTAGGTAGTGTATGAATTAAGAGATGAATGACATGTGTCATGGGTAGAAAAGGCTAATGAATTAATTAAATAAATAAAGATTTATTTAATTAATAGAAGAAGTAGGACAATTAAATAAATAAAATATTTATTTAATTTAGGAAAGGGATAATTTAAATAAATAAATGTATTTATTTAAATGAGAAATAAGGCTAGAAGAGGATAAATGAATTAATTAAATAAATAAAAATTTATTTAATTAATAGAAGAATTAGGCTTAGATAATTAAATAAATAAAATATTTATTTAATTAGACATGACAATTTTGAGTGTCTACAGCGATAATTTTATCCCACATCTTGATATTTCTTCAACTTTGGTACTACATACCTTATGAATCCCGCCGTGGTAGGTAAGGATGTGATATAATAAGTGTTGCACAAGCATAACAAATAGATGATCCCTATGATGGGGGAGTCACCACTTTTATCGGGCTACAAGTAACCTTTCAAAAGGCTATGTTTCTACTCAAGGAAATATGTATGGTGAGTGTCTTGGGAGCAAAACTTTCTATGCTCTTGCACTGAATTTATCACAAATATCCTCAATCAATAGAACAGGTGGGCTACTAATTAAAGGTGTTTAGTAATTTTTGATGTTTTTGGACATAAGTTCATTCTGCAATGACTCACTTAAGAGCCTTGTAACTTGTGGTGGGGCCCATTTGTCCTTTTGGCAAGTTACACTGTAGGAACAACTATACCCAAGGCTACAACTTTCGCTCACACCTGATTTCTATAGCGACTCGAAGGATTTACCATGCGAGGTCGTTCCCAAGAGTGATCGATCTCTTGGTAGGCCTCTCTTAAAAAGATAAAACTTGAGTGTTACTAACACTTTTCTCTTGCACCTAGGACCACGAAAGCCAAGGGAGAGGATAGTGTGTGTTAGAAGTAGGACCACTCGACAAACTCTTTTTGCACAAGTGTGCCAAACACGAAATGCACTTATTCTTTTTAACTTGTCATTGCAATGATGTTCCATCTAATTGGAGATGTTGCTCCAACAATCATGGTGTTCTTTTTATCCTTCAATGACAAAATGTGTTGTAATCTAGGAATTGGAAATCCTGGTCAACTGAATTAAGAGCACGTTTGGCTTGAAGTAAATCGATTTGAGAACAACTTTGACAAATTGGTGATTCTTTTTAACTTGCACAAAATGAAGTGTTGATTGTGAATTTTAGTTTGATGCAAGAAATAAAATTTGCCTTCTTGATTTTAAGCACCAAAAGAATTTGTTCCTAACTTTGCAAAAAATAATTTTGTGTGTTTGTTTTTGTGATTCTTTTTAACTTTGAACAAGTGTGATTCTTTTTAGAGCTCTAAACGAAAGATGTGGTTCTTTTTAAAACTTCAAATGAAAGTGTAGTTGATTTTAACCCAAAAGGAAAATGAATTTATTTTATCATAACTTGAAAGACAAAGTTAGCAATATGAACAAATTTATTTCCTAAGCTAAAATTGCTAAAAAAAAATCCTATTGTAGGGGTTAGTTAAAACCTGCACAAAAGATAATTAGTTAGAAAAATCCGCATGTTTTGGTGGGCTTCTACAAGCCTAAAAATTTTGGTTTTCGGTTACAAGGAATTTCCTTACAACTCTCTGTTACAATAGCTCTACTCTGTATGAAAATAGAAGCGCTATTTAACACGAAAGAGCAACAGTATAGACAATAGCGCTAAAGTATCAATTTGTGAGGGCGCTAAACTGAGAACAAAAGCACAAGAGAATGACTTGTGTGTCAATTAAAACATTCAAAAGTTAGTAGTCTTCAAAATGATTGCTCTTTGATTCACGTCGGGTTCACCAAATGATGCTCTGCAAAAAGGATTAGAAAATCTGTTTGATGGCAACACACAAAAGAGCACAAGAAACAAATGTTAGTGTTACCAACAAAAGATTATCCTAAACAGGCATATCAAGAGAGATATTAAGCATAAAATAAAAAGCATACAAACATAGAATAGATAAACTATACTCCTCCAAATGCTAATCAAGATGCTCATAGTTGCTCCTCCCTTGTTCCTCTCCTCTCCAAGTTCTAAAAGAGTGTAGCTCTCAGCTTTTAGCACTAGCCATGGATGCCATATGGAGATTCAAGATGGTTGAATATGATAAGCAAATTCTATGCAAGTGTAGATAGTGATGCTATGAAAAAGCTCTATGCTAATACCAATATAACAACAATACTCTAATTCTTCCCTCTTTGCTTGAGGAGAAGGGTTCTATTTATAGAAGAAATAGGAAAATGAAGGGTTAAGATTGAGCAATCTTAACAAGGGTTAGGATTGAAAGATATTCAATCCATGTGAGACTTTCAACCCAATCCCATGTTGACAAGTGTCACCATGAGGAGGCTTGAGAAGAGAGCTAAAAAGCACTAAATGCTTGAGGGGACATGATGGTTACCCTAGGGGGTTGGGTTAGGGTTAGGTTAATGGATATTCCTTTTATCCAAGGGATAAATGAATGTGCAAGGGTTAAATGGTTACCTTAGTCAAAGAAATAAATGCTTTGTAGAGACCCATGAGTCAAAAGGATGGTTAAGCTAGAGGAAAGTCTCTAATCAAAGGTAAAAGGTGAGTTAACCATAAATGGTTATGTAAGAGCCTATAATGGTTTGGAAGACTTTAGAGGTTAACCATTTGAAGACATAAAGCATTTAATGGTTATTGAAGACTTTGGAGTTTTTTGAGAAGTGACTTCCTTTTATTTAGGAATGTGACAATGATTAGGATAGGATTAGGCTAATTAGAAGGAGTTAGAAGAATCTAGAAGGGATTTAGGCATGCAAGTGGATTTTGTAGGAGAATGCAAGTGGGAGGAATTTTGGGATTTTCAATTAAAATAAAATCATTCATTTCAATTAAATGGTGTAATTTGCATTTCAAATAAATATTGATTTATTTAAATGTGAGAGATGGGATTTTGGGGGTTTTAAATAAATATTAATTTATTTAAATGTGAGAGAAGATTTAATTAAACAAATATGATTTATTTAATTTTAATTAATGGTCTGAATTTCGTTAAGTGAATTAAATCAAATAATTTATTTAATTAATAGGAGAAGAGGGTTAAGATGAATTAATTAAATATTAATTTAATTAATTATTGATTGATGGTTAAATAATCAAATAAATACTAAATATTTATTTAATTAAGTGGACAGATTTATGTGACTATATTTGCCCCTCTTTGAGACGATGCGATTTTATCGCGTCGTTTCAAAGAAAGAAAAATAGGTGTGAAGAAATATGCCCCATAAATGTTAATTTATGTGACTATAGGTATATCGTCTCTAAACCAAGGATATAAAAGAAATGTTGAATAAGTTTAAGATGGAAGAATGCAAACTGATAAGTACACCTATGGTTATTTGGTGTAAATTGAGAAAAATAATGAATCGACTGTAACAAATTAGACCCTATATAGGTCAATGATTGGTAGTTTATGTATGTAACTACATCTATACTAGATATAATGCAAGCATTGAGTATCGTAGCTAGGTTTCAAGTGGTGCTTAAGAAAACTCAAGTCAAAGTAGTAAAATGGATATTCAAATATCTGAAGGCTACATTAGATTTTGGTTTGTGGTATCCTAGGAATGACAATCTCACATTAACTACATACACATATGTAAATTAGGCCAGGTGTATAAATGACTGAAAGACTACAAGTGGCATAGATTTCTTTCTTGATGACAGTCTTGTATCTTGGTTGATTAAAAAGCAAGATTTAGTATTCATATCTACAACAAAAGTATATTATTCATCATATGCTCATTTAGTGACCATATCCTATGTCCTAAGACCTTCTACTCTGCAACCATCCTTCTTCATTCCCTTTTTTTTGGAAAATGGGCCAAAATAAAACATGTGTAAGTTTTGGTTGCCACCATTTATTATCCAATCCTAATATTTAGATATGACCATTGGAAGTCAACCTAAATTAGGAAATACCTTGTGAATCCTGCATAAAGGTATCATCTCTAATTAATTTTTTCATCAAGAAAGTTCATAAGTTGAAAGTTGCATCATTGAGAAATCACTATTCAACAAATATATCTAGATTTGAGCATCATGGAGAAGCAAACAACAACCACCTACATGGACGTGTATTTTCATGATTAATCTTTTTATGTCTTATTATGTCATGTTATTGCATCAAATCTTGAAGGAATTATCTAAAGGGCATTGCATCACCACCATCATCAATTCTAGTGCAATATCATTTCAATTCAAATTAAACATCTACCCTACTAGGGGTAAGCTCTCTTTTTAGTCATTGTAGTTGTAATGGAGGTAGAAACACCAACATGGGGTTAGACTTAGGCAAGCCCCTGTATAGCACATCATTTTCCCTCTATGTGTGCAAGCTATAGATCCAATTGTTGAAAATGAATTGCATAAAGTGGACTAAGACACACAGTTTTAGAATTTCAACAAGAGAAACCGACTATGTCGATTAGCACCATAGTTTGACATGGTTTAGCTAAATTTTAAAAGAAATAATCTACAAATCATCTTGATCTAGAATTTGGAGTTTTAATTGATGAAAAAACTTCCATATATAAGGCACCTAGAACACTTGACTAACACTTTTAATAGGTTCCTTTTTGCATCTCATTTCTAGATCTATACTTTTGTGTTAGATTTCTATTCTACATTTGTATGTTTATGCTAAATATTATCTGTTTCTTAGAGGTAAATTTAGTCATAAATAAAATAATTAGATTATAAGAGCGAATCACAACTCTAATGTAATTAGAAATACTCCTAAATGACAATGGAATAATGCAAAATCAATTGAATTAAACTGAATTCTAATTTAAGACTCCCTCAATCGATTTGACAAAGCTTCTATTGCTCTTCTCCATAATTGCCGATTGATTGGCTCTTAGGTGTTGCACTTAAATTCTTGCATAAGATAGACAATTATTTTGAAGACTGTGATTCCAACTTGATTTGATGAAAAGGTCTTGTATTTATAGATTTTCAAGAGAGATGGGGAGGGATTTTAAACTAAAGTGTTGATTGATAGTTCACTGATTTAGATTGATCAGTGAACTCGTCTTGATTGATTTGTGAACTCAATAGATTGATCTGTTAACTCAATATATTGGATAGTGGACTGAATAGATTAGCCAGTTGATTGAAGAGATGACAGAATTGATTGATTAGTTAGAAAAGGTGATTTGGAGTGAAAAGTGGAGATTGGAGAGTTAACTGATTAGATCAATCAGTCATGATTTTCAACATGTGTTGTAGGAGATTGAATTGAAATTCATTTTCATTTTCATTTTCAATTTGAAATTGGATTTTTGAATGTTGAAATTGAAATGTACATTTATCTGAAATTTATTGAAATTCAGATTTGGTGAAATATGAATTTGGAGAATTGAAATTAATTGAAATTAATCGAAATCCAAATTTGGGGATTTGGAAGAATAAGTTAGTTAATTAAATAATTTAAATGAAATTATTTAATCATTAGAAATAGAATTAATTAAATAATAAAGATTATTTAATTAGGGGAATTAATCATAATTAATTAAATAAATGATATTTAATTAATATTTGAGAAAATGATTAAATGATTAATTGATTTAAGGATAGAAATTGAATAATTAGTAATGTGAAGAATAATGATTAAATCAATTTAGAAGAATAAGATTAATTAGATTAATTAAATAATCAAAGAATTATTTAATTAATAAGAAGAATAATTAGTGGAAGATCGACGAGACATTTTTAGGTGTCTACATTTGCCCCTCTTCGAGACAATGTCGAAATGACGTTGTTTCAAAGAAAACGAAAAAAAATTATGCCCCAGTATACCCCAGTAATATTATGAGTATAATGCCCCCTCAAGAGATTATTTGTGCTTTAAAGGCATGTATGATCTCTCGAAAGAAGAAGAATGTTAGATGAAAGATGGAAGAATGGTTAACTTGATGACATGAATGAGTTTGATTGGATAGAAGAGATGGTTGGAATGATTTGTAGATTGTTTAATAAATAAGATTGATAGGATTGATGAGATAAAGATCAAGTCTGGTATTAGGAAAAAGACATCTTGCATAAGACAAAGATGATCAAAACGTCTGGTTTTAGGAAGAATACATCCTGCATAAGACGAAGATGGATGATCATGTCTGGTTTCGGGAAGGATACATCCTGTATAAGGAAAATGATTGATGAAAGCTGGATGAATGATGAAGATATTATGAAAGTGAAGAATAATTGATTGATAGAATAGTTGATGTGAGGAAGTGAAAGAATTATAGATGAAAAGTTTGGAATTACATGATGAGAGAGATCATGTTAGATGAATGAAAGATTGGAAAGAATTGAAAAGTTTGATCCAAGAAAAGATGCATGATGAGAGAATGATACCGATCAACATGATTAGCTTGAATGATTGAAATGTGGAATTCGTGTCTTTATTCGTAGTGCAATACATATTCATCATTGAGCCTTATTATATAACAATGAAGTTGTGGACACCAGGTATAAGGAACCAAGATGTAAAGATATCTCATTGCAACAAACAAACACATAGCAGACAAGGAGTGAACCCTCCATTCTGGGAATAATGTCAGGGGTCAAGGTATGTGTGGTAGTCACAAGCATAGATATTCCTGACTTCAATTTTTGCGTAGGATACTTGCCGAATGAACGTACCAATCACAGACACCCACTAGAACTATTGCCGCAGAACTTCATTGGTTCACACCACAAACAAAAAACAAAGAAAAAGATCATACCCATCATGACTCCTCTAGCCACTTGTGGACATCCTTGAGTTGCATAGTAACATGATTGATCACCAATTGATAAAAAGATAAAGACCGACTAGGACAAAATCTAGTAGCCATATTGATCTGTGTCTTTGTGTGATTGCTTGATGTGACGATTGATAATGTCTGGTTTCAGAAAGTTGTGGACCCTGTTTAAGACTGATCTGTCTGATTTCGAGTGTATCCTCTCCTGTTTAAGACAAGATATGGATATTAACGATTGATAAGACTTGATCAGTTTGGTTGTCGATGTTCGATAAGATAGTCATATCCTTTGTTTAACTTCGTGCGAAGTGTTTGCCAGATATTTGCTAGGGTATTTGTTTCTCTCGAGATATTTTATTGCAAGTTTTCTATTGATTGATTTTTTGATGTTTTGGAGTTTTGTGGATCGTATAGATATTTTTGTTTGATTTTTTCAGGATCATATTTGGATGGTTTTTGTTGTTTTCTGATTTATTTGGATTTTGTGGTTTTTTGAATTTTGTATTTTTGAGAGATGAAAGGTTGATTTCTCGATGATCGATAAGAATGTCTGGTTTCAAAGAGTGAGTAACCCGTATAAGACCAATCTGTCTGGTTTCGAGTGTACCCTGTTAGAGTAAAGGTTTTAATTTAATCATGTTGATTAAATTACCTTTATTCCTCTCTTAAGATTTCACTTTAGTTTGCATTTGTGACATTTAATAATTATATTAATTATTAAATGTCTACCTATTAGGGTTTCTTTTAGGGTTGCACAATATCCTTTTATAAGGATTCATCATTGTAATTTATCTCTCTCTTGGATGAATACATTTTTCAGCTTTCAGAGCACCCTTGCTTGTTTGTCTCCATCTCTTCTTTCTGTGACAGGTTATTTGCATGCAGGTGATCTTCGGGGTCTGTGAAGTTGGCTTTCTCAACTTCTACATGGTATCAGAGCTCCAGACCTGCTGCTTCCTGTTCGTCTTCTGAAGAATTTGGAGCTACGAGGATTAGATCTGACTTTCAGGTTTTGGTTGCATCAGATCTGTGTTTGTCTTCTATTTTTTATTTTGGAATAGGGGGTATTTTTTTCGGTGCACTTTGAGCCCAAACGGACCTCACCGTTGAGCTTGTAGCGCCCAAAAACCCCTATTTCCATATAAAATTCGTCCGATTTGGACACAGTTGCTCCAGAAGGCAAAATTTTTTATGCCCCAAGGCCGTACGGCCCCAGGGCACGCAGACCGAGGCAAAATCAAAAAAAAAATATATAAAAAAAGCAGTTTTTTGTTTTGAGGAAGGCACAGCCAGTTTAAAACGCAGCGCCGCCCAGCGGCCACTGCCTGCCTGCCGCCGCCGATGGTCACCACCGGCCGCGGCCAGGCAGCTCCCGCCGCGCCGCAGGCGACGCCCGCAGCCGCCGCGCCGCCCGTGCTCCGCTGCCCGTGCTCCCAACCCGCGCGCAGCCCGCCCTCCGCCGCCCAGCTAGTGCGCCGCCCGCCACCACAGCGTCGCCCCTGCGCCGCCGCCCCCTGCGCCCGCCCCTGGTTGCCCAGAGGACCAGGGGCTTATTTTTTTTTTAAGCCCTTGAGGGCTTAAAGGGCCTATTTGGGCTTTTTTGGAGTAGTTTTACTAAATCGGGTAGTTTTGCCAGTCGAAGTCAGAACAAGTTTTTTGCACTCCAGGAGCCATATCTTTTGCATACGGACTCCGTTTTTCGAAAGCGAATAGGCGTCGGAAAGGTGGTTCTGTGCTCTTTCCAGATCTATCATGTATTTTTCCAGAATCTGCACCAGGTACATTTTATTCAGTACTTTGTGTTTTAACACATCTGTCACTTACTTGGACGTTTCAGACTTGGAAATAATTTGTTTGCATGGGATGGCTTCATTTGATCTGCTTTATCAGTATTAAAGTCATTTAGTCTCAGATTTGTTAATTTGAAGAGTTATCATGGGTTTTTCTACTCACCCTTCAGTTGTATTTCTAGAACGGGGTAATTATGAGTCATGGGCAAAGGGCATACTTACACACTGTAGGTGGCTTAATATTTTGCCTTATTTGTATGATCTCATACCTGAACCAGCAACTTTAGAGGGAAAACTAGCTTGGGATATCATTAGAAATCACATAGTAGGAGTTATTTTGTCTAGTGTTGATTCTGACACTGTGTGGGCTATATCGGGCATTGATTGTCCTCACTCACTTTGGACACGTCTTTGGGAGATCTATGGAGACCCCAGTCTTTCTCCATTCCCAAAGGATCTTGCTTCAGATTGTCTTGTACCCATTGGTTGGAGAGATAACACACCTTTTGATCATGCTACTTTGAAGGAACTTCAATATTTAGACACCCTTACATATTCCGATGAATCAGAGGATTGTCTCACAGTTCCTACTCTTCAGACTGAGATTATATATGTATCAACATCATCTCCTTTTGTTCCTGATCAGTTTGATATTGCCTCTTCTTTGGCTCCTATTGATTCAGCTAAGCAGGACATCATACATCTTTCAGACATGGCTACTTGGGATTCTTATCTTGCAGGCATTTCGTCTTTGTTTGTAGAGTCCTATATTGCAGACTTGGAGGATTACTTTGAGGATTTTCAGCTCCTCTTTGTTGACAGCCATATTCCAGCTGTTAGCCCACCATCATCTGTGCATTCAGAGGTTGCAGTTTTTGAGTCTTCAGTTCAGTTTGGATTTGACATCTTTTGTTTCAGTTCAGACAGAGGGATTCTTCAGCATCCTATTATGGCACACATCTTGAGACAGATTGATTCTTCTCTCTTCACAGGGTTTCTTCATCTTCGTCCTTTGGATCCATTTCTTCCCAAGGGGAGGAATATTATATGCCGCTTCAGGATCTCTTTTTGGCTTCTACCTCAGGCATCCATATGTGCGATAGGAGTTTCTTCATTGTGGGGGGGGCTTCTAGCCTCTTTCTTTTTCTCCTATGGAGACCATTGTATATGTACTTATATGATAGGAGTTGTCTATGGGGGGTATCATGTTATCCACCTCCTATCTTTCTGTTATTAGTGCATTTATTTCTTTCATCTCTTTTTGGAGTAGAGTTTTTCCCTTGAGGTTTTCTCTATTTCTCCACTTTACAGAGATTTGGTTGTAATTGGGTACCTGATCAGGCCTTGTTGCCGGGACCCAAGTTTACTTTCTTGCATTGTAGTTACCTTTGCTTTCTTGCACATGTTTGTAACTGCACTTTTGCTCATCTTAAGGGGGGGTGTTAGAGTAAAGGTTTTAATTTAATCATGTTGATTAAATTACCTTTATTCCTCTCTTAAGATTTCACTTTAGTTTGCATTTGTGACATTTAATAATTATATTAATTATTAAATGTCTACCTATTAGGGTTTCTTTTAGGGTTGCACAATATCCTTTTATAAGGATTCATCATTGTAATTTATCTCTCTCTTGGATGAATACATTTTTCAGCTTTCAGAGCACCCTTGCTTGTTTATCTCCATCTCTTCTTTCTGTGACAGGTTATTTGCATGCAGGTGATCTTCGGGGTCTGTGAAGTTGGCTTTCTCAACTTCTACACCTTCCTTGTATAAGACATGTTGATAGATTTTGATCGATGGATTGATTAACAAGACATGCGATCAGTTTGATTGTAGACTTTGAGATTTTACCTATTGTTGATATGATTTGATGGATGGCCCATGCTTTCTTGCTTTGATTTTTAGATTTCTTTTTTGATTTTCGATTTTTATGTCTTTTTTCAAGACATTTTGTGATTTTTTATTTTCTTAGGACATTTTTAGATGTTTTAGATTTTTTCATGACATTCTTGTGATTTTTTGGATTTTTATCAAGGCATTTTTCGATGTTTTGGATTTTTTTATGTTTTGCAAATGTTTTTGTATTTTTGTTTTTTTGATCTGTTTTTATGGTTTTTTTGGGACTTTTTCAGGATTTTTAGGTTTTTTTTTTCAATTATGCCCGTAAGTATGCAAGCCTGTTATGATATGATGACTAACAAAATGCTTATGAAGACAATGAAATTTTTGACATGAATGCATATGTAATATGTGAAATGCACTTCCTATTTGAACAAGGGTGATTGTGTTTGTTTATCGCATGTAATACACCAATTGATTGTAGGTGCAAACATTTCAAAGAGAAGTAGTCATTTAGTTATCAAGAACCCTTGGAACATTCAACTTAACACACTTAGTGACTAGGATTTATAAATGGAGACACATAAAACTTCCCCACCGATTCTTGCCACTTTGACCTTCTTTTGCCTATGTGTGTGCAATTGAATAAATTACGACTCTTGTGTTCATCAAATATCCTTGGAATCTTATATGATTGGATACGTGAGTTGTTATAACTTCAAAAGCATCCTGGATAGAGCCTCACTGCCAAGAAGTTTTGAGGGCTCCGACAAGGTTATACACTATAATCTCTCAAATATTGCTCCATTGCCAATAGGCATCCATAGCCCCGATGGACTTACTCGTATGTTCCCTTAGCCAAGCTTTATTGCATGATATTTCAGTTATATATCATTGTGCTATTTTACCTTGTTATTGATTAGGCATAGCTAGGTTTCTTTTCTTTTATATTTCCATTTTCTTTTCTCTTGCCTTGGCTTGTAAGTAATGAAACCTACTTGGGTATGATAATTACAACGACGTTGAAGCAAAACTTTAGATTTTTTACTAGTCATATGATCAAATAAGTGTCTAGAATGAATTAGAGCGATGACTAGTGTTTGAGATACAACAATTGATAGATTTTGGGCAACAAGGCACAAATAGTGAAATTTCTACCCAACCAAGGACAAAGTGTCGTCACAAGGTGACGTTGAAGATGAATGACCTTAGGATCCCAAAGACTTCATGTTCGAATATGTAAGAAATGAGGGAACCCTTGCTTCTCTTGAATGCGAACATACGATAAATTTGGACAATTTTCTTGTTCTTATTGATGCAACTATATGAGAAAGCAATGATGATATGCAACTATATGTTGTACAATTTGAAATGCAGATATGTGATACAATGAAATTTAAACTAACCCAACCCTCAGATGTAATATCTTTTAAGGTGCGTGTTGTTATTGGTTCGGTATGAATTTTTGTGTAGATAGTTCATTGGTCTGTGTTTGAAGAGTTGGATAAAACTTTTATTTTCAATAGGATACAAAGATTCAGCTGGGTGTATTTCACGTGCAGTTTCTATTATAGTGACATCATTTTCAAACCAATCCAGTTGTAGTAAATCTTCTTGTCCCCAGTCTATCGAGTGTGGATGTATAAGAGACCATTTATTACTTTCTTCTATGTATGGTGTTTCCAACATTACGCACACTTGGTTATGATATTGTTCTGTGATGGAGCAACCTCTCATTTATGGGATAATGAACTTTAGTCTTTTGACATCTAAATCACCTATTGGTGTTAGGCCTACTTCTGTCACCACATCATCGTGTGCTGATAATAATGGTTCCATATTGGAATTTTTGGTTGGTGCTATGCTTGTTTCTATCTCCTCATTGGTATTTGATCATGATGCACATACAATCATTGATAAGTTGCTCTCTACAGTATGGTCTAGATTGGTGATTTTATTGAGAAGGGGTTCATGAATAACTTGTGTAAAGGGATTGGGATTATGAGTGGGACTAGGAGAAATGGTAGGTTCATTTGGTGAGAGGAAGTCTTTTGAGGGACATGGAGGATTATGACATTGAGATGAAGGGATGGAGGGGTCTTGATAAGGATCTGGAGAAATAATGGGATATTGTTTAGGACATGAAGGTGAAGGGATACTTTGATATTGACTTAGAAAATGATTATTAGGAAGGATGGAAGGGCTATCCCGATCTTCCTTAGGAGGTGGATGTTGGATGGGACTTGAAAGAACATCGTGCTCTTGAAAAAAAAAGTGTTATTATGAATGGAATAGAAAAGAATGAGGGGGTCACCATAAAATTCTTGATCGGTGGGATCTTGATAAAAAATTGGGTACGATGGAAGGGCTTGTTCTTGATCTTGATCTATTTCAAGACTCATTTCTTCTAATTTTGGATTATCCTCTTGACACGGGGAAGGCGTTTGGATATGCATTGGATATTTTTGGAAGGTTTCAACACTTTGGCCTGATGAGAAATGACTTTGAATGAGATTCTATGAATCATGACTTGGATTAGATTGGATTTGAACTATGGATAGCCCTTGGGAGATTGTGTTATTGGATAGAGATGGTGTGAATTTCTCTTGTGTGACCCATTTGAGGGGATGATGAAATGGTGGAAGATAAGGAGGATACTTGAGGGTCAACTTCTTCATGAAAGGACAAGCCCTTGCTAGGAACTGGTATATGATTTTGATCTTGCTTGGAAAACATGACTTGGGAAGCTCTTGTGAGAATATTCTTTGGATGATCATATGAATTGTTTTGAGGCTTTGACATGGTTGTGTTTTGATTTTGGGTTTGGTTGAATGAATTTTAATTTGAACTTTGGTTGAAATAGGTTTTAATGTTGGGTTGATGTGATTGGTATGATTGATATGTTGGGTTGAAAGAAAAAGAAGGTTGACATGACTCTAATGTTGGTTGAATTGAAGCAGGAATGATTTTGTTGGAGAATGAAGGTTGGCATGTTTGAATGGTTTCACAAGAGAAGGAATGTTGGCATGATAATGATTTCCTCGTGGTTATCACTTCCCTCATCATTTTTTCTAACCAATCCCTATGGTTGTTAGGACTATTCATGCCTATCATTTGTTGTTGCAAAGCCTTAATTTGTTGAGCTAAGCTTTCTATGGATAGCGATGGAATAGGAATGGAAGGGATGAATTCTTCACCTTCTCTATGAAATTCATAACACCAGTCCATGATGTTTGCTTGATTGGTTTGGACCTAAGATTGCAACAGATAAGATGCTTTCTCCATTCCTCTGAAAATGACAATTTTGTTTGATTTGTTGGTCTTGACAAACTTGTTTGAGTTGAGGTTGATTTTGATTGATTTCTCTAATTGTGTTTTGGTTGTTTGAGGTATGACTTTCTAAAAATGATTACAATATATCAGCAAGTAAGAAGACATGCATTAAACTGAACAAAAGAAAGCATGTTTGATAGGATCTTTTCAAATCCCTTTTTTTTTTGGTAGGATTTTTTCAAATCCCAATGTTTTCGATAAAATTTGGCCAAACGATAAAACATCAAGCAGACTCTCCTAAGGTCAAAAGGTCACAAATAATATCACATCCCACATCTTAATACTCCGTCAGCTCAAACAAACCTATCACACCCTAGGGTGCGCCCATTTTTTTGCCTTTTTCTAGAAGTTGAACCAAAGAGAATTGCTTCTCAATTGGCTCATTACCCTCGAAGATATATGGTGAGTGTCTTGGGGGTGGATTCTTACCCACCCTTGCAATGTGATAGTACAAGTGTCTAGTTACTGACTCGGTTTGGCTACTAATTCCTAAGGTTCTTAGAAAGGGTTGTGTTCAAGTGGTCACAATCAGTAACGTTTTATACTCCATTAAAGGAGGTCTCCCAATTTATAGAGGTTACACTCTATAGATTTTCACGTGCCATAAGACACTGAGGAAGGCATAACGTCGTTGTGTCAACATGTAACTCTCATTGCATGTGATTTTTATTACATACACATTTGTTTATAGTGGCTTGGATTACTTGGCTTTAGTTGTTGCCACTTAGGTCGTTCCCTCTCACTTGGCCTTATGGGCTACTTAGGAGGCATACCTTCTAAAGATGTTATCCTAATGCATAATTGACAGAAAGCATGAAAAAGGTGGGTATGGCTTTTTGATCACCCAGTTAAGGGGAGAGCATATACCTATCACCTTGAAAACACGAAAGACAAGGTTCTTTTTATGCCTTCATTGCAATATTGTCTATACTATTTGGAGATTTTGCTAAAAAACGCATGGTGTTCATTTTAACTTGCATAGCAATGATGAGATAAAGTAGGTTTGTTCTTCTTTTTAAAAGAACCAAAAGAAAATTTAGCTAACCTAAGTCTAGCTATTCCTACAAGAAAACATGAGAATTGTTAACACATGGTGGGATTTCCAGCCTTATCCTCGTCTTGGTTACAATTTTTTGACTTCTTTGTCATGGATACAGAATATTTTAATGAAAAAGAATGAAGAAAATCCAGAACATTAATGCTTTGTGGATGTCTGACAATTGCAGATCAACCATTGAACAACTGCGAACTATTATGTGAGCAATTCCGAATTTTTGTCAGCACAATTGCGAACAGAAGTCTAAACAAGTGCGAACTTGTTAATCACATAATGAAAAGACATGAGATAGAAGTCATGTTTGGAGGAAATCATCCAAAACAAGGCGGCCTAGGACAACAATGTCGTCATAAACATTAAATTTCTTCAGGATCTTGTGTATGGTTTGTTAGTATTGATTCATGGCTTCCTCTTCTTCCAAAATCTGGAGTTTCTCTTCTACCTTTTTGATGTGCTGGTAGGCTTTTTGTTGCCTTTTGTGTCCCTTTCTCCTTCTGGAACCTGAAATTTTGAAGGTTACTCTTCCTACCATGAGGTTAGATACATTTCATGCATAAAAAATAAATTTCCCAGAATTGAAATAAATTTATGGGTTTGCATCGCAAATCAATCACAAGTAGGAACGACAAACAAAATTGAAATTTTGATCCTTGCCTGCAAGTGTGAATCAATTTAGATAATTGTGAATTATTTTAACTGCAAATGCGAAACAATGTGTGAACAATTGCACATTAATTAGAGAAAGTGCGATTTTATGTGAATACAAATGCGTATCATATTTTTCTGGTTCCGTACAACACCTGCAAATCATGAGAAAACAACATTAGAAAGTTAGTTTCATGTCAGGTTCACCATTGTTTCTTAGGGGTAAATTTAGTCATAAATAACATAATCAGATTATAAGAGCGAATCAAAAGTCTAATGTAATTAGAAATACTCCTAAATGGCAATCGAATTTGACAAAGCTTCCATTGCTCTTCTCCATAATTGTTGATTGATTGGCTCTCAGGTGTTGCACTGAAATTCTTGCATAAGATAGACAATTATTTTGAAGATTGTGATTCTAGCTTGATTTGATGAAAAGGTCTTGTATTTATAGATTTTCAAGAGAGGTGGGGAGGGATTTTGAACTGAAGTGTTGATTGATAGTTCACTGATTTAGATTTATCAATGAACTCATCTTGATTGATTTGTTAACACAATAGATTGGATAGTGGACTGAATAGATTAGTCAATTGACTGAGTTGATTGAAAAGATGATTGAATTGATTGATTAGTCAGAAATGGGAGATTGGAGAGTTAACTCATTAGATCAATCAATCATGATTTTCAACAACAGTTGTAGGAGATTGAATTGAAATTCATTTTCATTTTCATTTTGAATTTGAATTTGGATTTTCGAATGCTGAAATTGAAATGTACATTTATCTGAAATTTATTGAAATTCAAATTTGGTGAAATGTGAATTTGGAGAATTGAAATTAATTGAAATTAATCGAAATCTGAATTTGGGGATTTGGAAGAATAAATTAGTTAATTAAATAATTTAAATGAAATCATTTAATCATTAGATATGGAATTAATTAAATAATAAAGATTATTTAATTAGGGGAATTAATTGTAATCAATTATATAAATAATTTTTAATTAGTATTTGAGAAAAGGATTAAATGATTTATTGATGTAAGGATACAAATTGAATAACTAGTAATGTGAAGAATAATGATTAAATCAATTTAGAAGAATAATCTTAATTAGATTAATTAAATAATCAAAGAATTATTTAATTAATAAGATGAATAATTAGTGCAAAATTGATGAGACATTTTTAGGTGTCTACATTATCAATTTTGCATCACTTTACTTAATTCTTGCACCTTCATATATAATCACATCAAACCAAACAACAATCAAAAGAGAAAATAAATAGTGATTATATAAGTTCTAAGTTTCTAGCCTAAGACTCCTATTTCCGCCATTTAAGGATAATTTTTAGACTATGAATTTCATTTTTAGGACTTACATAGTTATTAAAAAAAGTTAATACACCACTTTATAAATGTTAATTATATTATAACTATTTTTAATTATTATTAATTATTAAAGTTTTAGAATCATTATAATTATGATTAGGATTAAAATTACAAGAGTTGGTTTGAGAATAAGGATTAAGGATAATGTTAGAATTAGAATTTTTGTGTCATTCGAGATCCAGAAGATCGTGCTATGGGAGGATACCAAATGGAACCAACAACCTGGCAGAAGCAAGGGCTTTGCTATTTGGTGTTAAATTAGCAATTAAAAATAAGGTCAAGAATCTTATAATTGAAGGGGATTCTCAAATCATTATCACAACTTTGATCAAATCTCAAACCCCCAACTGGCGTTCTCACACTTTGATGAAATAAGGGACAGGTTGATCGCATGTGTCTCCCCTCCCTCTCTTTTGATGTTCTCCCATTTCTCATATTAAGTGTGCAACTCTATCGGTGGAGTGCTAGTGAGGGTTGTTTGCCTTTTTATTTGCACCTTTCAATGTGACACAATACAAAATATATGTACAATGCTATTCAAATCAGAAAGGGAAGCTCCATGTAAAATAAAACTAAACTTTTATGGACAATTTGTACTCACTATTCACAATCTTTATGGTGGGCTTCTATATTGGGTCACATTCATGCTAAATATAATCAAAAGTGTGTGTTGTTGGACTCGCCTAGAGAAAAAGGCTATGACACTCTTCACCTCAAGAAAAATCTACTACAGAAAATAATTTGACGCAACTAAAAGACACAAATGATTCCCACATGATAACCATTTTGATTTTCCTAACTCTAACTCTAAAATTAAGGTTAGAGATTATTGTAATTTTATAACTATAATTTTCAAAAATTGAAACATAATTACACAATAATAATGAATATATTAATCAATAAAACAAATATCATTTCTTTGATATTGTTGGTCATCAATACTACTTTCAACTTTGTACATTCCAAAACTATAATTCTTACCACTCTCCACCACATAATTGCAATACATATTCCTTGCCAGAATATATTATCTCAAATTATTATCGAATCTACCTCTATCAACTAAATAAAAAAATTATTATTACAATACTAAAAAAACAATACTCACCACTATTTATCTTGATCTATAAATTTTATTTAAAGATATTATTTTCTATTATTTTATCTCTTTAACCACATGTTCAATATTTTTTTTCATTTAATTGTTAATAAACTTACTTATACCCTTTCACCATTTTCATTTCCTTCCAAACTCTATTAAATCTTATCAAAATTTTCGACCGAATCAACTTCTTGTCTTAATTAGAGAGTTAAAAAAAGAGAAAGAAGAGCGTTGTCCTCGTTTCCACACGTAGTGGTTGCAAAATAATAGGACATGAAACTAAAGTACTGATTTCATTCTCCACAGCTTACCCAACATTTAATTCAATTTATAAAGCCATTTATGTATCCAGCCGAACCATGTAGAGTAAAAGTAAAATTCCAGATTTACAAATCACAACTTTCTTCTAAATTACTGGCGTCTATGGCAGCTTTTACCATTACATAGTAACGGTGCTGCTAAATAACTCCTACTCGCTAAAAGCTAACAAGGATAAAAACTACCATGGTGTTCATCTGACTCGTTAACACAGAATGCACTGATAATTCTTCCTAATGTGATGACTTTGACAGTAATTCCTTACAAAATCGTAAGAAACCAGAAATAAAATCCAACATTAAGTGCTCAAGCTTTCTTTGTTCTGGTGCAGGTGCTTGAACCTGAAGATGGAATAATGGTATTCAGCATTAACCTTAATCCTTTCTTTGTCCAAACCATCTTCTACTCTTCTGAGATAGACCCTCGTTTTTCTTTCCATTTGCAGCATTGTACTCTTTCTCCTTGTTTGTATCAGGCTCATTTGAAGGAAGTGCAGGCCTCGCAGCTGAAATTGTCTTCTTTCCTACACGGTAACAGAAATTCAATGTTATCAAATGCATCAAGAGATATTAGAAAACATTCACCTTGATTTTTGGTATAAGGAAATCCTACCTCCATCAAGCATGCCAGCATGAGACTTCTTCCATCCAGGAAGAGATTTCTCTGCTTTTCTCTCCCAGTCTTCATTAAATTGAGCAATCTCATCTGTAATTATTAATGTGTTATTCTTTAGTATTCAAGCTGTGCATTAATCTTTCTCATTCATTGCTAAATGCATATTGAAAAATCTTCACTGGGCCTACTGCTTTCGTAGACTATACATCACCACGTTGGTTTAATTCATGAAAGTTAACCAAGAATTTAAAGAAAATAAAAATGGATTTTATTTTTAGTCTTGCCTTCGTTCAAATTATGCAATGTTTCCATGGTATCTATCTTTCTGTCAGAGTGTCGTTTCTTGGTATAAGAATGGCCCTGCATAGACATATCTCAATATCAATCCCTCAGTACCAGCATTTCATATTATCATATGTACACAGTACAAACAATGCCAATACTGACCTTATCTCGAATTCCTCTAGATATCCTCTGCGTTGCATTACCAGTAGTAGAATCTGCTTCTCTGTGTTCTTCTTCAATCACCTGAAATAATATATTAAAAAACCTATGCAGCAACTTTTCGAAGGCAAGAAACAATTTTTTTAAAAGATAGGGGAAAGGACCCAGTAGTTGTGCACCCTAACTTTGCGCTTCTCAAAATCCTACTTGGAAATTTCAAATCACTCCGATTTTTTTATAGCAGCTTATTTGGCAAGTCCCCTGCTTATAACTAAGGTTTCAGGGCCACATCACCAAATATGATGCCACATTAGCATGTTTTTTGCCAAGGTGTCCAAAACAGCCCCAAAAAAAAGTGAGACCAATAGGCGTGCAAAAGAGACCCCAATAGTTGTGCAGCTGACATGGCATCACCTGATTGGTTACTTTTTATAATATTAGTAGATTTCTTAACAACTATTGGTACATTTCCTAACAACTGTTGGTACATTTCCTAACAAAAAATGATATTTTTTGTTTCAAACAATAGGTTTTATTTGTTCAATTTTTGGAACAAAAGGTATCAACAACCCTCACAACAATTGGAACATGCTCAACTACTGGGTCCTTTCCCCTAGTATATTCATGAACCGTTTGTAGTTTTATAATTAAGTTGGTCAGTTTTGCACATAATTACATTCGTTATTGACCACTTTTACAAAGAACTTCAAAAATGGTACTCCAAAATAAAATTTTGAAACAAAAACATATCAAATAAGTTTTCACAAAATGTAAAATCTGTGTTATCTCAATCATAGATTTTTATCCCCGCTATATGTTTATATTGTAATTGATTTTCCATCCCTTTATTTTTCTTCAAATAACAAAATAAGTTTCCGATTGTTGAATATGGTGTTAATATATACCCCGTCAGGTCCAGCTCTCCTAGTTGTTGAGGACGTATAGTACATCCCATTTGGTCCTCCGTAACTGACAGAAGAGCTCTGAAATGTGAAACTTTGGGAAGGAGCGTGTCTCCCATAGGAATTATTGTTTGCCTGGTACCCATTCCACCTACTTTGCATCTGCGTTCTCTGTTCTGTAACAAAAACCACAATATCCGGCACATTAAACAGTAGTTGAAGATCAAAGAATTTTTCTTTCCTATTTTTTCACAGCCAAGCAAAATAAGATAAATAAGATAACTATTGGTCCCAACACAAATTTCCTTCTATTTACCTAGTTTCTTGTTCAAATTGACAAATTGTATACCCTAGTTTGAACGTCACGTTAAAGCTTGGCAATACCCTACCCTGGCAATAATATCTAGTTTCTAACCTGTCCTCTACATATAACAAGTTTAGGTTCAGATATTTCTCTTGCCTTGATCATCGTTGTCATCTGGATCTTCGATAATAGGATCCTGACTTGGCTTTTGCTTTGTGCCATATGCATTTTCATGGTCATCAGGAATTTCTTCAATCACAAGACCCCTTCGACTAGACTGCAGCATTCATCATTTATTAGTTTCTTCAATAGATTAAAAGAAAAGAAGCTTTAAGAACAGAAGAAAAAACAAATTAAATAGAAGGTAGGCACCTGCTGTTGTGGCAAATTATTCCGACTAAAAGCACTCCGCTCACCAAATGGATCACTAAAGAATCTATCTGAGTCAAAAATACTGCCAAAAGAGCTTCCAAAAGGCCTTGTGAAGAAAGGATCATTGAAAGAATCCCGATCAAAAAAATTTGATAAGAGACTCCCTCCATTTCCAAAACCAAAGGAATCTGGGAAAGAAGAAATTTCTCTGTTATTCCTCCTGGCTCCCTGCATCTTTCTACTTCAGGTATTCAGTTCCTGGTACATAAAATAAGATTAGAAAAAAAAAAGATCATAGTGGAGGTAAACGAAAAAAGCTTCAGCGAAGCTGGGAAAAATAAATTATATTGTGTAGAAGCAGGTTCATTGCCAAAACAAAAAAGCATTTGTAGAAAATATAACAACATTTATAAACATCATCCACCATTCTATTCTGTTTTCCTTAGAAATTTCAGTTGACCCGAACATATTCTGAAGTAACGATGCCAGTTTTTACCAGAAACACAGGAAATATACATTGCGAGCATCGTATGAAGGTTAATTTTACCAGAAAAATATTTGCTTGAAAACATCATCATATTTCATCTATCATTGAGAAATCATTGGATGATAAATATCAGATAAATTCACCTTGGAAAAAACTGTTAGTCGATTGTACTAAAAGAATCTCTGAAATTTTCTTTAAACCAGAAACACAGGAAATACACCTTTTAAAGCTTATCTGATGGTTAATTTTACAAAAGAAATATTTATTTCAAAACATCAAAAGATTTTGTCTATCAGACAATCAAGTTGAGATATCGTCAAACACTCAGCACTAGAAACAATGACCTTGAGAAAAACCACCTGACGGTTGATTCTACTCAGAAACCTCTAAATTTTTCTTTAAAGCATCGGGACATATTGAATTTCACCATGAGAAAGGGTTGATTGTTTCTTTAGCATCATCACTGAGTATTTGTCAAAATTTGTCAAGATCTAGAGTTCAATTGATAGCACAAACAAGAGAACAAAATATGTGACAAGAATAAACTGTATTCCTATCAAGATTCAAAATACCCAACTAACTAAGTTGATTGAATTGAATTGGATTTAATTGAATTACGTACAATGTAAATGAGTCTGCTTATAAAAACAACGCTATGAGAACACACAAGCATGACATGTGGCTCAATGAGAAACAAAGGTAAGTAGGGTAGTTAAGAGAAATAGTAAAATATTCCACAAGAGGTGGATCACCCATTGAAGGTGGAATGTAACAATAAGATAAGACCACAAAAGGTGGAATTTCTCCTAGAAGCAACTTCTTTATGTGCACACTTCCTTAAGTGTCTCATATGCAAACTACGATGAGGTGCGTTATCCTAAGTCAACTTAAGTAAAGTGTAATTATGAGACATAATTTACACCAACAATCACTAATTATATCAGGCACATTCAAAATATCCTCTATAGCACCATCATCAGATGCATAAATCTACTTAAATCTCAAAGCTCCAAAACCCATCTAGGAATCAAACTTTCTATCTATCAGCTAGGAATCAACCAATAGCCTTCTATCGCTGAGGCACTCTCCTCCTGAACTGACATGACCTTACATTCAGTTGTGGTTCATTTCTTCACACTATACTGGCCAGATGAGCTTAGAATACTTGAGAATGTCGTCTCATACTTGTAACTATCAGAAATGCTCAAAGTGTCACAGAATTACTCAACGGCAAACTTATATCTACCAGAAGAGCTCACAACTTAGCTAAAGCATATTATCCAACATCTAATATTACCATAGAACACTTTATGATTTGCCTTATCAAACTTCATTAAATTTTTCTATCGAAACAAACTATATTTAAAAATAAATTTATCAGATGATCGATGAGATAAAAGAAACACTCGAAATTGTCACTAATATCTTGATAAGATTTCAAATCGTTGTGCTGACAAACTAAATTTTCACAAAAATTGAAGATCGCATTTTTGACGCCCTCTAAATAAACCTAGGGTTTTGAGTCTAACCCTAAGCTTGACCTTCTCACCCGGGATCCTCGGTATAAAGTATCGGCCCACTCTTCTTCTCACTAAAGATGTAGAGTATACAGTTGGAATGGCAATCACACAAATTCTGCGTTGAAAATGTACTATCCTGAATAAGCAAATTGTACGCCAGGTTGCCATGATTTTAAACCAGGTTTAAACTTTTCAATAATTAATGTTCAAACTTAATCACTGTCCGCATCAATAAAACATGTTTCTTAATCTAAAATATTGTGATCCAACAACATACAGAGAAATAAAAAACAGAAACATGATTCTTAATCTGAAATATTAAACTGTAAAAATCTTTGATCGTTGAGTTTTGACCCAACAAGAACAAGAAAATAAATTATTGATGTCTGGTAAGAAGCCATACCTTGAAAGTATGTCGAAATTTACTAACTCCTTAATTTCCAGTCGACTGCACCAGATCAACTGACTTCACTAAACATTTCAAAGTAATTATGCGCTAGGGATTTCAATTTATGGTTTAACCCTTTCCGACAACTCATACGAGCTTTCTGGAATTTTCTCTTCTCCCGAAGGCTCTAGATTATACAAACCCTACAATTGGTGCTGCCGCCACGTGTCTGCAAAACGAGGCGTTAATGAAATGAAAAAATATTTAAATTGCGTATGGAATAGGTATGGTTTTGAAATTTAGGGAGAGTATAAGTTGGCATTTCATTCGTGGAGCCTCTTCCAATCAGCGCAGGAAATTTACACTTTAAAATATGATTGGTCTAAGGGGGAAGGAAGCCTTGATAAGGGTTCAAACCCTCCACGCTTCACCTAAACCATAGGTAGTAAGGGAAAAACCATTGCTTAAATAAATCAGTAAAACAATAAATAATAAGCAATAAATTAATTTTCAAAATTATTTAATTATGTTTTCAATGAGAATGGAGTAATATTGATAAGGAAGTTATTTATTATGATATTAAAAATGAAGGTTTGTTAGATGACTATTATTTGTTTCAATACTAATTGTTTTCGTTAGTTTTTATGATTGTAGATTTAAATTTGATACATATAATTGATCTTGTAACTTATGGATTCAATTTGATAAAAATTATATTATCTTAAACTTGTTTGTCTTTTAATGTTATTAGATTTCCACGATCCATTCTAATATTCACTTATTGCTTCTGGATTTGATTGTGTATGCAATTTATATCATCAATGTTTCGAATCACACTCTGTGATTCATCATCAGGATGAACAAGAATTCCAAGGATATTTGTCTTTATGTGTGTGTTTTGAATTTATTAAAGAATAGGTCGTGTTATAAACATTTTTTGGGAACTAGTTGAATTGCAAGGGTCATATTCTCCTTACTCATACCCCTAGATGAGCCAATGCAACGACTATGACCTAAGGTCCAAAACAAAAAGCAAACGTAACATGCTCCTAAATTGATGATGAATTATCGATATAACAATTTCTTATCCTATTGCAATTGAATTTCAGATGTGCACAGGATCTTCTTCTCTATGTCTCAAATGTGAGTGAATTCATTTGAATTAGGGTTAGTCCTTAAATAAACTACCCTTACATAAAATTTGGTATAATTCACAACTTTAGATAACTCATAATGGCTAATGGGAATAGAGGGGATAGAACTCAATTTAAGATTTTGATTTTGAAGTTTGGGGTTCAAATTCATAGGCATTTAGAGGATCTAGATCAAATCTAAACTTGTGGACTTAACCAAGGAAGTGAATGACAAATTTAGAGATGGGGATCAATTGTAGGGATAAGTGATGGTCGAATTGGAGTAAAATGATGTCATTTACTAATTACATGAAAAATTTAGCATCTTACACATTAGTCAATGCATAAAGGATAACCTAGTTGTTGTTGACCAAAAACATAAGGGGAAAAATCATGGGCGTGCAATTTTTGAACATAAATTTTGCCCCCACTTTGATTTGCATGTGAGCTATGATAAAAATGTTGTAGAAGTTGATTATCCAACTTCACAAGCAAGGAATCCTCTGTAAGCAGACCATCCATCACAATATGGAGATCAAACAAGAATAACATGCTTAACAAATCGAGAATTCTATATTGATTGCACAAAAGAATATGATTACAATGAATGAATCCTTATGAAAGGGCGAAAGAAAGCCTAGATGTAAAACCCTAATGCAAGATTAAATTAGCTAGTGTCAAGTGACACAATCATAATGAATGAGACAATGTAAGCTATTATTAACCTACTTAAACAAAAGAATAAAACACCTAAGTTTAGCTCAAGTGAATAATGTAATTAAAGGACCCAATTAATTAATAGTTAGGTAAAATGTCCTAATCACTATGTAGACACCTATTAATTCATTAGTCTTTTCTAGCTTTTACCCCTTTTAAATGAATATTTTTATTTATTTAAATTATCATATCTCTAAATTAAATTAAATATTTTATTTATTTAATTGATCCCACTTCTTATATTAATTAAATAGCTCTTTATTTATTTAATTAATTCATTATCTTTTTCCCTCCATGACACTTGTCATTCATCTCTTAATTTACCTTTAACTGCCCCTCTAATATTTTATTATTTCTTATACCTACCCTTTAATCCTAGCCGACCATTTATCCTTTCACCACTTGATCCTATCCCTCCATTTCTAGGGTACTCCTCTATATAAGAGGATCCTTTCATCCTTATCAACCCTAACTAATGTCATCATATCCCTAACAAATGAATCAATCTTCATGCAGCCTTTCATATTGATCAAGCAATCAAGCATCTACACAACCACTATCCCTTCTTTGTTGAGCTCTTGTGCACAATACAAAATTTGAGAGCAACCATATCAAGAAAGATCAATAGAGATCAAACCCTACTAAGAATGCGAATGGTATAATCTTTCATGTTTTTGATATTTTGCATGTTTTAGGTTCTTCATTGGTGTATGGTGGATATTAATTGTAGAACTAGGGTTTTATGTGGTTTGATCTTTATTGGTTTTACAAAAGTTTAGCATTTCATTTTCATTGTATACACACTCCAACAAATGCATGTTAGTTTCAAAGTAGAATCAAGTAGATAACACAAAATTTAAATGTTTTAAGCACTCAAAGGATATAGATGTGCATAAAGTATGTAAGTCAAAGATGTCAATAATGTGTACTATCATTTTCATGAGTGCTCCATCAAGAACATGTAAGTGTCAAAGACAAATTTTAATGAGTGGCATATGACAAGCATTTAAAATGAGCATACTTGCAGCGTGCTAAAATTATTTAGAAAAAACTACAAAGAGTAAGAGTAAGTATAAAATGAGAAATTTTCCTATGATAGAAAGGGTATAGCTTCAAGTGTAAGTAAAATAACATGTCCAAATGGACCATTACAAAGAACTTTATCCATATATGGAATATGATTTAATTACGTAGATAACATGATATGGTTAGGCAATAGGTTGCCTTAGCTAGTTGTTATAATTAATCAGTTGAGGAATCAATGGTGAGCATAAGAGGGAACACGAGTTTGATTGGATTGAACACTTGATGGAGGATTGTAACTAATTTGGTCCAACTCCTTGAATCTTTCTTCAAGCATCAACCTTAGTCCAAATAACAAGTATTCATATGACATCTAGTTGATAGCCCAATGTGAGTAATTATACATAAGATTTTAAAAGTTTGTTGTTATTAGAAACATGCAAGCTAATTATTTTGTCCAAGGTTTTACAAAACTAATGTTAAGTAAATTTAGAAATTTGTAACGTTCTCAATAGAATATTAATGATTTATTTTCTATCTTATTATGTCTTCAGTAAGGTATTAATGATTAATTTTAGATATGAAAATAGATTAATAGACTAACTTGCCAAATCCACTGACAAAGGAACACACAGCTGAATTTAATCTTATACAACACCATGAAAATATATATTATTATATTAAAATAAAAATATCAGGTCTAAAACCTTATTCACAACAATACCAAATGATATATCTTTTATTTCCAAAATCTCCACCAAACCCACAAAATTATGATAAAATTAAGCCTCTCGATTCACCCAAAACACCACAAATTGATTTGGTTTGAATTGCAAATAGAAATTACAGCCTAGAATTTTGATTACAACAATATAATAGAAGCATACTATTGTATCACATCTACAAGGCTTAAATCAACCAAAAATTCGCACAACTATGCTAAAAAATCATTGAAAACAACACCCAAAGAGCCATTGAATCCTGAAAGAAACAAAAACAACCTCACTAATTTCCTTCATCCCAAATACAATATCTGGATGAGAATTCCCTCTACAATCAAATGGTTTTCATTCTCATATCACCCAAAGCTCATGGGTTTTCATTCGTAGGCCTTCTCCTTTGACGAGTTTTCATCCATTGAAGAATTTGTTTGTAAATTTGTAGATATGAGAGAAGAGATAATAATCAACATGCCTCCAAATGACCCAAACAACCATATTTATAACCATCCAAGATCCAATGTCCATTGAGATGTATGACTATTGATTTTCCAACTGCTAAGTTGCCCGAGAAAATTTTTCATTTGCTTTCTTGAATTTTTTTACTGAAAAACACTTTTTCCAACACCTTATTTTGCTTGTAATCTACTTATCACTTGTATAACTAAAGGGACACATTTCCAAACATCCTATTAGGCCTAATAAACATGTTATTTACTATTTATTTGTTACTTTTTTAATGAAACTAAATGGACAATGATAAATATTAAATAAATAATTTTTTCTATACTATTTTTATTAGAGACATAAAATGGGTTATTGTTTTCCAAAATCCAAATTTAAACAAGAAGGGACATGACATTGACTCAAAAACTAGAAAAGAAATCCAAATCTCCAAGCTATCAAATATGTTTTCTTTTTTGGGTAGGTAAATAGTAGTTGAGGGGCTACACCCATTTATTGAAAATGAAAGAGTTCTTACATCAAATCATGACAACAAGCCATCAAATCCTATTAATAGGCACAACTCAAACTAACATAAAAACAAAGCTAGAAATCCCAAAACTCAATTGAGAAGACCCCACCCATAAATAGATAGTGCAAACAAACAAAGAGTCTCCTTGCCCAAAATGGAGATGACCTTAGATAATAATTAGATAGGTGCTCCATATTTAAAGTGGGAATGAAGTTGCATATTGAATTTGATCTCATTCTTCCTCTTTTTTGTTTGAACCATTGTTCATTTTTCTCTTTGGGTTCCAATGTAAAGGCTCTACTCCTACTTCTTAGAGAGTCCATCATCCAACCCTATTGTCACGTCCTTTTCACTAGGAGGCTCCATTGTCGAGTATTGGATCTGCTCGGTCAATATTTTAATTGGCAACTTAGCAGACTTGCCACTATTACTTCCCTTAAAAGAGTCAACCGCCTTCCCTAATGAGGATAATGCCATACTAGGAGAAGTCAAGCCACCACCCTCACTATTGGACGCTTTGGGATCCACCTCAATGATTTATCCATCCATGGTTGAGTCATCCTTTTCCACCAAGTAATGAAGTGGGCAAACTTCTTTCCACCATGTGATTTGGTTATTATTTTTTCATTTGGCACATTGAGTGGCAACATGACCAGTATTGAAACATCTACAATATCAAAAGGCAATATCTTTGTAGTATATAGCTTACGTGGGTGATATCTTAGCAAAATATTTTTAGTGATGTCAGTATCCACTAAAATGGGAGCATATGTTGTGTGAAACAAATTGTTGGATCCCTCATCAACCCATAAAAACTTCCCCTTCAAGTTGCCAATTTCTTTGAAGTAGGAGTCAAACCAAAATTGAAGAGGAAGGTTTGAAATCCTTAACCAAGTTGAAACTATAGAGAAGGATTCAGAGATTGAGTTGAACGCAGGGTGCCAAAGCTTTAGCATTAACAAATATTCCTCTCAATCCCACTAGTAATCATAGAGGATGGAGCAATGATCCTCCAATTTATCAAAAACCACAATGAAAAACCCCATGCAAAGGGGTAGATATGTAAATCACCTTCCAAAATGGGCCTCCAAGTATTCAAATTCCACAAGTGCAACTCTACTAAACTCGACCACAATCCATGCAATCTTACAATTAGACCATGTTTTCTAAAAATATCCACATTCTCGTCTACCTTACGTAAAATATCCCTTTCAAAGCTAATTTGAAGAGGGGTATTGGGAGGCTGGAAACTAAGGTATCAAGTGGAATGCCTTGTCCAACCCAAGGTTTCTGCTATTCCCCATCCATCGAGCCCTCAGATCCAACCCATTCATCCCATTTTGGGGCCTATCACATCCAAGATTGCCTGCAAAAGGAGAAGATTATTTTCACACATCATTGCAACCCACATTTCTCAAATATGGATCCCAAGTCGAGCCAGCCCTAGCACTAGTCACCGTCTAGGAAGACTCTGCAGGATTCCAAGAGCAAAGATTCAAAGGAGGCTGATAACCAAGATGAGAAGCCATCGATCAACCTAATATTGCCCAATGCCAGATCACTTAGGAGACTTGAAAAAAACCCTAGTTTCAGGAGGTTGTGGAAGTGTCATCATAGCCTAATTTTATAGATAACATATAAATGTTGTGTGGTGCCATATTCTCCAAACCATAAAATATGTTATCTTGGATGGAGATTTATATTGGAAAATAGTGATGGTGTTCTCTTGAGATGCTTATATTATATTCAATCTACAAAAGTAATGTAAAAAATGCACATGCACAGTGGAAATTGTGGAGGTTATTTCATGACCAAAACAACTACTCACAAGATTCTCAAAGATGGATATTGGTGGCCAAACTTATTTTTTGATAAACAAAGTTGGTAAGAAAATTTAATTCTTGTCATAGTTCTATGGTAAATTGAAATATTTTACAGAATTACCTTTGAAGCCTTTAATTATATAAACTTTGTACTAGAAATAGGGAATAGATTTTATTGATGAAATTACAAAAAATCTTAGTAGAGCGTTTTGATTGATCCTTGTAGCTACAAACTATTTCACCAAATGAATTGAGGAATCTCTTGAGAAATAGATAGGTTCAATGCCAAATATTGTGAAGATCAATCTCTATCCAATAAACAAATAAAATGATGAGATATGAGGCTTGGACAACCACAACATGAAAATCTAAAAATTATATGCTAAAATGGTGGAATTAGGAGTCTTAGCCTAGAAATGTAATCTAAGAACTTATATATTCACGATTTCCACTTTTCATTGGGAGAATAATCTAAGAACTTATATATTCCTATGTTGTATATGATTATTTTCTATTTTGATTGTCGTTTGGTTTGATGTGATTAGATATGAAGATGCAAGAACTAGGTAAAATGATGCAAACTTAATAAGATTTAGCATAAATAGACATTTACATAATATAAATCTAACACAAAAGTATAGATCTAGAAATGGCATACAAAAAGGAACATTTTACTGAAATTTGGAATTGAAAGTGTCAGTCAAGTGTGTTAGGCTCCTTATACTTAGGAGTGCTTTCATCAGCTAAAACTTTAGAATCTATACTAGGATGCTCTATAGATCATTCCCTCCAAAATTCAACTGAAACATGTCAAACTATAACACTAATCAGCATAGTCCTAGGGTTTTTTCCTATTCAAATTCTAAAACTGTGTGTCTTAGTCTACTCTACACTATTCTATCACTCTCATCAGTTAGATTTGTAACCTTCACACAGATAGAGGAAAATTGTTGTGATATATAGGGGCTTGCTTAACTAAAACCTCGTGTTGGTGTTTCTACCTCCACTATAGCTATGATGATGAAAAAGAGAGCTTACCCCTAGTAGGGAAAATGCTAAATCTGAATTAAAATAATATTACCTTAGAATTGACAATAGTGGTGATGCAATTCTCTTTAGATAATTCCTTCAAGAGTTGATACAATAATATGGCATAACAAGGTCAATCATGAAATAAACTTGCATGTAGGTGGTTGTAGCTTGCTTCTCCATAATGCTCAAATCCGAATATATTTGCTCAATGATGTAAATTGTAACTTCTGAACTTGATTGATGACAAAATGAATTAGAGATGATGCCTTTATATAGGGTTCACAATGTATTCCCTGATTTAGGTTGAGTTGAAATGGTCATATCAAAATATTAACTGCATCCCAAATTGTGGGAACCAATACTCACACACATTTAATTTTGGGCCCTTTTTGGAGGGACTATCATGCTATGCACCTTAGTCCAACCAAAAAAATGAGTAGAGAAGGATGGTTGTAGATTAAAAGGTCCTAGGACATAGGATATGGTCACTAAATGAGAATATGATGAATTATCTACTTTTGTTGTAGATACCTGCTTTTTACTTAACCAAGATACAAGAATCTCACCAAGAAAGAAATATTTGCCACTTGTACTCTTTCAATCATCTATACTTCTGGCCCAATTTGCATCTGTGTATGTAGGCAATGTGAAATTGTCACTCTTAGGATATCACAAACCAAAATCCAATGTAGCCTTCATATATCTAAATATCCTTTTTATTTTCTTGACATGACTTTCCTTGGGCACTACCTAAAACCTAGCTACCATACCCACTACTTGCATTATATCTAGAGTATAGATGTAGTTACATACAACAAAATACTAATTATTGACCTATGCAAGGTCTAATTTTCTAAATTGGGGTATGTGCAAGCTAATGAGTCACAAATTTGCGGAAGTCTGCGCGTTGGAAAACGCGCTCCACAAAACGGGTAATGGTTCGGCCTCCCGAGCTGAAAGGTCACGAGGTGCCAAAGCTAAATAAAACGGGCCCCCATTTTGAAATTCTATTTTTACCGTTTTTTTGGGCAAATTTTTCATTTTCACTGTGACAGTGAATTGACAAGAAGAGATCAAAAACGGGCCCCCATGCTGTGGTTTCCACTTCAAGCCTCCACCACTATCCCAGGTACACATTCAGTCATCTATTTTCACATTTCATAATTTTCTTGTATATTTTTCTTGTTTTTTGTGTATTATTTAATTTTTTTTTATAGTAGCATATAAATAAATTATTTTTTATATTTGTAAATTCTTGATTTTGATCTAAAATATTTTTGAACAGTTAACCCTAAACCGTAATCAACAAATTTAGAAATCAAAACCAAACCTAGATAATTAACAAAACGAAATCGACACAAACAAAAAAATGAAAATGAAATGGAAACAAAAACAAAAACGTTCGAAAATGAAATTGAAATAAAACTGAACATATGTACCTAAATTGTTCTTAATCCTCATTAGGCAATACAAAAGTTACCACTAAATTAGTATAACCTTAAAAGTAATTAACATTACTCTTCAAATTTTAGATATCAAAGTTTAGGCTTAGGTTTATGCCATGTCATGGCATAAAGGTCCTATTATGGTCCTATTATGTCATGTGATGGTATAAAAGGATCAATTATGGACACAATTTTAGAGCAAAGCTAGATAAGTTACTAAAATTGGAGTTTGGTTTACATAGGTTCATAAAGGAAGCTAATATGCCAAATATATAATTCATTAATACAAAATAAAAAATATTCTTGATTTATAATGTTGATTGATAATGAGTTTTCTAAATGGGGTGCTAATTATATATACATCTGAAAGATTTGAAAAATATAATTCCCAAGAAGTATTTTGAATATCTTTAGAAGTACATTGGTATATCTAGAATGTAATTTATATTATAAAAGATTTGATATATGATTTGAAGTTGGTAGATATTTTGAGGAAGATTTATCAGATTATGTTATGATTAAGCTAATATTAGAAGAATGGTTTTAACAACATCTTTTGGTTTTAAAAGGTGCACAAGGTTTGAAGTTGAAATCATATTCGATTGTATATAATATTAAATTGTTAAGGAGCTTTTTTTTTTTAAAATAGTTAATTTAAGATATTAGTTGAAGCTATTTGAGAACGTGAGATAGTCCTAATGAACACGCGAATTAAATTAATGAACCTAGGACAATCACAATGAACATATGATAGTCCCAATTAGCCTCAAATGATCCTAATGAATGTAGGGCAGTCTTAATGAACCTAAGAAAGTCCTAATGAGCCTAAGAAAGCCATAATGAACTTGGGACAATCCTAATGAACCTAGGATAGTCCTAATGATTATAGGACAATCCTAATGAACCTAGGATAGTGTAAACGAGCCTAGGATAGTGTAAGAAAAAATCACTACAAAAAAGACCTCAAATGCGTTAAATGAATTTCCCAATAATGCACTCGTGTTTATCTTTTTTTGGTCATCTGGCTACCTTTTTTTACAACATCTTGGTGTATACGCCCCTAAGAAGACCTTTTCCTCAAAAATTTCTTGGATCATGAACTCCTCATGTGCACCAAACATAAGTTGCCACTTGGAAGCTTCTAATGCACACAATCCTTTCAATCAATCTACTCCATTGATCTCTCAAAACAATCTTAGTCTTTAATCCTCTATCCTTCATGACTATAAATAAATCATTATATGAGCTATTTTCAAGAACTCTTGTAATGCAATGTTACGTTGCCAATTTAAGCACCTTACATCCTATCTTGGTCACAAATCCATCTTGAAGCCATCAACCTTTAGCTACAACAAGAGTTTTCTTTCTGAGATACTATTGTCTTTCATCTTTTATACATTATCCTTTAACTCGATCTAAAGGTGGTACTTATGCATAGCATAATGGTTTGAAATTCATAGTTTAAGTCCTTTATTGATTTTTTATGCTTGCTTGCATACACATATATTGCTAGAATTTAGTAATTCTTTATAGCTTCTATTTTAGTTTATTTATGAAAGAGTATAAATGAAGCTATATTTAAAGTCAAAATTGTAAGATCCCCTCAATCATTGAGGTAGAATTCAAAATTGATTTCACCTCTAATTATATGAAAAATTTAATTTGTCTGTACATATCAAAATCTTTCAAAATTTTGCATATTAAACAATAAAATATTGTGATGAACAAGTCTCTAGAGTCTTAAAAACCTTTATTTTCATAAAGTGCCAACACTACATTTTTTCCATAAAATATTCTCTTTGATTAATATGAAATTTTAAAATGGTTGCCACTAAAAGTGATGCAAAGGCTAGAGGATCTAGTTGAAATCTTGTAAACTAAAGTGGAATATGGACCCAAACCCCAACACTCCTATGGTGTTTCAAATGCTCAATATGCCTCAATAGGCTCAAAACTTGTCTTCACCTTAATCAGGTGTTTCCCCTGCCTCCACACACCTAAAAAAACTTCACTTAACATGTTCCAAAGGTTTTCAA
Organism: Cryptomeria japonica; assembly: GCF_030272615.1. Lineage (NCBI taxonomy): Eukaryota > Viridiplantae > Streptophyta > Pinopsida > Cupressales > Cupressaceae > Cryptomeria > Cryptomeria japonica. Next base: position 753,267,426 of record NC_081413.1, read on the forward strand.
ACCATCAAACCTTCAATTGATATCAAAACCCAAATCTAGCCCTTCACTAGGCCTAGTTTCCTAGTAGCCTGCTGGGCTGTTTTTGGCTCTTTTCACACACATTTCCCAAAACATGGACCAATTTTATGACTGATTTATATGCACAATATAAACCTCTATCAACTCCCAAAATATTGCCTATGGCTGTTTTGTAACAAAGCCTTCAAAAAACCGCTGTCCTCATTCCCCAAGAGGGCTAATTAGGTCCACTTTGTGAAGGAAGTACCCTCCAAACTTACAGCCAGATTAAACCCTTTTGTACAGTCTTTAGTTGGGCTCCCAATCCAAGGATTTTCAAGGTTTTAAGTCTTGGTTGCACTCCTAAATACCCAAACACCAAAACTCTCCTTAAAATGGCTTAAAAACTAGGGCCTTCTTGTTCAAACCCCAAAACTCACTTCCAGAACTTCTCCTTCAATATTCACCATGCATTTACCATCCCCTAACGCTGTTTCACATAAAAATACTACCTCCTTAAGGTAGATCTTCTGCTGCTACAACTATGGCATCAAAACCATGTATTTTCCCAGTCAAAACCCATGGTGTACACCTGCAACTTCACATCTCCAGCATGTTATAAGGGTTAGAAATGTATTATACATGTTAGGCAGAGCCTCTCCTATGAGAATCAGATTCTTACATCCATAGAAGGGCTCCAAATTGCATTTTGGGCCTTCAATGCCAATGAAACACTCAGAAAATTTAGGACAGCCAACACAAAATGATAATATCTGATCAAAACCTTCTATAAAATCATTCAAAACAATGTTTAATACTGATTCCTAAATTCCTTTAGCCTCCACCATGAACATACAACACTTCCCAATCAATAAACCATCAATAAAATCAAAGGAAAAGCAAGAAAAGACTAGTTTTTATTGATTTTACTGTTCTGTCCGTACTATGTCCGTACAGTACATCCAACCCAGCCAAAATGGCATTACAAATCTTTATAAATCCTTCCTCTAACTTCCCAAACTGAAATCCAATTAGTTTGAGTGATTAGAGTGACAAAACAACTCATAAACCACTTTCCCTCCAAAACTGTAACTAGCCATTAAAATTCAAAATTTGAATTTCTAACTTTATTTCTAAAGCATTTCATCAACTAAAACCTATCCTAATCAAATTATTTTGACATGATATGACCATTAAAGCATATTTGAACCCTATTCAATCTATCTAGACTCCTAGGCATCATTTGCCCATTTACATAGCATTTTTGGTCCTAAGGCCTTTATCAGGACCTTTAGGATTTTTTACTTTAAAATCATATTGGTCATTACAAATGGCCATTATTGGCTTCAAAACATTCCAATTCACTTTCAAGGATGCTTTGGGGTCTTCATTCATGCTTTTAATCTTCTTGGTCTCATGTGGTCTCTTGGATGCTCCTGCATCAAAAAGTATTAGGTCAGCGAAAGGAATTGGGATATTTAAAAATAGGCTTGCATCACTTTTTTAGCTTCATTGAGTTGTAGTTTGTTCATTGACTTAATAATTAAGTGCTTGCAAGTATGATAGTGGAGCCCTTTGTGCATGAGCGCATCCCTAAAGCTTTCAATTATTAAAATAAAAAGCATTACGATCTGATGATTTGAAGGAGATGTATCCGTTAAAGAAATATTATGGATGGGTATTAATGAGAATCATATAGTATATTAGGAATTTTATTTGGAATGTTAGTCAAAATAATATTCTAGTTGATAATTATAAATGCATGTGTAAAATATTGTTGAAATTGATTATTTTAAAAGTAAATATTGCACGGTTAATTTTGCTTTTAATTGTTGGCATGTTGTGTTGATTTTTATGTAAGAGTTTCATTTCTTATTCAACTTTGTAAGAGAATTTGTGTATGAATTGATATCTTAAATTTTATAGAAAGATTATATATGAAAACAAATGATTGCGGAGTTTTATAATAAATGATTTATAGGAAATAATAATTTTTGAAGGTTTTGTAAATTATAATCTTGTGTAGATTTGATTATGGGAGAAATTTAATGGTGAAATATGCTTAACTCTTCAAAAGTTTTGATGTTTTGTCTTTACATGACAACCACTTAGAATATAATATGTTTTAAGTAGGTCATTTATATTCATGGGAGATTAGTTTTTTTTTAAGATTGTTTGAAGACTAATCAATGTAATATGAATTGATGGCAATTATCTCAAAACTATGTAATTGAATTATAATAAATTATCATGTACACTAAAACACTAGAAATATGGAGCATCCAAACACACACGTGCATTTTTCTAGATTTATTAATATTATTGTGTTGTATCTCATTATAATTTAGTTTCAAAATAACTTTAAGTTAAAGTTAACAAAATATTATGTTGTCTTAGTAATATTGTTTCCATGCTATATATTCTTACACTAGAAGGAGGATCATCTTATTTCTCACTTCTTTATTGATCTTATGTATGAAATATTTTATATTGATTTTAATAGTTGATGCATTTTACAAGAAATGAATTTATTAAATTGAATATATAATAGATTTATGATGTTTCATTGAAAGTTTTTATTAAGTTTTGTGTGCAAATTTTATATTTCAAGATTCAATAGTATGTACATGTATATTTTTTTAAGTTCAATATTATATTATATATTTCATGTGTATCTCATTCAACAACATAGAAATGTTACTATTTATAAATGTTTTTTTTTTAATTTAGTAAAATAGATTCTTCTTTGACATAGAGTTGTATATAATTCATGTATATCTTTATATATGCAAGAGTTCTTTGTTATCATGGATGTCTTTGACATAGATGAACTATTAGGTGAAAATCCCCCACCACAACCCCCTCCTCCTCCTCCTCCACCTCCACCTCCACCACCACCACCACAACAACCCCCTAGATTGGATGAAATTCGTTTAAGAGAACGAATTAATGAAAACCTACAAGTGATTGAACAAAACATTGTTGCTATCCAAAATGAGCAAATCACGCCACCCCATCTTGTAGAGTTTGCAAAATCAATGCAAACTGTTGTCGAGTCAGTTAGATCTGTTGATTCTCAATTAGATCAATTTCATAGACGACGACAAGAGTTGCGTGATTTTTATGCCGATGGTTTAACTTATAGGCAAATCATTGATTTGAAAATAACCAAAGCTCATTTATGTCCATATTTTACCAACCCAAAAACAAGAGAACCAATGCAACCTAACCAGAAAAGAATTTCAATTAGGTGGTGTGTGCATCCAGAAATGGCTAGATACTTTTGGGATAGATGGTGGATGGTTTTTGATTATCCACCACATCGTAATTATGAGGTCCCTTTTTATTTTTTGAAGAAATTATACTGTGAGTTTGTAATGAACCAAAAACCAAATTATTTTGACATTAAGTCATTCCAGGGTGTTGGTCGTGGAATGCCACAACATAGATTAGGGGCACGGAGTAATAATCCCCTACCGGATCCACCCATAGTTCCACTTGTTGCTCCATCGATTACTGCAGATGTCCAAAATACATCATTCATTTCAACATTAGATGCTTTGACTTCCCTCACAGGTAACTTGAGTGAGCAAGCTGCTCACATGGCATCTGCTCCTCAATGGATGCCACATATGTGTTCGAGTTGTCATGAGACGTGTGTAGGTCCTACTGCTGCTGCAGGATCTACTTCAGTTCCAGCTGAGCATGATGTAGCAGATGATAGTATGATGACATCTTATATGGATTTTCTTTGCTCGGATGTTCATCTTGACCAGGTATAGATATATATATACATGTACATGTCAATCTTTTTATACTTCATTAAATATAGGTATAAACTAAGTGCATCTCTTTTTTTATACAATCTAATACTTCATTAAATAAATTTTGTTTATGTAGATAAGGACTACACCTAATATTAGAGTCAATATTGCATCTACTGGAACACAACTCGACACACCTTATGGGGTATAGTATAAATTTCTATCTAGACATTGTACTATCTTTTTAAGTTAATATGTTATCATTGTATACTATATAAATTTTCATGTTGATACATTGAATGCTTCTTTCTCCAGGATTCAGGTCATGAGGGACCCTCTACATCACATCGAGAAGAGGGTCTGACTATTGTGACACCATCTATGGTATGTATCTTATAATTCTTAAATTAAATATGAAATCTTACAATATTGTAACTTAACTTGAAATTATTTAGTACACATATATATGTTCACTAAATATGATTTCATTAAATGCATGTATGCAGGTGGACACTACCATTAGGATAGGTTATCCTCATAATTTTGATCAGAGCCAATTTGAATGCACATCGACATCCTTTAAGGTATTAATATGTAATAGTTAATTTGATCTTATTTTGACTCTTAATTTAAGATTTAATTGGACACTTTGAATTTGACCTTGTACAGGAGTTAGCTAGCACTACATTTGGTGTTGATACTACACAAGATACTGCTAGAGGATCTGATGAGCATATGGTAAGTTTGTAACTTAATTTATGAATTCTACTATATTTGATAAATGATTCTTTTAATAGTTAATTTCAAGTAATATTTTAATATTATTTTTTTATTGTACAGCATGAGACAGGTGGATCTGGACCACGTCCAGGGGACAAGAGGGATACTGCTAGAGGATCTGATGAGCATATGGTAAGTTTGTAACTTAATTTATGAATTCTACTATATTTGATAAATGATTCTTTTAATAGTTAATTTCAAGTAATATTTTAATATTATTTTTTTATTGTACAGCATGAGACAGGTGGATCTGGACCACGTCCCGGGGACAAGAGAGATACTGCTAGAGGATCTGATGAGCATATGGTAAGTTTGTAACTTAATTTACGAATTCTACTATATCTGATAAATGATTCTTTTAATAGTTAATTTCAAGTAATATTTCAATATTATTTTTTTATTGTACAACATGAGACAGGTGGATCTGGACCACGTCCCAGGGACAAGAGACCACGAGATGTTATTGCTGATAGCACTTAGATTTTATAGTTTATTTGGCTTTGATATGTACTTTTTAATGGACTTTACACATTTGTTTACACATGCACATACTTTATATATATGGACAGTTGCATAATAGGATTAGATCATATATATTTTGTGCATACTTTATATATTTTGTGCACATTAGATATTATGTGGAGTGAACATCATGTTACCATCTAGACATATTTATGGATTATATATTATATGGATTATGTGGACTTGAAATTTTACTGTTTATTTGGCTCTGATATGTACTATTTTATGGGCTTTACATATTTGTTTACACGTGCACACACATACTTTATATATATGGATAGTTTCATAATAGGATTAGATCATATATATTATGTGCATACTTTATGTGTATTGTGCCCATTAGATATTATGTAGACTTGAAATTATGTGCACATTAGATCATATATATTGACTTGAAATTATGTGGACTTGAAATTTTGTGCATACTTTATATATTATGTGGACTTGAAATTTTATTTATGGAAGTTGTGCTTAAACAACTTTATAGGCATTATGTAGACTTGTAATTTTATTTTTGGAATTTCATTTAAATAGTTCTTGTGATTAGATAAACTAAAGGTGCATACATCATGAACTAAGTATCGAAACATATCTTATAATTATAACATATTCTAAATTAAAAAGTATCATTTAACAAATATAATGAATAGAACTTGATTAAAACATAATGATCTCATTCATAAATTTGACCAATAGTCTCTCATTTATGTATATTGTACACAAAATGTAATCAAGAAGACATATCTAAAATAAAATAAACAGTGTATTTAAATAACTTTGTTTTCATTGATGCCTTCTACTTGTGGTAGACCTGAAACAAAATTTTACTAGATTCATTCCATTATACCATCTACATCCTCTCTCTTTTGCAAAGCATCTATAATTGTCTCGTGCTCTTCCATAGAGAGGGTCCATAATTGTTTATTAGCAGGCCTGCCACGATATCTATCCAATTTTATATTAGTTGCCACTACCAAATGCGAGTAATGTATAATCTCCTTCTCTAATTCATAATCTTCAAATGCGGGCAATCCATTCTTTCTTGTTAGATATTTGCATAGCCAAGTGCCAACAACAACCACAGATCCTGTTGGATAGTCATAACCATCATCATCTACTCGAGGAGTAGTTAGCTTATGTTTTGGCTCTACACATTGAGCCAACCAATACTATGTCCCCTCTTCATTGTCCTCTGGTGCAACAACAACATAGACATGTCCTGTGCACAAAACAATTTTATTTTAATATTTAATGAGAAATAAAAACAAAAATATACACTGTAAGATTTCATAAATTTATGTACTATTTAATAAATCAAAACAAATTTCAAAAATAATTTTACCTTGTTGTATAAGATCTGAAATGGGATCATAGTCATTTGATGCAAACATTTGATCCATATCTTCATCAGTTCTTTCATGCGGATCATTTGCATCTATGGGTGTCAATGATCTTTGTTGCCATTCTTCAACCCATTCTTTATTCTCACAAAATTCCCAATCTCCGGAAACACAAAACTGACAAAAGCAAGCAGGTTGCCTTGTGAATATAGTCCATGTGTTTGAATTAGAACTCTTAAATGAATGCCATTTAGCTGATCCAATGATGGTATTACAATCATGCCGAATAGGAATACTATCTTCCTCTATCAACCAGAAGAAACGTCAAATTGCAGAGTTTTTAGTTGATCCTTTTGACAACTTTGAATTGCACCAATCTACAACTGCACGAGCATCTCTGAATTTCATTGCATCCTCGAATTTCAATTGTTCTCTAGCAAGAGCTCTTTTTATACAGGCACCGGCTCCATCATGTTCCCCCTTACCATGTCCCGCTTCAAAAAAACTCCATAAATGTTGGACATTGGTTATCTTGTGAACTTTGCATAGCCAATAAAACATTCTTGCATTTTTTAATTGTCCAGTGCAGTTATCTGACCATATCATATGTTGTTTCATGTCAATTTCTCTTTCCTTAAGATTATCATAAAATACCTCCAAGCAATGTTGAACAAAATTTGAAGAGTGTAATCGATTATCGCTAACATAGAAATGATACTCCCTCAAAAAATTTCTATTATCTTTTGTACTGTCATGGTCATGTCTATATATAATATGCACAAATATGGCCACTTGCACTGAGTTGTAGTATTGTGATTGAGTTTCCTCTTGTGGTTTTAGAGTATATTTTTCTGCAAAATCCACAACTAATATTATTGTTCCAATTGGAAATGTGTTCTTGCATATGCGAAACTGTCCATCAAGCCATCGGGTATGTTGGGAATGTTTCACATATTTTGGAACAATATGAGTTTTAAACTCACTAATAAATGCATTCACACTATTATGTTCTGTAATCAATTCTAAATGTTTCCCCATCTTTCCATCCTTTAGAGGGTATTCTATATTTTTAAATCTCCTAACATCAACCACTTTTGGTCCAAACTCAGATGAAACATGTTCATGCAAACATTCACCTATCAAAGAATAGTTCCCACATAAATTGCAAAGGCCATTAATGCATGAACTGGAAAGAAATAATTGTTCATTAGGTGGTTTACAAAATAAACTTCCAATAAAATCTTTTATAGTTTCAGATGGAACATAAACACCACAATCCTGCACAAGATCATTACCATGCAACATGCAACGTATATATCGAAAAACATCATAATAGTAATGAAACTGGACATGAGTTTTACAACAACAAGATATTCTTTGTTTATTGATTTTAACATACCAAGGTTTGCATTTTTCAAATGATCTTTGACTAATTCATAAATTCATTAACACAGATTCATCACTAAATTTTTTAAAGAATTCAGTTTGAGTCATGTCAAGAAGATGTTTTGGATGAGGATCACGAATTTTTGATCCCACCCTCAGCTTTAAAACATCTCTAGCATTTGATGAAACTCTAGTGTTATCATGCCAAAATTTTGCAATTAATTGTTTAGTTTCATCATTTAATTTCATGTCCGACCTTTGAAGTCTACCACTAAAACTCCAACAATGGTTTAGTGGATCAATTTCAATTGTGTCTCCTCTTTTGGCCGCTCTTGACAAGGTTCTATGATGTAAGTTCAAATAGCCACTTATATCACTTAACATTCTTTTACTAACAATCATTTTCTCAACTATAACAGTCGTTATAACTCTACGTGCTGCATCCTTATCTTTAGATCGACTTGTTTTTCCTATAGAATCGATGGCACTGGCAACAGTAGATACAACTTGCTTATATGATTCATCTTTTCTTTTTGGTTTTGCATAAATACCTATTTTTTTCATGACTTTACGCATTTTTAACATTTTTATTAATTGTAGCATTAATTGACATTGGAATCCTAACTTTTTATTATAGAAAAATTGTTTATATAATCTGTTCGCATGTGTTCTGATTTGTCTCCAAGAAACTAACCCATTAAGATTATCTAGCACATTGCTATCAATAGTAAACAAATTACATTCATTTTCTTTCAGAGAGGGTGGTGTAATATTTTCAATTTTTATTTCTTTTCGTATTGGTGTATGAAATTTATATCCAGCTTCATTTAAATCAGCAATTTGATTGGCATCATAGTCATCGGGATTTAAAAACATACCAGGATTCGCATCCACATCAACATTTGCATCAACAGTCATACCCGTGTGTGGTTCTACATTTCTTGCATCCATCATGATGTCTTCAATGGTCTCATCTACAACAGGCACTGAACTAGATGCTTCAGAAGTGTTATTCAATTGTCGTTGTTGTGATCTTCGATCTCTTTGGCATTTTGCCTCCTCTCTTTGTGCTTGAATTTCGTCCACTGCCATTGTCCTCTTTTTTTTCTTTTGACGTTGCTTAGAACCCATTTTTACAAACTCGTCTTCAAAAAATAATATCTTTTTACTGAGTTCTTCAAAAAATCGTGTAAAAAATATTAAAAAGTACTGCCAAATGATGTAAAAAAAATTTGTCAGTACGGATTTCAATGATAGTGTGGTAAATCGATGCAATCTATCTTTTTTTTTATAGTAACGGTTATTTAGAAACGGGGGCCCGTTATTAAATCCAATGGGCAAAAAATGAAACGAGCCCCCGTTTATAAAACGAGGGCCCGTTATGTAAAATTTGAATTCACAACCCGCCACTTGCCTCGGGATTAGGCCCGGGATAGGCCTGGGATGGCCACACCTGAGACATGAACCTGCAAATTCAAAGCTCCATGAATGAAAGCACAAATATGATGAAATGAAATAGTTTACGTGCCTCTAATCAGAGAATTTTTATACGAAATTGAAACCCATTTCAGATTATACTATCTAGATTCTAAATATGTAAATTAATTTAAAAATTGATTATTTTAACTATTTTTCATCTAATTTATACTAAATCAGGTCCATAAATTTGAAATATTAACTAATTTTCTTAATTTAATAACTCTTTTATTTTAATGAATTTTGAAAAAAAAATTATATGTCATCAATCTACACAAAATTCTTTTCAATTTAAAAAAAAAAAAATCAAAAAATGCTAAGTTTACGTCAAATTATGTGGGTCGTACACGTCAAATTTTTAAAAAGATAATTACGGCCATTAAAAAATTAATTAAAAAAATATATTTGAAAAAAAAATACAGAAAAATATGCTCATCAATCTTCAGTGTGTTACAAACCATTTTCCAAAACGGTTTGAGAAAATAATTTTAATTGTGTCAAAAAGTGTGGGCCGTACACATGCATGGTATGGTCCTGAAACAGGCATTTTTAAAACATAGTTTTTAGAACTCCATTCAAAAAGTTATTTTTTATTATGTGGGTATTAAAATAAATTGTATATTTGAAAAGTACACTCAGAGAGCTATCTTTTATATTACTGACTTTTTCCAAGATTCAATCTCTAAGTGTTTCAAAATTTAACCTCAAGTGAGACAAAATCTGAAAAACGAGGAAAACACTTCCACTTTTTGGCCAAAAAGTGGACTCATCTTCTTGCATTGACCCATTGGATTCATCATTTTTGCTCAATTTGCACCCAATAACCATAAGTGTACTTACCAATTTGCATCCTTTCATCTTAAATTGATTCAACATTTTTTTTATATACTTGGTTTGTGATGTGAATATACCCTTTTCTGACTGAGAAATATGTAAACCAAGAATCAAGGACAACTCACCAAGCATTGACATCTCAAAGTCCTTTTGCATAGCATCCCAAAATTCTTTGTACATTACATCACTACTAGCTCCAAAGATAATGTCATCAACATAAATAACAACAATCAATGAATTATCACCTTATATTTTAATGACAAAATTGTTGTTTGCACTACCTCTCTTGAATCCTTGCTAATAAAAATTGTATACACATAAAATTAATTAATTAATTACCTCATGTCGCATAACTAATCTGAATAATCATTTTAGTCCTTTATTATTCCTTAATTGATTAAATCATATTTGATTAATTACGTCCATCCATACATATAATTAATTTTATAAATCTCACTTCTCCTAAAGTTTGATTTACTTCAATAAATCAAACTAAGCTTTAGTCAAATATTCCAATCATCCTACAAATCCCAATTAGTTAAATTAATTCATAATTAATTAAACTAATATGGTGATTCCTGCAAACCCACCTTTTAATCCCCTTTAGTAAGCTAATCAACCAAAGCTTAATCTCTATTAACATTTATTCTATTTTTAATTTTTACACACCTACCCAAGTCCATATGTGACTCCCTTCATAAATGACTTGCATGCAAAAGTCATTTTGCCTCTCTACCTCACCTTGGACCCATGGGTGCTCACACAAGTGTGAGAATGCTATTCCCCATGGAGCCACCCTACACCTTTCCCTTTTAGTCCACATGTCATATCCCCCCTTCCTATAGCCCTTATACTTTGTCAAAAGTGTTTCCACTTGTCAACCTCAAGGTCTCCCCAAGATTTGCTCACATGTGTGAGAAAATCTTGCCCTCTTCCCCATGATAGTTGCTCTTCCCAAGAAATGCTTACACATGTGTGAGCACACTTTTCCCTCTTCCCAAAGCCTACCCCTTATGACACTTGTCACAAGGCTATGAGTTCAATCCAACTCATCTCCTCACCTCCAATCTTGATCATCAATTTTGAATCCCCAAAGTCTATAAATTGGAGTCCCCTTCCTTTGTAAAATCATCCACTTCCATTATATTTTTATGTTGCCCTTTTGCGTCCAAATAATCCATCTTTTCACCAATCCACATCACCCTTACCATTTCAAAATCTTCATCCATTCATCCATCTTTGCTTATGCAAATGTGAGAGCAATCCACATTCTTTATCCTCAACCTTCTCTCCAAATCTTCATTTGTCAATCTTGTAGCATCGAGATCATGAAGAGGGGGACAAGGAAGAGCAATGGCATTCAGAGCATCATAAGGAAAGTAATATTTACATGTTTAGTCATGTTTTCATACACTAATCTTCTTTGAGATGTTGTGAAATGGTTAAATTTGTATGCTAACGGTTGGGATTTTATTATGAATTTATATTGATGTCTAATGATTAATTATCTAACCCTCCATTTTAATCGAATAAAAAATATCTATCCAATTTTAAATACCATGCTTTGGGGGATTACTTGAGTCCATAGAGAGCCTTCTTTAATTTGTATATTTTGTCTGGAAGCTCGAACCCTTCTAGTTGTTCAATTTAGAATTCTTCTAACTCTCCATTAAGAAATTCAATTTTTGACATCTATTTGATATACCTTGAAGTTCTTAAATGCTAATAACGCTAGAAACATTTTGATTGCCTCTACTCTTTCTACTACAGCAAATGTCTCCTCAAAATAAACTCCCTGAACTTGAGAATATGCTTTACATACAAGTATAACCTTATTCCAATTACTTTTCCATGTTCATTATGTAGGAGTAGATAGGTGACTCCTCAACACCCCCAAGATCTTTGCAAGAAAAAAATAGCTTCCACAAGAGAGAATGGAAAGATAGCTTGCATAAAAAATGCATAGATTGATAATGGTTGAATATGAATACAAATATACAATAGGCATTTCTTATATAGGCAAGGTATGATGAGGTATGTTTTGATATCTCAAATTTATGAGCACAACCTTGGGAAGTTTCACGAATGTGGGACGTGATTTTGAGGTTCACAAAACAACCTCAAAGATTTTAGAAGTTGATTATTTATTTTAGTGAGGGGAGAAAAAGGGGAAGAGAAATAATAAAAGGAAATTAAAGCTGTAAATTTGTTCTAAGGTGATCCACCAAAATTAAATGGGATTCACAACTATAAATGTATAGTAATTTTAGTCCTGCAAATATCCACAAAGATTTGAAAGAGTGAAAGCATGATTCAAAACCTTGAATAGTAAACATATAATTAAACACTACAAAAAAATATTAATAGTATCAAAGAACAAACAACTCTAATAAATGTGTTGTCCTTGTTTTCGTTTATGTGAAAAAAGCATGACTCCTATGAATTTTTGCTCAATTCGTCCCTCTTTTCTCTTAAGTCAAGTAAATGAGACATTTTGGTTGTTTCGTTGGTCTTCAAATATCAGTTATTCGAAGTTAGTTTTTCCCTACTCTGAGTAAAAATTTTAACTTTAAATATTTTGTCCTATTTTAGTGCAAAATTGAGATTTAAACCCGAAATTACACTTTAACACTTTTCAGAATGTCAAGTCGGGGTTTAAACCCGATTTTGCATTTTCAAGCTTTTTGTTTGATAATGTCAATCAAACTTACAAGTCTTATTAACTGTTGGCATTATGTGAACCGACATAAAGACATAATGATATTGTATGTTGTCATTGATGTCAATATGGAACATAGTGTGAACCGGCATATGTGTGAACCAGTATATGCCAAACTGAAGTGGCATATTTGTTCAAGGTGAACTGGCATGTAGTTATGGGAACCAGCACATGGAAGCACTGTATGACTACCGGTTGGTAGGTAGCTTCCACTTCGGGGTTTTCCGGTTGGAGTACCTCAAGTCTGTGTGACTCAATCGATGATCTTTGTGTGATGAGCTAGCAGTATGATGAGGGACAGATCGTGTTGCCATGTAAGCTCTATGTGCGTGAAGGATCTTGCATGAAGATGACTATTCCTATCTACCTCGGGAATGTGCGAAGTCTGTCAAATGGTGATAAAGTGTGATTGGTTATCAGCCGCCATGAAAACGGTGGATAATGGATGATGGAGAATGTCTTGAGATCAATTCAAGACTGGTGCATTTAATGCAGTATGATCCAACGGTCAGGATCAAACCGTTTGAATTGCTCAACCTAACAGGTTTAGGGTTTAGGGTTTTTTCTACAGACCTGTATGTTTCCTATAAGGTCAATGTTGGGTTTCTGTCTGAGGCAGTTGGCAAAAAGTTGTGAGTGTGTATCCAAGGAAAGTGATACATGATTCTTGCCAGACCAAAGGAGAGAAGAGATACCTACAAAGTGAATGTGCAGAAGGAAAAGAGGAGCCTAAATGGATCTGCATTAGCATTGAGTGTTGTTAACAAATCATTGTAATACTTGTTGATTTCTAACCACTTCAACAGTTGTAAAATCCCCTAACAGGGTAGTCTTAACTGGCTTGATTCAAAATCCCTTAAATCGGGTGGTCTTAACCGGCTTGTTTCAAATCCCTTAACCGGGTAACTCGAGGCTAATGAGTTCTGAGAAGCTAGAGAAGCTTAGGAGATCCTTTCAGCTATTGAGTTCTTAAAATCCTCTAACAAGGTGACCCTACCGGGTTTAACCCTTAATTGGGTATCCCTTAACCGGGTGATCCTTAACAGGATCGGTTCCTACCAGAACCTATTGTAATGTCCTTAACCGGACAAGGCTCCTAACAGAGTGGACTTCTAAAGAGTTCAAAAAGCAGCTTGTGGGTATTCATCCCCACCGTGGTTTTTCCCAGTTAGGTTTCCACATGAAAAATATGTGTGTCATGTGTAATGCTCTTGTCTTGTGATGCTCTCTTTTATCTGTTAAGCACATGAAGGATGTATGTTTTATGCCTGTCTATAACACATATTGAACTCACTATTGTGAAGATCTGATGGTTAGGTTTACTAGTTTATACATGAGAATATAATGATACTGTGGTATTGAGCTAAGAGAAAAGCTTATTGAGTGACTGGTTCATGACTGATTGAGCTATACTGGATGTTACCAGTTGCACTCTGTTTTATCGGTATCCGTGTTTATCAGTCATTTGGAGTATTTGTTGTCAAACCGGTTTTGGACTATATTTGTGTTCGTACTAATTCACCCCCCCCCTCTCAGTACCGGTTTGGTACTAGTGGTTCATCATTGAGATATCAATTGGTATCAGAGCACTCCAGGTCCTCTGTGTTGTAAGCTTAACCACTTGAGGAAAAGATCCTAGCCAAATGATGAAGAGGGAAGGTCCAAAGTTCAACAGGGAAAACTTTGGTATATGGAAAGACAGGATGAAGATATTCATCAAAAGCATGGGTGTTCAGCACTGGAGTTATGTTGAAAATGTATATGTTGTTCCTACCGGTACTCTCACCGATGATGAAAAGAGAGAGATATAAGAAAATGGGCAAGTCATGGAAGCCCTCATCAGTAGCCTATCTGACATTGAATTTATTGATGTTCAGGACAAGGCAAATCCCAAAGAGGTATGGGATGCTCTTGAAAATATCTATGGTGGTGATGAGAATATAAAACAGGCTAAGGAAGAGAGCTTGAGAGGAAAGTTTGAAGACATGTGGATGGTTGAAGGAGAGACCATTCGGCAGTATGGAATAAGAATCAAAACAGTTGTTGGAGAAATAAAGAGTGTAGGTGGCAAAATAGAAGATTCCACTGTGGTAAGTAAAGTCCTGAGATCCCTGTTGTTGGTCTATGCAATAAGGGTTGCTACTATTCAGGAGCTGAGATCAATAGACAAGTCTAAGGCATCCTTGGACTCCATCATAGCCAAGTTGACAGCCTATGAGATGAATAGTTTTGATGGTAGTGTTCAAAAGATAGAATCAGCTTTTAAAGCTTCTGCTATACCATCCAGAAAAGGAAAAGAGGCTAGCACTAGTGGGGAACCCAATCAGAATAGAGAAATGAAGGATGAAGAGTTTCTGATGGAGTTTGAAGCTCTTCTTGCTAGGAGATTTCCAAAAGGAACCGGTAAATACAAAGGTAAGCTTCCTTTAAAATGTTTCTCCCGTAACCGGATAGGATATATTGCTATGAACTTTCCTAATAGTGACAACAAGGATAAACCGGAAAGGTTCAGGAAATTCAAAGGAGGAAACCGGAGAAATTGTTTTGTGGCAGTTGATGAAGGTGTCACGGATGAGGAATCAGAAGATGAAGAGAATGAAGACATTGTGTTTGTTGCTATAAAGGAAGATGTGGCAGACAAGAAGGCTCTTGTCTCCTGGTTTGATGATTCCAATGAGTGGATCATTGATAGTGGTTGTTCTCACCATATGACTGGTGACCGGAGCAAGTTTCTATCCTTAGAAGAGTATGATGGTGGTGTGGTTCGCTTTGGCAATGATGCACCATGCATGGTCAAAGGCAGAGGGTCCATCTCTTTGAATGGAAAGAGTAGTGCTGACAATGTGTACTGTGTTGATGGTCTCAGACACAACCTTCTAAGTGTTGCCCAGCTAAATGACAATGGTCTCACTCTGCAATTCAAGAATGGAGTTTGCAAAATCAAAGGTAAAGATGGTAAATTGGTAGCCACCGGCATGCAGACTAAAGGTAACCTATTTCATCTGAATGCAAATATAAGTACATGTCTTATGGCTAAGCTTGATGATAGCTGGATATGGCATAGGAGGTTCTGCCATGTGAACTTTGATGACATTGTGAAGGCTAGTAAGATCAAGGCAGTTAGACGGTTGCCAGTGTTGAGCAAACTGGATAATACCTTGTGTAGAGAATGTCAATTGGGGAAAATGTCTTCCTCAACCTTTAAAGGTAAATCTTTTACTGTTGACAACTTGCTTGATCTTGTGCATATTGATTTATGTGGTCCTATGAAAACTAGAAGTGTGCAGGGTGATAGGTACTTCATGATTCTCATTGATGACTACTCAAGAATGATGTGGGTCACATTCTTGAAAGATAAGTCTGAAGCTTTTGGGAAATTCAAAGCTTTCAGAGCATTAGTGGAGAAGGAAAGCGGTAAAAGGATCAAATGTCTCAGAACTGATCAAGGAGGGGAATTCACTTCCAGTGAATTCAACAAGTATTGTGAAGAATTTGGCATCAAGAGACAACTGTCTGCCCCTCGAACTCCACAACAGAATGGCCTAGCAGAGAGGAATAACCGGATTGTGGTTGAAGCAGCTAGAACTATGTTGATCCAAGGAAAGGTTGCTCACACCTTTTGGAGAGAAGCGGTGAGCACTACAGTTTTTTCTATGAACCGAGTACTCATCAAAAAGGGTAAGGACAAAACTCCTTATGAGTATTGGACCGGTAAGACACCTGTGGTAAACTACTTTAAGGTATTTGGTAGCAAATGTTACATCAAGAGGAGTGAACATCAGGGCAAATTTGAAGCTAAATGTGATGAAGGAATATTTCTAGGATATTCCACCAAGAGTAAAGCTTTCAAGTGCTACAACAATAGGACTCAGAGAATTATGGAAAGCATCAAAGTAAGAGTTGATGAATCCTCTGAGAAGACTGAGAAAACCGACAGTGAGAAAGTTGTAAATGAACTGGTTGCAACCTTCTGGGAACCGGTTGTCAGTCAACCTAGTACCAGTAACAGTGTTCCTGAACCGGTGAATGTTGATACTGATGAAGATGAGGATGAAGAAGAAAAGCAAGAAGAACCAGTTAAGACCATTCCTCGGTATGTTAAGTTGAATCATGATCCCAAGCAGATCATAGGTGATAAGGATGCAGGAATCCTTACTAGAAGAAAGATCAGAGAAAACTCATGTATGATCTCTGAATTTGAGCCTAAGTCATTCAAAAAGGCTCATAAAGATGAAGACTGGATCAAGACAATGGAAGAAGAACTTAACTAGATAGAGAAAAATGGTACATGGTCCTTGGTACCCAGACCAGAACATAAAAATGTCATTGGCACCAAATGGGTGTTCAGAAATAAGTTGAATGAGGATGGCACAATGATTAGGAATAAAGCCAGACTAGTATGCAAAGGATATGCTCAAGAAGAAGGTGAAGACTATGGGGAAACCTTTTCTCCTGTAGCCAGATTGGAAGGAGTTTGTATGCTTCTTGCATATGCAGCTTTTAAGAGGTTCAAGGTATATCAAATGGATGTAAAATCTGCATTCCTAAATGGTGTACTTGAAGAGGAGGTGTATATTGAGCAACAAGATGGGTTTGCCCTATCTGAAGATAGTGACATGGTATGTAGGCTACATAAAGCATTATATGGTCTAAAGCAAGCACCTAGGGCATGGTATAATTGCCTACATTCCCATCTTGTGAAGATTGGATTTGAGAGAACAAGTGAAGATAGCAATATCTACTTGAAGTCTGAAGGAGATCAGATTCTGATCTATGAATTTTTTGTTGATGACATCATCTTTGGTGGAGACGACAAGATGAGTCATGAGTTTGCTGATGAGATGAAGAAAGAGTTTGAGATGTCACTCATAGGGGAGATTAAGTTCTTCATTGGACTGTAGATCCAACAGATGAAAGATGGAATCTTCATCACTCAGTCCAAATATGTCAAAGAGGTGTTGAAGACTTTTGGCATGGAAGATAGCAAACCGGTTGGTACACCGATGGTGATCGGTTGCAAATTGACAAAGGAGGATGATTCCGCACCGGTTGATGAGAAGGAATACCGTTCAATGATTGGTAAGTTGCATTATGTAGTGCATAGCAGACCGGATATTGCACATGCAGTTGGCATCACTGCAAGGTTCCAGAAGAGTCCAAGAGAATCTCACTTGAGTCAAGCGGATTCTTAGGCATCTGAAGGGAACAATTGACTATGGATTGTGGTACCCATACAGCAATAATTTCAATCTGAAAGTATTCACAGATGCTGATTGGGCCGGTAATGTGGATGACCGGAAGAGCACAACTGGTGGTGCATTCTTTCTCGGTGGTAGACTAGTCTCATGGATGAGTAAAAAGCAGAGTTGCATCTCTCAGTCTACAGTGGAAGCGGAGTATGTTGCAGCTTTCATGAACTGCACTCAGACAATCTGGATGAAGCATGTACTGGAAGGCTTCAAGATCCCTATATCTGAACTGGTAAGTATATTCTATGATAACACAAGTGCTATCAATATATCAAAGAATCTAGTTTTACATTCTAGAACCAAGCATTTTGAGCTTAAGTATCATTTCTTGAGGGAAAAGGTTCAGAATAAAGAGATTGCACTAGAGCATGTGTCCAGTAAGGAGCAGTTAGCAGACATATTCACCAAGCCTCTCCCAAAGACAACATTTGTGCATTTGAGAGGTGAATTAGGGGTCTTGCCCCTTCAGGAGGTGAACTAAAAGTGAGTGTTCCACATCAGTCAGGTACTGAAAAGACAAATCTTTGGTTGATTGGTGTGTTTATGGATGCTACTCCTCAGGGGGAGTAGCATGATGAAACAGTGATGATTGTAGCTCCACTTTGGCATTGTTGTCAAAGGGGGAGAAGGAGTGAAGTGAAAAGACATCTGCAGCAAATGGGGAGAAGATGTGAAGCAGAGAAGATATCTTTTGTATATTGCCATCAATGCCAAAGGGGGAGATTGTTGGCATTATGTGAATCGACATAAAGACATAATGATATTGTATGTTGTCATTGATGTCAATATGGGACATAGTGTGAACCGGCATATGTGTGAAGCGGCATATTTGTTCAAGGTGAACCGGCATGTAGTTATGGGAACCGACACATGGAAGCACTGTATGACTACCAGTTGGTAGGCAACTTCCACTTCAGGGTTTTCCAGTTGGAGTACCTCAAGTCTGTGTGACTCAATCGGTGATCTTTGTGTGATGAGTTAGCAGTATGATGAAGGATAGATCGTGTTGCCATGTAAGCTCTGTGTGCGTGAAGGATCTTGCATGAAGATGACTATTCCTATCTACCTCAGGAATGTGCGAAGTCTGTCAAACGGTGATAAAGCATGATGGGTTATCAACCGCCATGAAAACGGTGGATAGTGGATGATGGAGAATGTCTTGAGATTGATTCAAGACTGGTGCATTTAATGAAGTATGATCCAACGGTCAAGATCGAATCGTTTGAATTGCTCAACCTAACAGGTTTAGGGTTTAGGGTTTTTGCTACCGACCTGTATGTTTCCTATAAGGTCGATGTTGGGTTTATGTCTTAGGCAGTTGGCAAAAAGTTGTGAGTGTGTATCCAAGGAAAGTGATACGTGATTCTTGCCAGACCAAAGGAGAGAAGAGATACCTGCAAAGTGAATATGAAAAAGGAAAAGAGGAGCCTAAACGGATCTACATTAACATTGAGTGTTGTTAACAGATCATTGCAATACCTGTTGATCTCTAACCACTTCAACAGTTGTAAAATCCCCTAACAGGGTAGCCTTAACTAGCTTAATTCAAAATCCCTTAAATCGGGTGGTCTTAACCGGCTTGTTTAAAATCCCTTAATCGGGTAACTCGAGGCTAATGAGTTCTGAGAAGCTAGAGAAGCTTAGGAGATCCTTTCAGCTATTGAGTTCTTTAAATCCTCTAACAAGGTGACCCTACCGGGTTTAACCCTTAACCGAGTGATCCTTAACAGGATCAGTTCCTACCAGAACCTATTGTAATGTCCTTAACCGGACAAGGCTCCTAACAGAGCGGACTTCTAAAGAGTTCAAAAAGCAGCTTGTGGGTATTCATCCCCACCGTGGTTTTTCCCAGTTGGGTTTCCACATGAAAAATATGTGTGTCATGTGTAATGCTCTTGTCTTGTGATGCTTTGTTTTATCTGTTAAGCACATGAAGGTTCTATGTTTTATGCCTGTCTATAAAACATATTGAACTCACTATTGTGAAGATCTGATGGTTAGGTTTACTAGTTTATGCATGAGAATATAATGATACTGTGGTATTGAGCTAAGAGAAAAGCTTATTGAGTGACCGGTTCATGACTGATTGAGCTATACTGGATGTTACCAGTTGCACTCTGTTTGACCGGTATCCCTGTTTATCAGTCATTTGGAGTATTTGTTGTCAAACCGATTTTGGACTGTATTTGTGTTCGTACTAATTCACCCCCCCCCCTCTCAGTACCAGTTTGGTACTAGTGGTTCATCATTGAGATATCAATCATCATTAATCAACACATCTTGCATTTATGATTTTGAAGAGTTCTTCTCCAATCAGGTTCTTGGAGATTCTTGGAGGAGCTTGGTTTAATTTGGAGATTCTTGGAGGAGCTCGGTTTAATTTTCTGCAACCCTATTTGTAGTGATTCGAGTATGTTTTATTTTTCCCCCTTCTTTTTAAAGAATTTACTATCAATCGAATGCATTGAAGTATTTATTCAATGCATACGACTGATATCAAATTTGTTTGTATTTTTAATCAATTTATTAACCCTAGCTTTTGGGGGGGAGTCAGAATTTAATTCTGACTCGCCCCATTTGTTCTTTCAATTTCATTGTTTTCGGTGTGGGTCAGGACTGTGTCCCCATAACACACCAGAGCCATGCTCAATGGTGTGTGGTAGGGATACAACCCATCCCCCCCACTGATTTTCTGCTTGCTTTGAGCTTTCACAGTGGTAGTCGAGTTTGTAAGCCCAACCACCACTATCTCTAAGACGAGTGGTGGTCACTTTTACAACCCAATTCCATTGTTTTTTCTTTAGCTTTAGTTCATTTGTGGTGGTCAGGGGTAAATTCCCGCCCGACACCACTGTTATGATTTCTATTAAAGATGGTGATCGGGCTTATAACACCAATCACCACTTTAGTACTTTGATCTTCCAAAGTGGCGGTCAGGGTTGTAAGTCCAACCACCACTACTTTTGATTTTTATTAAAATGGCTATCAGGTTTTAAACCCCGATCACCACTTTCAATGCATGATTTCATCAACCAAGTGTAAATCGGGGTTATACCCCCGAATTACACCGATCTTTGTTCTTCCCAGATGTAAATCGGGAATATAACCCCGATTTGCACAACTTTGGTTTTTATCATTATTAAGTGCATGTCGGGAATATAAACCCGATATGCACTTAGCTTTGAGTTTCAGCCAATTTGCTAGGTGCTAATCGGACCTATAGGTCCGAAATGCATTTGTTTCGATTTTACACTTAATAGTGTAAATCGAACTTATAGGTCCAATTTACACTTATTTCACAAACATACAAATTGGTTATTTTTAATCAATTTGTGATGGATCAATGGAGATTTCTATGGTGGCTAATCATTTCCAATGATGATATTTTCACATTGTAGTGCATTTACTGCAAATGTCAGGATCCTCATCGAGCAAGAAATCAATGAAATTTAAAAAGTAAGAAATACATCCAGTGTTTCCACCTTCTTCGATGACGTCAAGCATTGACAATATCAGGAATACCGAGATCGGTAATGTGGATCTCGATGAGTTCTTGAAGAGGGTGAAATCACTACTAGTTTTCTACAAGATGGAGCCCACCATAAATAGTAAAATTCATCTAGTGGCCGCATTTCCCATGTCATCTCAAAATCCAGAGTTTGTATTGGCTCTTGCCAATAAATATGATTCTACCACCAGATCAATGAAAGATGTCAATGGGAAAACACTCATAAAACTTGATGAGGATTTCCTTACCGCCATTTTCAAATGTTCTCCAATTGATCAGTATGCAGATATTGATATGCAATCAACAGTGGCATATTTTGATAAAATTTAGAGAAATGCAGGAAGAACATGAATGAGAATTGGTTGAAAACACCTAGGCCGACAATTTCAAGATGGCCTGAAATTCTTCCTCGTTATGATTTCATTGAAGAGGTTAATGATTTGATTACTCTTCTCAGTAAAGTAAAAGGCCTCCCAACTTCCAATGCCTAGCACAAGTGGATGTATCAATACATCCATGTCATAAGGCAGAATAAGAAGAAGATCTTCTGGGGTAAACAAATTGCAGATAACCTGTGTTAATAGCTAACCAAGGTGCCTACCACCTTGAAATTTTACCTGGCTTCTTATCTTATCTATGCAGCTACCTCAATGAGGCATTTTCTAGGGTTATCAACTACAGGTGACATGAGTCAAGTTCTTGTTTACAAGTATTTATCTTAGTTGACTCTCTCTAAGAGTTTACATCATTTCAGGAGGGTAAATGATGCTTTCTTTTGCTCATTACATGTATTTGTTTGACAAGGAGCTTCAAAACAAAAGAGCACATCAGATGAAGCATGGAATGTAGTGAGTGAATATGGTTGCATTTTCCTTCAATTTCCTACCTTCACATATATCAGAATTGGGTATTTTGGTAGAGAGCCATTCATGCTCCCAAGATATCCATCTGATAAGATCATCCTTATGGAGATGGCTCGTCAAATTATTTTCATGAATGAATGACTATTTGGAGCTCATAAGATAGGTTTGGAATTTTCCATTTCTATACAGAGATATTATATCAATTCCCTCTACAAGGCCTACACCATGGAGGAGGAAATGAGAAGACTGACCATGAAATTATTCAAGACCAGTAATTTCTTTGATTATAGGGGCATGAAGAATGAGATTAAGAAGAACTACACACATATCCACTGAATTGAAGATGTGGGGGTAGATTACAAGACTGAAGGGGATATTTGTAGAATGGATTACTATCATTTGACAGTAGAACAAATTGAGAAATTTGATCTTGTCGATGTTCTTGAAGATCTTGAAGAAGATGGTGACATCCTCGATCCTACATATGAAATAAACAAGGTTGTTGGATTACCTATGCCTCTCATACAACAATCCCAAAAGGAGAACACTTCAATAAGGGCTAGATGTCAAAAAATCCTTGATAATACCATTGCTTGGTTAAACATGCATGGTGTGCAGATGAAGCCTTTCCAAACAGAGTCATTTGAAGAAGATGTTGCAGGTCCCAAGGGAAAGAATTCTTAATTAAAGATTAAGAATAGGCAAGAACCTACAACTCCCAAGGGTCCTAAATTCAAATTTACCGTTGGAAAAGGTAAAGCTCAAGGTGAGTCTTCAACACAAGAGACTCAAGTTCCTGATGAAGTTGAGGGAGAAGAAGTAAATGAAGATGAACAACTTCAAGAAGAAGATGAGCCAAGCAATGCACAAGAGAAAGAAGAAGGGGAATTCGATGAGGAGGGATTAGTTGAAATCCCAAGTACTTCCCAGTCTCAAGGGACACATGAAGGTATTCCTCCATCATGTGATATCACAAGTACTAGTTCGGTCTTTGTCTCTGATGCTATTCCTTTGAGTAAAACTATGTCAATTCCTTCACAAGTTATTGAAGTATATATTATTTCTTCTACTTCCACAAGTGAGACAACCATTGATACACCTCATGACAACTTAGATATTGTTTTCCTTCCTCATTTGTCTAACGTCACATCTTCTATATTGGAAGATTTTGATAAGTTTATGATAGAAACCCAATTTCCTCCTTAGGTTTCTAACATTTTTAATCCGCCCATTGTTGTCACTTCAACTCCACCTATTGTTACTACCAACATACAGTCTCAGGAGTTTGCGACTCAAGTTTTGACTTCTAGAGTGGATGAAGATGATCTTTGCCACCTTGGCTAGTATCCAATGTTCCTAAGAGAAAGAAGAAAGCCACCTCTCCTGATGACTTTGATTTCAGTCAACTGGTACTAGTTTAGCCCAAGGTCACAAAGAAAGCTAAGACTTTATCCAAGTTGAGGATAGACCCATCCAAAGACAAATATATATAAATGGTCATTCCGCCTCCTAACACAGATTTGGACAAAGTACATGATACTAATTATGTCATCAAGAGGATTGATTTGGGCAAGCAAACACATCAAGGTACAATTGAAGATGATCAAACTTCATTCCAACATATTGTGGCAATGTTCAATGAGGAGGAAGAGAAAAAATATAAGCTAAAGAAACATGTAGATTAGCTTACAAAGGTCCTAATTAAGATTACCAAATTGTCAGAGGTAGTCGAGCCGGTCACTTCTTCAATGGATGAACAAATTTGCAAACAAGTTGAACATATGAATACTCGTGGGAGAACAGTTGGTGAATGGATGGATAGACTGTTGAGTCAAGGAACACATCTCTTATGTTCAACAGTTACTCTAGTCAGCAATCTGGAGGAGGTAAAGATCAAAATTGATAAAAAAATTTGAATTTGTTTTCTAATGAATTAGAAGCACATGAGAAGGACTTTGACTCCTGGTTGAAGTTAGAAGATTTTCAGTTGGATGTTCTAGTTGATAATGGAGTGATCCCTTCAAGGGATATGTATATTAAACAAAGAGAAATTCTAGAACACCAAATGAACACAAGTGAGGTCCTTATCAAAGATTTGAGAAAGACACTAAAGAATTGCAATGACAAAGGGAAATACATCATTGATAAAATATCATCTCTTCCTTGTACTTTCCTTGATGAGAATCAGAAGCCTCTTCATGAAGACATCATCATCAAAGAATTCAATTTGCTAATTGGTGAATAGGTCGACAAACAAGATTTCTCACTATCTAGCTTATGTTGATAAGATGGTAGATATCCAAGTGAATTTGGATGATCTAACCTCACTTCTAAATAAACACAAGAAATATTGCATGAGCCTTGTAGATTCTATCACCAAGATCAAGGTTATCACAAGCCATACCAAAGGACCTGACCAGGAACAAATGAAAGTAGCTCTGCAAAAGTTTAAGGATTTCATGAAGCGAGATCAAAATGGAGTGTCTCATGAAACTTAGTAGTTTTCATAAGTAGATACATTTTTTAATAAGACATTGACACCTTCAGTGTCAATTTTATATTTAGTTTTTGCATGTAGGCAATGCATGAGTCCAAAGTCAACTAGGAGTCTTCTTTGAATTAGTCATAGTTTTTCCTAGATGTTCTCATCATCTCTCTCCTATATATATGAGGTTGCTTTTTGTAATGCATATCTACTATTTTTAATATATATGGTGAAACTCTATCGAAGTGAAGAGAAAAAGTGAAACTTTGTGTTCCTCTTGTGATTTTACAAATTTGATGAAATAAGAAGAAAGATTTTGGCGTCCAGACTTTGTGTTGGATCTATTTGTGTCTATGGTGAGAGTATTCTTATGTCATTTTCATTATAAATTCTTATTTACTCAAGTAAAGGTGTGTTGAGAGAATATCATTAAAGTGTAGAGGCAATTGTTAACTTGTGAAATTTATGTCATATCTTGACTATTGTTGTTAGAATTAGGAATTGGTGATCATATTATCATTTTGAAGACTTTGTGCTTCATTTTGGTATTTTAAGTAGAAATATCTGATAGCCTATACATGTATATTAAGGTTTCACTTTGAAGACTTCAGGCTTGATTGTGTTATCTCAGAAAAGAACAATAACTTGAAGACTTTGAGCTTCATATTACTACTTCAACAAAAGTTTTATCAAAGGTGAAGTTAGGAATCATTTTGAAGACTTTGAGCTTTATTTTGGTTTTCATAGTTAACTCTTTTGGTTACAGAATAAATTACAAAAAAGGTTGATAGGACAATAGTGAATTCAAGACTTTGAGCTTGAGTATTCTTTCCCGTCCCAGAGAAGCAACAGAGGAATTTGTGCCTTTATGGACACTTTGCTTCTTTTCTTATCTATATTATATTGTTCTTGCTTTCCAAGTTAATTTGTAACAAAGAAATTGTAAGAACTATTGATGCTCTATGTTGTAAATTCTTTCTTGAAAAAAGGGGGAAAGAATAACATTTGTCTTAAAAAAAAGAGGATAAGAAGATGTACTGCCCATATTAGGATAGGAGTTAGAACTTTGTTACTTATTTTAGTAGAATAGTATAGTGAATCATACGGGGAGCCTTCCCTTAATAATTAGGAGAGATTAAATATCATTTTGTTGTGGTTGAAACCACAATTTTGTAAACTCTTCTCAAGTTGACAAAAAATTTCACCAACAAAATAAATACATAACACCACATCCTCTTCATTGTTTGGGGGAGAACAAATTACAAAGGTCATTATAGGCACAATTTAAAACATTCAAATCCTTCCCACAAGGGGAACCTATTGAAGTTCGAATGTAAATTAAAAATGCTTCTACTACTGCTCCTACTGAAACTAACTATTTACTCCTAAAAAATTGATTGAGAACCAACTCAAGAAAAAGACTATTTCTTATGAGTTGAAAATAAATATACATAGGTTAGGCCTATCCTTCAATGGAGGGATCTCAAGGAAACAAAATCATTGTCCACCACTTGGACATGTAGCTCCATGATATAAATCATTACAATCATCTCATTGCATGCATTTCCAAACAACGCTTCCCATAAAAAGACAAAAGTGTTTTACTAAAAGACAAAAAATTGTCTTATTTAAAAGGTAATGAAATGATGTGATCAATGTATGAAGAGTTACAGTTTGGATAAGACAAAAGTTTTTAAGAGATAACAAAGAGGTGCAATTAGGTTTAGAGGTGCAATCTAAAAGCGTATTTATTTGTAGTGAAAATATGTGTCTATAAGATGGATCAACTCCCTTGAGAAGAGATAAAAAGAGAGAAGAGTGTATGAATTAAAAAAATGAATAAGATATATTTCTTATATAGAGTAGACATAGGGAAAATAATTATGAAGAGTCCTCCAGACTTGTATTAAAGAATATGTGCAGTTCATCTATGAGGAATAAGTGCAGAATATGTGTACAATGTAGTGTGTGAGAGATGAATAGGTACAATATCACACAAAGGTGGAAGTTGTGGAGCATTAAGTAGATCTTGAAGAATCAGATTTGATTAAAGTTGATTATTTGCAGATGTGATTAACACAAATTTGTTAGTGAAAAACATTATTTTTCAAATGGTTGTATTCAGACTAGATTGTTTAAAATGTCGAGTGTTTTCTTTTGTGTAAGACAAGGGTAGATATACACCGGATTGAGAATAGACATTGTATAAGAATTTCATTTTAGAATTGAGAAACAAATTGTGAAGTAAGTTTTGAGGCAGACTCAAAGGTAATATAAGAGCAAATTTATAACATAATTTGAGAAGATCAAGATCATCCATCATCCATTGTAGAAACAACATAAACAAGGTGGAAATTTGAACTGGTAAAGTCAGTGCTTCATATTGGTGAGGTTGGTACCTCATATTGCTGAATTTGGTGCTTCATAATTGGTAAGGGGTTGGTGCCTCTAGTGGATCTGTGTTGATGAAGTGAATGTAGGGGTTGGTGCCTACAAACATTGTAAAAGAAGAATTATATAAAAGCATTGATTTTTTGTGGTTTTATCCTATTAGATTTTCCACGTAAACATTGTGTTATTGTATTCTTATGTGCATGATTATTGGAAATGGAAAATAACACTATTGTTGTTTATAAAGTTTAAATTTGTAAAAATCATTGTTATACCGATTCACCCTCCCTCCTCAATATAAACATGTTCTCTTCACACAATTGTAACAATATTAATAAATTGAAGTGTTAATACTTGCTCTTCAAAACATGCATCTTCATTTACAAGTACTTGGTTCACATTTATGCTTATATTGTTGCTTACACATAAATATTTGAACTTGAGAAAATTAGAACTTTTGTTTTCTTTGTTGCAAAATAATACTTCAAACCTAGTTACATTTAATCCATTTCCTGCATAACCCATAATAGAAAAGCATGCATACAATCTTACAAAATCACCATTATGAAAAGATCAAATAGACAAGCCACAAGATAACACAAGATATACCCTAGGAAAACCCTCATGAGGGAAAATTTCAGCCTCTAAAAGCATCCATACTCTATCATATTATTCAATAATAAAGAAATACAATGCACTTATGGAGTTACAATGAATAATCTTATCATCAAGCCCTCCAATACATTATCCATGTGTACAAGCACGACTCCACGCATACCATATCATGCTTCACATATGCAACCTTCAAAAAGACTCAATATAACGACAACCCAAAACCACTATCCAACCTCAACCATTAAACATGTGATTGCTTTTATAGAATCAAGCTCACACAAAATACAAATAGTGGTAATGTAAAACCATGTGAATGCAACACCATTGACCCCTCATTTAATAGTGGGTAATGATTTTTCACTTTATTAAATATCTTTCACCAATATTAAATTAATACAATATGATATCCCAATGTTACAATACAACTAATCAGGTGGCCTTGAGAATGGAATCTCTAAGTAATGCACATTCATCTCGGTTCCCCTAGGTGCAACACACATAATAATAAAGTATCAATACAACTATAAATATTATGCAAAGTGTACAACATCTTATCTCAACATTCTACCACTTATTGTATGCATTGCATAAGGGTCAATCAAAGAAATACTTCATCATTTCCATACATGAAACCACATGAATCTCCAACATGCTTTCATGCTCCATCAAGATACCTGCAATAAAACCAAGTGACCACCATCTCAAGCAAGAATTTATCTCATCCTCCAACATGCCACGTATGGAAGAAAAGGAACAAGCCAAAGTGAAGATGCATCAATCCAAGAACACAAGAATCAAATCCAATATGGTAACAAAGGCTCCAAGTTGTTGACATAAAAGAAAAAACCCACATGATCAAAAAAGACATCCACAACACATGCCAATACATCGAACCATATATAACTCCTAGGTATAAACAGCATTAGTAAACTCATGCCAACATCATATCAACTTAGAAATCACAATTGAGCTGCCTATATCAAACCTATAAATGAAGAACATATATATCCAAAAACACCCACTGCATGGGTAATAAAACTATGAAATGAAGCTCAAAGCATGCCAAGTCTACCAATCAATGCTCATATCAAGGTGTGATAAGTAAATCAAACCATGAAGTACCAAGAATAATAACAGTGATCCACACATAATACAAAAGTTGCATACTCTCCAACAATATATCACCATCCTCCCAAATCATATAAACATGAATCACATGGAAGAAAACATAGAATGAAGACAAAAAACTTGTAAATCTTAACTTGTCCTTCTACCAACACTTCAAAGAATCAACTATGTGTAAATTATGATCTCGTCAACAACATCCCAAATGAAAATCTCTAACAACACCCAAAACCTCGTTCAATATCTTAGATAAAACAAACATATTTATCATTTAATGCCAACATGGATGTAAGTCTCTCATAACCAAGAAGATAAAACTCAATATACCATTCCCAAGGAAGGAAATAAGCCCAATAAACCATCTCCTAATATCCTAATTATGAATCATAATACCAAATCAAATGCACAAGGAGATAATCAATGTCAAACAAATCTCTCAAATTGAATAATCCATAACTAACCATCTATCCATAACTCAAGATCTGTATATGTGAAAGATAAGCATAAACATAATGCACTTAAAAAGAACAGTGCGCAATACCTCTCAAGTAGTAAATCATCAAGTAGACCAAGAGTAGGGAATGAGAATGCTCCTCTAGGATAACCAGGTCATCATGACTCACTCCAAGAACAATCTCCTCTCAAGTCCGTACCAAGTGAAATATCCTCAGTCTTGTTGAAACCATTAACCATCTCAACACATGTCTCTCATCACAAGAGAACTCTAGCCTCACCTAAGTCCCCAAGTACCCACGAGCATCTATAACCAATCAATCCATGCCAAACTCCAATTGCTACATAGCACCATCATGAAGTAATCAAGCAAATGATAATGCACTCAATACAAAGAGAAACCACAAAGATCAATGTCAAAGATCCAATCCTAGAATCAGGAACATAAACATGACAATGTGTTCTTACCATCTCTTCCTATGAGATCGCATTCTCAAAGTGAACATAACATAGTCCCAAGAATAATGTCATTCCAAAACTCTAGAATCTAGAATCAAACATGCACCATGACATAATAACAATCATCTTCACTAACTAATAGAAAACATGGGAAAGTCAAGAAGTCAAATAGAAAATTTTACACACAATAATCATATACTCGTACATTCATTCAAATAAATGATACATATTTATAGGATTTTCATATCCTATTATTTAGGAAACTCTCACAACAACTCTACTAAATATATTGAGTTGTTTTAACAACTCAATTCAAACACATGCATACCACTAACATATTACCTATATAAAAAACTATAACAAACATAATAAATAATTATCATGTGTCTCCTAATAATAATATTAATTTGTTTGTTAACAACTTAATATCATTCATAACACTAGAACTCTAATATATAACACCTATGTGAACACTAATTCCCAATACCCCCCATTAGTGTGAACATGTGGTGAAAGTGCAACACAATACTACACTTAGTAGCTCACCAAAATACTATACGATAAGAGTAGGGACAAACACGTCTACTCGTGACAAGCAATAGTGGAACTAGCCTCACTACGCTTAGTACTTTCATCCAAAGATAAGGACAAACGCATCTACCCATGGATCCAAGGATAGGGACTAACACATCTATCCAAGGTCTTACATCAATTTTGGATAGGGACAAACACATCTACCCAAAACAAGGTCATGAACAAGGACATACACTTCTGTTCACAACAATTATGATTGGGGACAAACACATCCAATCATAATCACCAACTCTTATGACTGGGGACAAACACATCTAGTCATCTTGTGAATGGGGAAAAACACATCCATTCACAAACAACCAACAATAGTGATTGGGGAGAAACACATCCAACCACTTACATCATCTTGTGAATGGAAACGAACATGTATCCATCCACAACTTACAAAGCTTGAGAACCAAGTCTTTGTTATCGCGTATGCAACCACCATTTGAGATCATTGCCACTCTAATCACAAATGATATGAGACGGTTGTCGATGTCACTTGGAAACCAATCTTGGCTTTAGTCATTTTGGCACAAGTTGTTTTGTCACTAATGCAGTTTCATGACCCCGTCGCTAGTGACTAATGAGAGGTCGCCAAATTTCCTCCAGCCTCCTATGCCTTCAACCTCTAATAGATTTGCTACTTAATTAGCAAATTTGTCTTTTGAGGCTCATTTCATCACTTGTGAAGAAAGAATATTCATCCCCTCTTGTTGTGATTTTCTCAGGAGTGTCAAGTACCACCGATCATGCACTCCAATTACAATTGAGATAGTTTTTATTTTTTGACACTTTGAATTTTTGACATAGATTTTTTGATGACAATTAATGACTCATACATTTAAGAGGAAAAAATAGACCCTAATCTAAAAATAATGATACAACTTGACTTTGAGTTGTCGATGCACAAGAACCCGACCAACTAGAGATGTGAGCCTACAAGTTATCAATGTTGGCTTGACTAAATTGACAACTTTATTGTACAATATGATCCTCGAGCTCAAAGAATAATGGTACGAGAACTGCTATCCAAATAGTGATCCATGCACGAACCGATGAACACCAATCTTCCCTAAGTAAAAAAAAATAGTCATCGAGATATGCCCAATCTCAAAGCTTAGTAAGAAATTCACCAAAGAAGATCACAACCATTACCAAGCAATACTACAATGTGGAAGTGCCACACATGACAAACCACAAGAAGATGTAAACTTGCAATTTCAGGATCTGCTAAACAAATGATGCTATAACCTCCATAAAAATAGTGGATGTGATTCCAATCATAAATTGAAGAACCAACAATAACAATGCGTCAGATAATAGGAAAATCATCACAGGTAACCTCCAATTAAAATACTTTGGTTGTAATATGGAAACCACCAATCAAATAGTCTGATCACATGACAAGTAATGAGCTCATAGATAATGTGGAAGCCACAAACAATATGCAACTTAACCCGTCCGATCAAGGCAAAAATCGAGCCAACAGAGATAGCCCCGACCAATATATAAAGAGCTCAATCAATCTGATCTAAGAGTTTTGAGTGATCTACTTGAAGAAACTGGTCCTTGGAAGCCACAAGTTGAGTTGTGCATTGCGGGTATGTGAAGGTTCGATCACCAATGTGTAATCAAAATATTGAATGCCTATCTATAAGTCATCACGTCCTTTTGCGCAATAGCAGCTAAAATAAGGCTCAACTTGCAGTGATGAGAAAATATTGTTGTAAATCCAATAATCGACCAGATTCTCACGTGCCTACATTGCCTCTCAACACAGGTCATATAATACACTACACATATGTGAAAGTCTCGGATGAAACTCCCTTATAGCAACCTCTAATGCACCAATCAAATATATCACATAATGCGGCACAAAAAATGACTCCCATCAATAGTGCCTACTCTCATAATACCACCCTCAACTACAATAGGAAAAATCCCACGATATTCTCTACCTTGATTTCATGATAGAAAATATGGGATAGAAAATTTTACACACAATAATCATATACTCATAGATTCAAATAAAGGCTACATATTTATAGGATTTCCATATCCTATTATTTAGGAAACTATCACAACAACTCTATTAAATATATTGAGTTGTTAACTCAATTCAAACACATATATACCACTAACCTATTACCTATATAACAAACTACAACAAACATAATAAATAATTATAATGTTTCCTAACAATAAACAATAGAGAAGTAGTGAACATCTTTTGACCCCCGCAATGTCTCCCACCCAGGCAATTTTGAATTCCCCTCTCAACGACTCCCTTGCAGCATTGGACCCTGTGTTGGGCATTGCTTCTGTTGTTGTCATGGCCGTGGGTAGTGGTAGTGCTACTGCAGACATAAATGGTGATGGACTTTTGTGGCCCTCGGCTTCGCTCGACTCTCTCTCGTTATCCCCTGCTGGCGGCCCTGCCTCCTCCCTGGTGGGTGATGTGGATGCTTCGTCTCGCCCCTCTGCCTCTGTCGCTGGTGGTTTGCAAGGTGTGCATTTTTCTGGTCTCCCTCCCCCTGTGGTTGTTGATGGTAGGTCTCTTCCATCTTCACCCATGCCCTTTGTGCGGGAGTTTCAGGTTGGATCCCCCATGGCTGGTGTCTTTGACCCAGTTTTGGATTTGGAGGCCCTTGCTACTGCTACTGGTGATGCTCAGGGTGAAGATGCTTTGCCCAGGCCCTTTGCTGGAAAGTGTAGCTTTGCCCGTGTGACTAAATTTGCTTCCCAGCCTTCTAAGGGAGTTCGTCCTCTCCCTTGTGCCAAGACCTCTCTTGTTGTGGTCTATGGCCGAGAGGTTATGGAGAATGTTGACTTCTATCAATGCAGCGCTCTGATTTGTAGATTTACTGGGTTTTGGCCTTCCCTCCCGAACCTTCATCGCTAGGTGAGTGATTCTTGGAAGCCCCTTGTTTCTTATGGCATTGAGCTTTTCCCTTGTGCTAAGGGGTTTTTTGTGGCCTCCTTTACCTCTACTCATGAACGTGATTTGATTTTGGGTAAGCTATGGACTTGGGGGGATCACTCCCTCTCTATCAAGCCCTGGACTCCTTCTTTCAACCCTCTTACGGAATCCCTCTATGTTCGTCCGGTTTGGGTCCGCCTCCCCAATCTCCCCCTCCATTTCTGGGAACATTCTTGTTTTGAGGCTATCGGTAACTCCATTGGCAGCTTTTTGAAGGTTGATGATGTCACATTCTCCATGGGTCATTCTACCTTTGTTCACCTTTTAATTGATGTTGACATATCTCTAGCCCTCCCTAGGGATATGGTTCTTATGGTTGGAGATAGGCCTTGGACCCAACTGTTGGATTATGAGGGCCTCCCTTTTTGTTGTCGAAGGTGCTTCTCAATGGGTCACCTTGCTTCTGATTGTTCTCTCTCATCACAAAGGTGCTACTACTTGGTGGAAGGATACTACAGAAGACCACTTGACGATTAATGCTTCAGATTTTGTTTCGGTTGATTCATCTCATGATGAGGTGCCTCTTACTATTGATGAAGGCCTAGTTGATGTTACTATTGCGGCGGACCCTTCCCCCTTGGTTCCTGCACCTGTTGCTCCTGCTCCTCACCTTCACTCTTCTCTTGGTGTCTGTTCTCTTGTTGTTGCTCCGCTGCAACAACCTGTTGTCACTCTGCAACAGCAGTCTGGCAGTGACCCTGCAGGATCTTCCCCGCTCAATTCTTCTTTGAAAGTTTCTAATGATAGTTGCCTAGACGGTTGTTTGTCGTAGGTGGAAAGGAAAATCTAACCCCCTTTCCCAAGCCCCCTGGTCAAGTTCTAGGTTTTTCTCCCCCCTCTTGATTTGGGTTGGGTTGTTGATGGTTTGACAAGTCAGTTTGGCCTGTCTGACTTTGTTCTTTTGGGATTTGCACCCCTACTTGGTCTTTTTAATTTTGATAGCCTTTGGCTTTGTAAAGGGCCAGTGCCCTAATTAATGTTGCTTTTTTAATCAAAAACAATAATATTAAGTTGTTTGTTAACAACTTAATATCATTCATAACACTAGAACTCTAATATATAACACCTATATGAACACTAATTCCCAACACTAACAAGAATAACATGTCAAATGAATGCATAAACCACATCTCAACCAAAGACTCCATGAGTCCTCCATGGCTCCAAGATGTCAACATCCCCAAACAACATGAATATAACCATCTCCTATTAGTGAACTTGCAAATGTGAAAGAACCTTTTGCAGCAATAGGATGTAAGGACTCTTCCAAACATTTGCAACACTAGAGAAGATCATCCAATATCAAATGGTAAATCTAAATCATTGCCAACAACTCTCTCTAAACTGTGACATCGAGTCACATATGGCATCGTGAAAACCATCTCCTAAATGAAGGTTGTCTAGGTCTACACACATACAACTAAAAATTCAATAACATCAAGTGTAATCATGATCTCCAAGCCAAGAAGATACATACAATCACCAATTAACCAAAAATCAAGAATCAATCCCACACCACCAATACATTTCTATAAAAAGCTCCCACTAAAAACTGTAACCAATGAATAACCAAGATACCATGACATTGTGATAAAACCACATGCTACAAGTCCCAATCAACCAACTATACATGTACTAAAAACATTGTCCATCCTCTCATCTCAAAGAAAACATACCAATGTACAAATGATGACTAACAAGGCCAACTAACAAAGTCTACATCAACACCGAATCAATCACATGGATATAGTCAGTCCACAACGAGTCGTCCAACTACAAGTGAATGGGTAGCTAATCCACAACTTGTATAACTCAAAGATCTAAGCAATGAAACATGTAAACTCATCATCACATCAATAACTTGCAAACCGAGATATTAAAGAAAATATTCATGTAGACCAAATGACTCAAATACCAAATCAACATCTGATCTAAATTTACAAACATGTCCACATCCAAGTACCATAGTCAAGGAACCAAATAAGCATCCAGGAGATAAGAAACAACCTCCTAGCTTAAAACCAAATCACCACCAAAACATCACAAACATGATCATGTCATGCCAATGCAAAAATTGTACCCGCATAATCATGACACCATAATCATTAGCAATGTTGTACCTACACTCAACTATCATCCATACAAGACTATAAGTCTCAAACCATGTCCAACCATGTCCTCAAAACAAAGACAAACTATGTACCAATCACCATCACAGTCCAACTCTAAAAAACACCTATAAAGATATACTAGGAAGCACCAAATTGTAGAAGTTGGTGATCAACCATAGGAGCCAAAAATAATTTGCAAGCAAAACACCTATCACACCAAAGAGATCAAGCAAAGATAATATGCTCTATAACAAGCAGAGAATTCTATATTATGCATAAAGAATGATTGAAGATACAATATTAAAGATATGCAATATTAGAGGTACAATTATAATGAATGAATGAATCCTTATAAACGATGAATGAAACCCTAGGTGCAAAACCTAAAACTAAAATTATGAGAACTAAACCAATGCAAAGTAGGAGCTAAATTAAGCTCATCTACATCTAGAACTAAAAATAGAAAAACAAACTATAGATAATAAAAGGCACCTAAGTTTATCTTAATGGAAAAAGAAATTAAAGGAACTAATTAATAAATAATTAGATAATTAACCTAAAATTACTCCAACACCTCGCGTTAAGATTAACTTGGGGATAAGCTAAAGAGTTGGTGATGAATGCAAAATGCATGCATGACGGAGTCCTAACAACTAGGCTTCATTGGGTACTCATGTAAAAACCAATACAAAGAAATGCAACTCACACTAATGAGGCCTCTCTAAATGGAGAAAAGGAGAAAAACCACATGGGAGAAAGCCCCTCTTCAAAAGTGAGAGATGCAATGAAATGAAAAAGGTACTAAATGTGACTACGATGAAGGACTCCAAGTGGCTCCCCAAGTACCGAATCGCTCACATAAGTATAATCAATATTTCCCCCATAGGACAGAAAAGAAGAGACAATGTATCCCCCCAATAATGAAGAAGCTCCAATGTTGAAGATGAAGGCTTGAGGATGAATACTAAAGATGATCAAAGAGCGGAAAACCACATGTCTCATTACTCCTTCCATCTCCATTCGTGGAGTCTCAATATGAGGAGTGAGAACTGAGAGACAAACCTCAAATCCATTTGGACATTAAAGACTCGTCATATACTCCAACATCTCAAAAGTACCACTATAATAGGGTATATGATCTATATGTGCAAGGGGAATGACACAATCTACTGCAAGATCCTCTAAAAATGGAGAGATGTGAGGGTCTCCAAAGATCTCCTAAAGGCGAGTCCAAAGTGTGTGGGGACATTCAATGTCAATCAAAGCACATGACATAGTATCAAGATCAACACTAGAACCAATCACTCCTACAAAATGGTCATTAATGATCCTCCAAGCATACTGACCCCTCTTTGAATCTGGTTGAGGGACAAGTCCATAGAGATAGGGCAAAAAATCAAGCCACCAAAGATGTATTAGGATGTCCTTTTCCTAAGACACATAATTGCCCTTTGTCGGGCTAATAACAAAAGGGTGAATATAAAGGCCCATGATACCCCCTCAAATGAAAATATCGAACCCCGAGAATCTCAGAACATGTAGAGAACATCAAATACAACCCTCTCCAACAAACAGATCCATCCTAAGTACAAAAGCATTCAAGTAATTGATCAAATAGTGAAAACAAAAATTTGAATAAAATGTACCTAGAGTAGAATTTAGAAAAATGGACCTAATATATAGATAGGGGACTCTAAGAAATTTCTGACAATATTTGGTTTTTGAAAAATGGAGTTTGGATGTGCAAGATATGACTCCCAAAGCACAAAACTTTAGCCTAACTTTGGAGGCCTGGTATGAAAATTGGTTTAAAATCTAATCATACCACATGCAGAATTGGATTGATGCTAGAATCAGCTTTCCAACGATATCTCGTTTGCTCAATTTTAATTTTCTATGGTGAAGTTATGGGCAAAAAACCAACTGTTACTTTTTATGATATGGAAGGCTTAAAGGGTTCCTAAAATTGGGAAATTTTTGAAAATAGAAAGTTTTCAAAAATAGTAAGTTTTGAAAAAAAGAAACTTTTTGAAATAGAAAATTTTGAAAACTTTTTGAAATAGAAAACTTGCTAAAAACAAACACATGTCGAAAACGAAAACTTTTAAAAAATGGAAACTTTCTGAAAATTTTTACAAGAATTCCCCAATCTCTAATTTCGACAAATTGACAGGCGATTTAGGGTTCTTAGGCCTCTTGAGCACGATGGTGACCTCTATTTTGCACGAAAGTGGCTTGATTTTTCAGCTATCCCCAATTTTTGCCTCAATTTTTTGTGCTCATAATTTGACCTACTTTTTCAACTGCTCTAATTTTGATGAAATGAAACTCAATCTTAGGTGTTTTGATGCTATGAACCTCTGTTTTGCACGAAAGTGGCTTGATTTTTCAACTACCCCCAATTTTTGCCTTGATTTTTTGTGCTCATAGCTAATTTGACCTACTTTTTAAACTACTCTAATTTTTTATGAAACAAAACTCAATCTTAGGTGTTTTGATGCTATGGGCGTAATGGCAACCTTCGTTTGAACTCAATCTACACAAAAAAATTACCTTGGGTTGGATCTGTCAAGCATGCAGACAAGAACTTGACAAATTTGATGCTTTGATACCATGTAGAAGTTGATGATCAAACACATGAGCCAAGAATCATCTGCAAGAAAAACACCTATCACACAAAAGAGATCAAGCAAAGAAAATATTCTCTATAACAACCAGATAATTATATATTATGCACAAATAATGATTGGATACAATATTGGAGTACGCAATATTAGAGGTACAATTACAATGAATGAATGAATCCTTATAAAGGATGAATGAAACCCTAGGTGCAAACCTAATGCTAAAATTAGGAGAACTAAAGCAATGCAAAGTAGGAGCTAAATTAAGCTCAACTACATCTAGAACTAAAACTAGAAAAGCAAACTCTAGATAATAAAAAGCACCTAAATTTAGCTTAAGTTAAAAATAGTTAAAGGACCAAATTAATAAATAATTAGATAATTGTCATAAAATTACTCCAACACAAATTTGATAATCAATTATAGCATTATAAATATCTCATAAAAACATTCACTCCCTCAAGGTTTTGCCTCTCAACTCATCCAGATGCTCACACAATCACACCCCAAATCATAGGAACCTAAAATTGATCAAACAATTACACACCTCTCCATACTCATCAAACTAATAAAATAACACTCTCTCCAATGCATATTTGAGATCAAAAATTAAGTTTCATATGCAAAAGTTATTACCAAAACCGTGTAAAGGAGAAAAAAATGGCTTCTACGCACCCAAAACTTATCAAAACAACAAAATAATGAGACCAAACTTATATCTTCATAGTGCTTAGAACCAACTTTCCAACAAGCCTAAGAAGTCCAAAATTTGACATCTCGGGTGAAAGTTATACCAATTGGAAGAAAATGTCCAATTTCGCTATATAGGGCACATTTTGTGGATTTAAATTTTTTCTCCAATTGAACTTAAATTCTGATTCTAAAGTTTTAAAAATAAAAATTAAAGAGGGGTTCTAGCCCAGATTTGACCTCTTATACATTCCAACATGATCACATTTGAAGATCTTTACCCAAAAAAGTGATTTTAAATTAATAATATAAGTAGTGAGATTCAGTATTATTATGAAAATTATGCTAGTTTGAAAAAAACAACCAGTTTTACTATATGGGCAAATTCAAAGTGGGCCCCACTAACATTAAAAAGAAATTAAATTTTCCAATAAATTCAAAATTTCCCAAAAGGACCCAATTACCTTTTCAAATTTCATCAATTTTACAAATATTAAAGTTTCCTTTAAAAAAGGTGGTGCTTATTTTTTTTAAGGTAAGTGCTATCATTATGGTGATAGCTCCCTCTATTAAGATCAAAAGTACAAATTACATAGCACTTTGTAAAGTAAGATCCATCCCTAACAATCACTCAACTATCCAAACACCTAAAAAGATTATTGAAGACAACTACAAAAGTAAGCAAAGCCCATTCCCAACTTCAAGATTCTAGTGCAGTGTTCTCGCAAAAGGGAGATGAATCTGCTTCCAAAATCTTGGTCACCTACAAAATCAATATCATTCACTCCTTCCTAGAATGCGCCCATGCTGCCATCACATGATCCTCCTCCATTCTTCCCTTATTTTCCTCCTCTTCAAACTCCTCTCCATTGTATTCATGTTCCTCTTCTAAAATAACTTCATGAAAATAGATGGAAAGAGGTATAGACAGTATCCCCACGTAAATATCAAAGATAATGTTGGCACTGTTGGCTAGTTGTAATCCACCACAAAACCATCCCCTATTTGAAATCCTTTCTCGTGAGACCCCATTGTCTAGACAATCGAGTTAAAAAAGGCTTAGTAAATATGCCCATCATTAATATGATCCTCCTCACCAAAGCTGCTATTCAGAATTGATTTGATCCCCTTCATGACACTTTCATCCTCTATCTTGAATAACCTATGGCACTATTCTTCCCTTGATTCCTCTCTACACAAACACAAAGTTCCAAAGCAATACGACATCACAACTCTAAATGGATGCCTTCTACGCAAAACTTCCCTTTCGGCTTGAACTTATGAAGATTCCAACGTGCACCTAATCTTTCCCCTTCTCATCAAGATAGATAACACAATCTTGGTAAAGTCTCAAAAATTTTGTTCAATCGTCCTAAATCCTAGAATATGCAAGCATTGGTTCCCAGATTTCAACTTCCTCAAATCAGTTCCCTACACCAAATCTGCATAGGACTACATATTTAATTTTTCTGTCCTATAATAATTATTAACATTCTGCTCAATGCTAATATACCTCTCTTGACATCGCTTAGAAGTGACAGTTCCAAACCCATGCCCAATACTTTGAAACATGACTACTCTTTTATCCAATACCCATGCACTGAAAACTTGGAACTTCTCTATTGTCATAATCCACAATTACTTTCAACTCTGGCAATATACTCGATGCATCTACAATGCTTTCATCGGTTCTATTGTCCACCCCCTATTAGCTAGGCAATTTTGCTGCCCTATTTGACTCTCTGAACACATGAGATATGTTGTATTCTAAAAGCATCTCCAGCTAGTGCATGATTCTTGGAGTCCACTGCTTTAATTACCAATTTGTTATATGTCCCTTGCTAATAGCATTTATAGAAATTTGAGAGTCTCCCTCGATGTCCACTTTCATAAAGCCTTTATTTACACACAATCTTAATTACCTTGTCAATTCTTCCATCTCCATCTTATTGTTCGTAACCTCCCCAAAATAGTTGTAAGAATCCCAAATATATTTCCCTTAATTATTATAAATAATGCATCCAACTCTAGCCTCTCCCAAGTTGCCTTTAGCAGCCCCATCAAAATTAAGCTTGACCTGATCCACCTCAAGTGAAATCCAAAGGGCATCCTTCCTCTTGTTTAATTTTTTAGACCCATCCCCAATCAAAGGTTTTAAGGAAGTCCATAGTGCTTGCATGCTCCTATCCAAATTTGAACAATGGGATACACTCTTGTGTAATATTTTAGTGTTAATTACCTCACCAATATTGTACTTAATATCGACGATTATATGTTCTAAAGCCATTTCCTTTTCACAAAATATCCTCGGATTCCTCTCTTTCCATATTGAGTAGGTCACCATAAAAGGACCAGCCATCCAAATATCTCCCCACAGAGATTTCCTACCTACAATCGGTCATCCACACAGAAAGTCAATCAAACCTTCGTTCCTAACTGGTTGTCATCCAATTGATTCCATGAACCATTCCCAACAAGCTACATCTAATGGACACCAAAAAAGAAGATGGTTCATGGTTTCCTCATTATTTAAACACAAAGGACGGATGTTAGGGCCTTTGATTCCTATAATTTTGTGCCTATCCCCAGTCAATACACGACCATGGAGAGAAACCTATAGGAAAGCCCCTACGCAAGGGGCAATGCTCTTGTGCCAACATAGCATCATTAGCCACTCTATATTTCCAATGCTTTTTCATTGCATTTTATATCCCAAACTTGACACTATATTCACTAGATTCAGCAGTGCACCATACAATAACATCCTCCTCTTGCAAAAGCAAAATCTTATGCTTGCTAAGGTCATCTTTGAGGGCCAACCCATCCATGTGTAAAGGTACACATTCCTCTATCGATCTCCATTTGAATACAAACTTCTCCCTATATGGCATAATCATATAATTTGTGACAAAGATCCCATACTTCCTTTCAACTTCCTCCAACCAATCTAGATTTTCAAATTTGTGTGCCAAAGTTATTTCTTGGTTCTAAGAATCTCTCCAAAATGTCCCCTTTCTTCCATTGCCTACTTTCCATGTTAGATGATTGGTGACGATACCATGACACTCCCAAATGAATCTCCATATTGCATACCCTCCTTCTGAATTGGCCAATGTGAGTATTCTCGTAGGATCATCAAAATCTATATATTTTTTGTGCATCATTCTACATAATGGCTTATTAGGGAACTTGAACATTTTCCATGTTAATTTGGCATGCAGGGCTAGATTTTGTAGTTCCATTCTTCTTAAGCGCACACCTCCTTCTACCTTAGAAAGACATACAGTTTCCCAATTAATTAACAGGATCTTCCTATCCTCATTGGCTCTGGCCCACAAAAATTTATTCAAAAACTTTTTAAAGAGGATATAACCTTGCGAGATAACTTGAAACAAGATATCACATAGATAGGGGCTGCCAACAAAACCGATTTAATCATGAGGATTCTACCAGCCTGTGACAACCATTTGTTTTTAAAGGACACTGCTTTGGAATGACATCTATTAATAACCTCTTACCAATGAATAGATCTGCTTGGTCCCCCCACAAAAAGAGGGGCCCCTAAGTATTTGGAAGGGGGATTGGAAATCTGAAAACCTAGTACCTTAGCTATCCTCCTTTGAACAATTTTATTGGTGTTGAAGAAAAAGAATTATAACTTTTCATTTTGCATCCTTTGCCTCGAGACTGCTGCATATTCCTCCAAAGTGCTTTTTATAACCTCGGCTTCTTTGATCGAAGCCTCTCCAAACAGGATAGTGTCATCTGCGAAGTGGGAGTGGGAAATTGGACCTATCCCTTCATCCACCACAATGTCTTTCTAGATTCTCGATTCCCTTCTAGATATGATTTGCCTACTTAAAACTTCAAGCATAATGACAACTAAAAAGGGAGAGATCGAATCCCCTTGACGGAGACCATTGGAAGCTTCAAAGAAACCAAAAAGTGAACCATTCACCACAATAGAATACCTCGGAGATGAAATACAAGATCGGATCCTAACAAACATTGTCATATGCTTTTTACACGTCTAATTTAATGACCATGCCTTTTAGATGATCTACTTTAATCAAATGGATGGTTTTTGAAACAAGAATGATGCTATCCACTATGTCTCGCCCTGGAGTGAACCCATTATGTTCTTCAGAGATTAATTTATCCAAAAACCTTTTTAGCTTGTTCACTAATGCCTTTGAAACAATTTTATAAATAGAATTGCATATTGAAATTGGCCTAAAGTCTCTCATAGTTTCACACACATCTTTTTTTTGGAATGAGTACAATCACAATGTTATTCATATCATGCACAAATCTACGCCCTTTTCTAATATATTCTACCAACCATAAAACATGCTTACCAATGAAATGCCAACAACACTGATAAAATTTAGCTAGAATTTCATTTGGGCCTGGTCCTTTATTAGGGTGAAGCTGAAAAGAAGCCACCTTCATTTCTTCTAGATAAAAAGGTTCAATCAACATTTCATTATCTTCTTCTGGAACAATTGAATGGATCACATTCAAAATATCCCCCCATTTTGTACTATCTAGGTAATCAACATTGCCCAGAATAGATGGAAAATAATGAGCGACCTCCTCACCAATGTTGTCTTTGTCTTCGCACCATCCACCCTCAACCATTTTTACTCTCTCAATATGGTTCAAATCTCTTCTCGCTTTCACAAAGGCATGGAAAAATTTTGAGTTTGTGTCTCCATCCCTAATCCAAACTTCCCTTGCCTTATCCTTCCAATACAACTCCTCTCTTGCCAATAATTCAAACAACTTATCTTTCAACTCCCTCTCTTTCAAATAATCTTCTTTAAACATATCACTCATAATAATTTCTTCATAAAGTTCTGATTCCACTAAAAAATTTCTATGCAAAAATATTTTTAGAACACTCCTTATTCCAAACTTTCAACTTCTTTTTAACCTAGCTCAACCTCTGCATAAA
Organism: Cryptomeria japonica; assembly: GCF_030272615.1. Taxonomy (NCBI): domain Eukaryota; kingdom Viridiplantae; phylum Streptophyta; class Pinopsida; order Cupressales; family Cupressaceae; genus Cryptomeria; species Cryptomeria japonica. Next base: position 753,311,333 of record NC_081413.1, read on the forward strand.
ACATAAACTTATTGCACATCCGAAGACATCACTTTCCTTCTACCACTTTTCCAATTTACCTATGAGTGAATCATCTCTCCACCACATAGATTCAAATTTAAAATAACTTTTATTTGATTTTTTATTTATACCAATTTCCAGAAGCACCAAAAAGTGATCAGAGAGAGAGATAGGTAAAATGGAAGAAACAAGGGCAAAATTATTTACCATCCAAGATTGTCCTATTAAAAAGTAATCCAATCTTTCAACAATATCAGTGAACCCAATCCTCCTATTCATCTAGGTAAACTACCCATTTTTAGGAACAATATCTATAAGCTTGCTTGAATCCACAAAGTCACCAATATTTGTCATAATTTTATTGATCTTATTGACGCTACCACTCTTTTCCCTTGAATTCAGGATAGCATTAAAATCCCCTTCTAATATGATCTTATTTTTCTCCTCTTTGTTCACTTTCTCTTTAAAAATGGCTCATAATTCAGCTTTCTTCTTTGTACGTGTGGGACCATAAATATTGATGATCTAGAAATCCAAATTTGAATCCCAACACCAAACTGTACACATTATCCAATAATTATGTGATTCTTCTAATAAAACTTTAACATCGTTAGGATTCCATAGAACACCCAAGCCCCTCGATTAGCCACACACATCCTAGAAATATCCATCCCATCTTCTGCTATATTTTAGGAAAAGATTAATAGCCTCCTGGTTGCTCTTGGTCTCTTGTGAAATTGTAACTTATGCACCTTCCTTTTCTAGATAGCGCTTGACCAAATGTGTTTTGTCAGGGGCCAAAAGGCCCCTGCCATTCCATGTTATGACCTTCATTGAGCACCAAGGGAGGCGCTAGCTCCCTTGGTCTTCTTCAGAAAGTCAATAACATTGATTGTACCCTTTCTCAGAAGCTTATTCTTCCCTCTTCTGAGGGATATATTTTCTACCCTTGCTTGTCTTGGATTTCCCTAGGAGTTTAGTCATTGATTGACTTAAAAAACAAGGATCAACAATGTCCAATTCATCTTCTCCAAAAAAATCTTCCTCGGAAGACAAAACATTGTCCATTTGATCTTCTAATACATTCATTTAAACAATCCCTTCCCCCACCTGAATCGCCTTCTCCTTTGTATTCTCTATCACTTCCCTCATTGTCACTTGAGGGAATCTTAGTACCTTAGCCTTGTCCACTAACCCCCTGCCAAAATTTTTGACATCAATCTCTTTCCCCATCATAGAGCTCCCCTTTAGACAAGAATTAGTTTTGTTCTCATTTTCTGCCTCCTTGCATCCCTGACCATCTTGTATATTCACAGTTTCTAAAATATTTGTTGGTAAAGAACCAAAACATTCCCCCTCTTTATTCAATAATGTCAAGACACTTTTGTTCTTTCCCATAACTATCACATTTGTAACTTATTTTCTTTTACCCAGGCTAGTATCCAGATTACCTTTCTTTAGAATCCATCTCTATTCCTTTCTCAAACTCCACTTGCAATCAAGTTCTCTATGGTCCCTACGACAACATCTCAAACAATAAAAAGTTTCTTCCTCGACATCAATTTGTTGGATCCAATGTTTTATCTGCATGCATAACCTAATCTCCTTGGGAACTTCTCTGATTGATGCAAATCTTAATTCTGGCATAGAAATAAGTGTCTCCATTTGCAAGTTTTGCATCAGAATCTATTATATCGCCTAACCATCTTCCATTATTCTCCAGGAACTCTTCCAACCAATGTTCTATAGGTAAATTATATAGCCCAATCCACACTACAGATTCATATGGATTCAAGTTGACCGGATTAAAGTTAGGTTACCACTTTTGCATGTATAAAGGATCTTCTTTCATCATCCATAAACCTCCTTGCAAAATATTTTCCCTCTCTTCTTCATTGGCAAATATTACCATAAAAAAAAAATTAAGCATGAATTTCAAAATAAATTTTGTTCTCCATGATTCTTTAATCCATTTCCTAATTGTTTCTCTATCCTTCTTTGCTCCTATGAACCTGCAAAAACTATCAAGTCCTTCAATAATTCTTTGTCTATCGAAACTTCCTTCGATAGGTCTATGGTTTGTATGCCTTTATGATCTTCTTCATCACAGCGTTCCTCCTCTTCCATATTGTTTTTGTCATCTTTAGAATTTTCTTTTCCTTCTGTGAATTCCTTCCACTCTGTAACTTCCCTTCTGTCATTATCCCTTTATTTTGGATGTTATCATTAAAGGTGGTGCTTATTATTTAATAAAGAGGGGGGACTTTTTTATTTAATTTTTTAAGAACATTATAATTTTTTTTTCAAAGTTCTTCAAACAAACTCTAGTCGGCCTTTTAATTTAATATTCAAAGTTTTTAATAGATCTTCATACAGTTAAAAACAATGGCAGTGACATGGGTGGTATGAGCCCACAATGTTTGAAGTGCGATTAGGGAAGGTCTATAGACCACCTTGGCCCTCGCCTACATTTTTACTATATGTTTTATTTTTTTGAAACAATAAAATCACCTCAATAAGCTTTTTTCATTTGCTTTAATTTTTTAAAAAAAATCTACAAACTAAATTTGACGATCGTTGGGTCGTCTACATAAAAATTTTGCATTTTTTTAATTGTGGCCAAAATAGATCGAATTATATATCAAAATTCATTGTTTGTCCAACTTAGATCCAATGGTGAAGTCTTTTTTTTTAGGAGGTCATCTCTGAAAACTCCCCCAAAAAACCCATTTGACCCAAATTTTTCCAAATTTCAAATCTACAAACAACCCATCACAATAGAGAACGCAAAACCCTCGGATCTGCATTAAAACAACCTACAAGTGTATTTCATACCTTGTAATGTCCCAAATCTTTTTGTGCATAGCCATGGCTCCAACTTCACACCTTCTCCACTCAAACTAGGGTTATAACTCCAAATCCAACCATGAAAACTTTGATACCACTTATTAGGAAACAACGCTTCAAACCCAGATACATTTAATTCATTTTTCACATAAATCATGAGAGAAAAGCATGCATACAAACTTACATAATTATCGTTATGAAAAGATCAAATAAACAAGCCACAAGATAACACGAGATATACCTTGGAAAACCCTCGTGAGGGAAAAACTCAACCTCCAAAAGCATCCATACTCCATCATAGTATTAAGCAATAAATCAATACAATGTACTTATGCAATTACAATGAATACTCCTAAATAATCAAGCCCCCCAATGCATTCTATGTGTGTTCAAGTATAAATCCACACATGTCATGCCATGCTTCACATATACAACCTTCTAAAAGACTCAATACAATGATAGCCCATAACCATGAGCCAACCATAACCACTAAACATGTGCTTGTTTTTATAGAACCAAGGTGACATAACATACAACTAGTGGTAAAGAAAAATCAAATGCCACAAAACCATGTGAACACAAAACCATTGCCCCTCATTTAACATTGGGTACTAAGTTTTCACTTTATTAAATGTCTTTCCCCAATATTAAATAAATACAATATATTGTCTCAATGTTACAATATAGTTCATCTAGTGGCCCTAAGAATGGAATTTCAATGCAATGCACATCCATCTAGGTTCCCCTAGGTCCAACACACATAATAATAAAATAATACAATTATAAACATTATGCAAGGTGTACAACTCCTTATCCCAACATTCTTCATGTTTAAAATCTATTATCCTAAATTGCGAACATATATCTATCCAAATAAGTTTGTCCAATCCATCAAAAATATGAGCATAAGACATTGAAAGTTTGGTTATAATTCTAAGGAAGAGAAAGTTTGATGACTAGGAGCACTCAATTTTAATGTTGATTTGGGGCCCATTTTTTCTCAAAAGGATAAAGATTCTTATTTTTCAACTAAATGCAAAGTCTGTAGCCATTTTAAAAGATTGAATCCTATTTCTTCACATATGGATGGGATTTCTCGGTTATGATCAAATTCAAAAGTCTTTTATTCAATAATCAAGAGCAATTGAGCATGGAAAATTTGAATACAAAAATATCAACTCTACTAAAATACAGTTATCATAAATTTAGCTTCAAAATGAAAATGAAGAAAGCTAAAATTTATATTAAGAAAAGATCTACATAATTAAGAAAATGTGGGCTTAATGTTTGACCTCTCACTCTAGTGATCAATGGAGCTACAACTTTGATAATAAATAGGTTACACTCTATTTAACATTTTTTTCTATTAATATAGGTCTAAGTTGCCAATTATGATATGAGAATGGATATGGGTTCAAGGATCGGCTATATAACATTTCTTTTAGTACAAGTTATAAAGGTAATACTCAATATAACTATAGTTTATATATTATCAATATAACTATAGTTTATATATTAAAATATATATATAAATAATAACAATCATTGTTATCAATAAATAGAATACCTCATAACTTGTAAAAAATGAATACTCATAACTTCACAATTCATTGATTTATACAAAATAAAAATTATAAGTAATAATCTTCAAATTGTTTTTCATCAAGAGAATGAAAGTTAGCATTTAGTTCATTTGAACCACAAAGCTACAATGTCACTACCACGAGCCATGACATACGTAAGAGTTGTATCATTTAAAGAAAAAGAGACAAGATGTGCAACAATATCGTTTAGGGAGCAAACTCAAAAGTTAAATCCCAATTTCTCCTTACCCCTTGTTCATTATCAAGTTTACTATGTGATAGGAGATGAATAAGAGTCCACCTAGATAAAATCAACTTTATTGTGCACACAATCGAGTGTGCTTAATTAAATGAATAAGAGCATGTATTTCAATTCTGCTCACTAGGAAAACTTGCAACCTATTGAAATTTCATACAAATTAAATTATAAAACACAAATCATAACTATATAGCAATTTTAAAAAGTGAGTTAGTTAAAAAATATAAGTGTGCATATTTGAGATATATTTATTATTACAAGAGAACAATTAAATAGAATCTTGGCCATGTATGTGCTACCATTCATAAGTATTTTTCTTGTAGTCATCTTGAACAAGGCAAACATTATGTTTCTTTCAAGATAAAAAGTGTGATCATCTTGTTCCAACAATCTGCAATGATCTTTTTGCACTCTTGAAAAATATTTCTATGTTGTCATATTTTTTAGTTTAGAACCCACACATCATAAATTTCATTGAAACATGATCGATTCATATCAATAGACCTAAACAAAGCCACGACCTAGACCATTTGGTGGGTTCGTTCCGGTTACTAAGGCCATATCTCTAAAAGATGATACGACAGAAGAAATTGTTTATAATGCTTCTATCCTCTCTTTACATGGTGCTATCTACCGCTTTAGGGGGTTTTTGGCCTTCTCTTCCTCTTGGATATCTGAACACTGGGAGCCTCTTATCACGAGTAAAGTTCATATTTTCCCCATGGCTAAGGGGGTTTTCGTTGCAAAGTTTGATAATGCCCAGGACAGAGACAAAATTTCATGTGATCACTTTTTTAGCTGGGAGCATAATTTTTTGTTGATGATTAAGCCTTGGCACTTTGATTTTAACCCTTCTACTGAAATGTTTAATAAGATTTCGACCTGGGTTCGGCTTCCTAATCTCCCACTTCATTTATGGAATGATTCTCTTTTAGAGGAAGTGGGAGATGCCCTTGGTGATTTTCTGATGGTAAATGTTGAATCCTCTAATATTTTCCACTCCACATTTGCCCGCATACTTGTTGACCTGGATATCTCAAATGGGTTGTCAGCTGAAATTTTACTTAATTCTTCAAAAGGTTCTTGGGTCCAATCTTTGGACTATGAAGGGATTCCCTTTCGCTGCAACTAAGGCTACATGGTGGAAAGGTGCATCGATACAACATTATACAGTGTCGAAGTTACCCAATCAACCTAGGAGTTTTTCTGAGGTGGTTGCTTTGGAACCACGGGATCCTGAGGCATCCCCTTTGGTTGTCTCTCTTGGTGGGTTTGTTGAAACTGTGCATGTGTCTCCTAATGTCTCCCGTGTGAAGGAGACTCGGGAGGCTTCTTCTGGTGATAATGATTTGGCTAGTACTCTTGATTTTACCAAATCTGTTGACTTGCCTGTTGATGTTGGGGTTTTGTCATTTGCTAGTTTTGGTGAGGCTATGTCTGTCGGATTGCAGCGGACCGGTGATGTTGGGGTTTTGCCTTTGTTGTCTGTTGGTTCTGGTGAGGCTGAGACAATGGTTGTTGGCTCTCTCTCTCAAAATTTTGGTGCGTTGGATTGGCATGTTAAGGCAACGCAAGTGGAAGAGGGATGGAGTTCTATTAAAGGCAAAAAAGCTAAGTCCTTTAAGCCTTCTTTCGATATGATCCTCTAATCCCATAAGAGCAGTTCTAAATGTAAACCTTGATGGTTCTTGGGTAGGGGATGGTTTTTGGTTGGCTGTAGGTTGTTCTTTCTACAGCTTTGTTGTTTTTGGTGATGGGTGTCTTTTTTACCCATTGTTCTTTGGTGCTTTCCTGTTCCTTTTATTCGAACAACTTTTTGGTTGAGGTTTCCAGATCCTATCTTTTTCTAGTTGTAAAGGGTTTCGGGTCCCTTCAAAACCTGTTTTTCCCCTAATCAAAAACACAGACATGATTGGCTAAATAAAAAACAAAGCATATTCCACACAAACCCACCTCTCATCACCTAAGATCAATGCTTTGACTTTCTAAACTCTATATTTTTTATTTCGTTCATAGAGACCATTGTGCTCAACTTCAAAAGTCATCCCACAACAATTGTTTGCAATACAAATTCAATCTAAGTAACCTAACAAGATGTAAAAAATTATAATACATTAAAATATTAAAATATATTCAATATATCAAAAGAAGAAAAATGTAAAAATAAATTAAAAAATTACTTAAAACAACTCCAAGTTAGATGTGATCCTAAAAATGGCTTGTCACGTGATGATTTGCCATAGACATTTAAATATCCTCAAACTCCATGTTACAATATCAAGTTGACGAAAAGGACAACACGTGTTCAAAACAATGCTCATAAATACTTTCCACTGTTGAACCAATCATCTTGCAATTTTTAGTGTTGAAAATTATGACTTGGCAACATTTTTGTAGCCCACCAGATCAATGGATTCTATGAAGATATTGGCAATAAAGGTTGCATCTTTCACTTCCCCCTCACAATCAATTGCCTTTAAAAACAGCATTCATTTAAGAGACATTAACAAAGGCATTAATTAATGGTCTTTTTCTACAATCCTCCCATCCATCAAAATCAATAAACACTCATGTTTTGAATCATGTATCCTTGATTGCCACTAATGATGTTTGTACGAAAGTTTTTTTCTTGGCCAATAAAATGATGTGCACCTTTTCCTACCTAAGATTATTGTAATCAACAAGAGCGAGCATTGACAAAATTGAAAGGAACTCCATTGCTATAAAAGCAACAAGAAATGCTCTCACATGCAACCTCCCTCACCTTATTTTTGAAGGCCTTTTCTAATGGACTTCTTTTAGGAGAGAAAAAAGAGGTATCAACTTTTTGAAGAGACTATATTAAAATGAAAGATATGAAACAATCATTATTAAGCCACTTGGTAGTTTTTGTTATCTTATATCAAAAGACAAGATGTATTATTTCCTCTATTATATACTATACAGTATAAAACATCCTATTGATCTTCGATAAATCCCATAATTTATTCTAAAAAGACATTTTTTTGAATTAAAAATAAAAAATAAATTCACCCTGGATAGATAAATCTTGTAGGTGCAACTCTTTGTCACCCGTAGGTCTTCAATGAAGCATCCAACAAATTTTAAAATAAAAAATGACATTTGGAGGCAACAAAATTGTTTTTACTAAGACAAAATATACATTTTAGACAAAAGAAATGAGTATCACTTTATCACAAAATTAGGGCTTCGAAATGTCTTGTTTTAAAAAAAAATTAAAAAGTATTGTCATGGGTCCATCTAGGTACACCCAAGGCACCTAAACACCTTCCGGGTCTACTCAAGGTGCCCATGGTTAAAAATGGGGCTTTGTCTTTCCAATGCATGGGGACCTTTCCAAAGGAACCCAATACCACATAGGCACACTATTCCCGGTCAAGGTTGGGTGCAATCCTATGTAATTTTTTTGGCAAAATACAAAAAAATCCCTCGAACCACGAGTCTTGCAGCTTACCTATCAAGTAAAAGCAGATTCATTCTCATGCTTCCTTCACAAAAATCCAATAAAGACTATATAAATTAAATATACAACTAAAAATGAAACTACATAAATCTCAAGATATTTGTTACTTTTCTAATTCTTGAGAATGTTGAAAGATTTAAATAGAGTTAGTTAAGAGGTCATCTTATGAATATATAGAAATTAATATTATGGTTTACAACATCTGCTCCGCTGCTGTATCTGTTATAATTTTTAACCCATCATTAAATATCTAATAACTTCCCAGAAAAGTTTCGTGAATGAAATTCTTATAGTAGCGCAATACTTCAAGTATGACAACAGCTTGTGACTTCAAGGAAACCTGACAATTATAAAAAGGAAATTTCAAACCCAAGATTGTAATATGGATTCTATTTTTCACCTTATTTATCTTCTAGCTAGCATTAAATGTCTCAGTATAACACTTTCAATATAAAAAAATCGACCTGCACATTGCTCTAAGGTTTGTAACTAATGCCATCTAAATACGTGTCATTACAATATCTCTTTCAAAGGAGAATCTATTTTATAATTAAAATCATAACACAGATAAAATACAATTGAATGAATTTGCTAGAATTTTTAGGTTAGTGATAATCTTTGGACTTTGCAACTAGGGTAATAAATATTAACAAACAGTTATTACCATCCACAGTTATGAAAATTGAATGCTATAGGATGAATCGTGTCCTCCATGAAATCATCATTCTCTCCAGTTTTTAACAGAGTACAGAAACCCCCTTAAGAAAATATTCCATTTTCCTACTCCAAAAAGGAAAACTCCCAATTTAAAAACAACTCATATGAGAACTCCCAAAACTGGCAGTTTATACTAACTGATAATATCATCACAAAGAAATCTTACGTGGAACACATTTCAGATATAAAATATGATAACGGTCAGGAGAAATTGAAGATCACCAAGAAGTTATAAACTTATAACTATACATAGAATTTCTTGCAAATCATGAAAGGGGAATTCTTTATTCGAAGTAGCTGTTGCTTTACCCTAAAAAACTGGTTACTTGATCTGTTCTCAAAGAGCTGGGTAGAATATCCTCCTGTTTCTTACTTGAACCTGAAACAACAGCTTCAAAGTTACTAACAAGGCAACTATGAAGCTTTACAGTAATGTTGTATCAATTACTGAATAGTAACGGAACAAGTATTTTCCATCAGGAGACAAAACATGGAATATTACTCTACTAGAATGTAACAAGGAAAATGAAATCAGAATATACGTGGATTTCCAAACAAAAAGTTGGGAACTGCAAATATAAAAAGCTATGGAATAAGACAAGGAAGCTTTTTTATGCCATTTGCTAAATGGGAAACCATTTATTTAAATTATTTTACAACAACTGGCAGTTTTTCTTTTATTTGCAGAACAAAAAGTGATTACTAGAGGCATCTGAACAGAAAATCACAATACGGCTTGTGTTTAATAAATTGGTTAGAACTTAGAAGCTATTGAATTATGTCGTTGATGTCAATAGTTCATTCTCAGTTATTTAATCTCCTTTTTGTGTGCTCAAATGTTTTATTCAGCTCTCTTAGTTTCATGTGTTAGAGTCTTGACACTTTGCTAGTTCGCTGACTTGCTTTCAGTCTGTTCGGATGAGTTTGCAGAGTAAGGGGGCGTAAGGGGGCGTTTTTGTTCAGATGTCAGTTGCCAGTTCAGAGGACGGTTTTCAGTTGGATAACGCCTAGTACTCTGTCTTTTTCAGTTGGTTGCATGGAATTAAATCATTTGAATGTCATTATCTGGGCGCCAGTTACTATGCGATCTCTGCAGAATGTTTTTCTTGGTGGTTTTCTTTACTTGCTGAATGTATCGGTTTTTAGTGCCAGCGATTTCATTGCCTTTTAGGCTATGAATCTCCTGACATAGAAGGCGTTAAAAGTCTATTTCTTCTGTCTGGCGTTAAAAAATTATTGATTCTGGAACATTATGCAGACTACTGCAGAGTGCATTGTGGGTATTCTTTTTGAGTTCGGTCATTTGTTGATTTTGTGTGTGCAACAAAGAAAATGTATGTTGCAAATGAAAGAAGATTTCGAGTTTGATGAAGGCTGAAAAAGTGTAACGTTTTTCTTCAAAAGGAAGAAATTGTTCTTTGCCAGTTGTGATAACGTCTGCAGAAAGATTTGTATGATTAAAAAAACAATGGTTGGATTCTGGTTGCGGATGTATGAGGGTGTTGCGTGGGTGTTAAAAGTTTTTAAAAAATGGATTATTGAAGAATATAGTAATATACAGCAGCTGTTATCAAAAGTATTATGTATATCAAGCAGTTGTGTTTGAGCTGAAAAATAATGAGCTTCAGATAGCTTACTTTCTGTGCAATCACTTCAAATCCATATTGACAGTTGCAGATGAGCTTGGGAGCAGATATCGTACCTGCATTTGCTGTATTGGTTTTGTGTCTTCTTAAAATAAGTCAACAATGTGATGAGTTTCGTCTTGGAGAAGACTGCGCTTGAAAAAGGGTGTTAAGAATGAAGATAATAGTCATTGAGACAGTTGTGTGAAAATTTTCCAGAGAAGTTACTGTGTTCATGAAAGTTGTGTGTTTTCTTTTGTAAATTTTTTTTGCGTGTGCAGTCACAGCTTAGTCAATGTATATACTTATCTGAATTAGAGCATGTTGCTGTGTTATGTATAAAACAGTGAGCTCTCAATTGTAATTCTCATAAAAATTGTAATTACAATTGAGAGCTCACTGTTTTAAATACTATTTCCTGCATATTAAAAGTTCCACTAGACCAATCTTTGAAATGTTTATGGCACTAGTATTGCCACAGAGTATAGTTACTGGCTCGGTAACTTTCTCATTTATGCCTTCCAACAGTTGTTTGATCCATGCTATATTGGTACAATTCAACACTGTAGTAACATATTCAGCTTCTGTTGTTGACTGTGAAATACATCCTTGTTTCTTGCTAAGCCAACTCACTAGTCTTTCTCCTAAAAAGAAAGCTCCTCAACTTGTGCTTTTCCTGTCATCAATGTTGCCTGCCCAATCAACGTCGGTATAAACTTTTAAATCAAAAAAATTTCCTTTCTTATATACTAAGCCATAATCCTCAGTGCCTTTCAAGTATCTATTGGAACTTTTAACAAGATTCTTTGAAATGTTTATGGCACTAGTATTGCCACAGAATATAGTTACTGGCTCGGTAACTTTCTCATTTATGCCTTCCAACAATTGTTTGATCCATGTTATATTGGTACAATTCAACATTGTAGTAACATATTCAGCTTCTGCTGTTGACTGTGAAATACATCCTTGTTTCTTGCTAAGCCAACTCACTGGTCTTTCTCCTAAAAAGAAAGCTCCTCAACTTGTGCTTTTCCTGTCATCAATGTTGCCTGCCCAATCAGCATCAGTATAAACTTTTAAATCAAAAAAATTTCTTTTTTTATATACTAAGCCATAATCCTTAGTGCCTTTCAAGTATCTAAAAATTCTCTTGATTGCTGTGATATGTGTTTCCTTAGGATCTGCAGAAAATCTTGCAACTATACCTACTGCATGTGCTATATCTGGCCTACTATGAACAACATATTGCAACTTTCCAATCATAGATCGGTAAAGTGTCTCATCAATAGATGCAGATTCATCATTCTTTGATAGTTTATAATTGGTAGTCATAGGAGTACTTATTGGTTTTGAATCCTCCATTCCAAATTGCTTCAAGATTTCCTTTATGTACTTGGATTGAGTAATGAAAATCTCATCTTTCATTTGCAGTATCTGTAGACCTATAAAATACTTTATTTCACTGATTAATGACATCTCAAATTCTTTTCACATTTCATTTCCAAAGTTCTTGCATAAAGAGTTATTTCCACAAAAGATAATATCATCAACAAATATGGCTGAGATTAGTATTCCATTATCTTCATCATTCTTCATGTACATATTACTGTTTTCACTAGTTCTTATAAAACCAATCTTGATTAAATAAGAATGCAATCTCTCATACCATGCTCTTGGTGCTTGCTTTAGACCATATAAAGCTTTGTTCAGTTTACATACCTGATCTTTATTCTCTCCTTCAACAAATCCTTCAGGTTGTTTAATGTAAACTTCTTCTTCTAGTATACCATTCAAAAATGTAGATTTAACATCCATTTGATATACCTTGAAATTTTTGAAAGTAGCATATGCCAACAATGTTCTTACTCCCTCAAGTCTTGCTACAGGTGCAAAAGTCTCACCATAATCTATTTCTTCTTCTTGAGCATAACCTTTGCAAACTAGTCTTGCTTTGTTGCGAATGACCTCACCTTTTTCATTTAGCTTGTTTTTGAAAATCCCCTTTGTATCGATTACATTTTTGTCCTTCGGTCTTGGGACCAGTGTCCATGTGTCATTCTTCTTGATTTGATCAATCTCTTCTGTCATAGCATTTATCCAATCTTCACTGTTAAATGCCTCTTTCACTATCCTTGGTTCAAATTCAGATATCAGACATGTGTTCTGTCTCAGTTTGTTCCTTGTCATCTTTGGATCATTCTTATCTCCTATAATCTGACTGGATGCATGATTCCTTCTGACATACTTGGCTAATATAGGCTCAATAGATTCTGTATGATCTTCTTCATCACTTGGTAACTGGATATTCTCTTCATTTCCTTCAGCAGTTTTCTCGGTAAGACTTCTCAGTTGAACATATACAAATCCTTCATATTCTTCTAGTTCTTTGGAGTCCCCTTCATCATTTCTTTCTGCAAATTCATCAATTTTCATATTTGCACTTTCTACTATTTTGTTAGATGATTTAATCAAACATTTAAATGCTTTGCTTCTAGAAGAATAACCAAGAAATGTTCCTTCCTTACTTTTTTGATCAAAATTTCTATTTCTACCATCTTTGTGTACATAGCATCTACTTCCAAAGATTTTAAAATAACTTACATTAGGTTTCTTGTCATACCAAATTTCATATGGTGTCCTCAAAGTTCCTTTCTTCAGTTGTACTCGGTTCAAGGTGTAAACATCACTGCTTATTGCTTCTCTCCAAAATTTTTGGGGTACTTTCTTTTCAATCATCAGGGTTCTGGCACAATCCACAATAGATCTATTTCTTCTCTCAGCAATTCCATTTTGTTGTGGAGTTCTCGGTGCAGAGACTTGTCTTTTAATACCACGATTATTGTAGAATAAGTTGAACTCATCAGAAGTGAACTCTCCTCCTCTATCAGATCTAAAACATTTCAGTTGTCTTCCTATTTCATTTTCAACTCTTGCCTTGTACCATTTAAACATTTGAAAAGCTTCTGATTTGTCTTTTAAAAACATTATTGACATAATCCTTGAGTAATCATCCACAAATAATATGAAATACTTATCACCATAATAACTCTGAACTTTCATAGGACCACAAAGATCAGTATGCACAAGATCTAAAATTCCCTTAGAAGTGTAGGACTTACTTGTAAAGTTTGATCTTGTCATATTACCCATTTGGCATCCTCGGCACATAGCATTCTCAGGTTTCTTAAGACTCGGTAGACCTCTTACTCGGTGCTTCTTGCTTATTTTGATCAGATTATCAAAATTTACATGACAAAACCTTTTATGCCATAACCAGGTATCATCTATCTTTGCATATAGACACTTATTCCGAGTTGAGTCAAGGTGAAATGTGTTACCTTTTGTTTGTGTCCGGGTAGCTGCTAACTTTCCATGCTTGTCATGAACTTTGACAATTCCTTTCTGAAACTCTATTCAGTATCCTGTATTGTTTAGCTGTGCTACACTCAACAAATTGTATTTCAAACCTTCAACCCAATAAACATCATTACATTTAGCATTGTCAAGAAGTGTTATAGATCCTTTACCTCTTACTGGACATGGTGCATCATTACCAAATCTTACATAACCTCCATCATAATCTTCTAATATAATAAACTTGTGTTTATCACCTGTCATGTGATGTGAGAATCCACTATCTATGATCCAAGAATCATTAGTATTTATGTGAGATATTAAAGCTTTTTCTTCATCTGATCCATCTTTGATAGCCACATAAACAACTTCCTCTATATCAGTTTCATCTAATTTATCATCATTAGATTCCTCATCAGCTATTAGGCATGTCTTTTTATCTCTTCTTCTGATAATCTCGGTAATCTCTCTTTTCACTGGATTCTTTGTCAGGATAGTTAGAAGCCATATGTCCTATTCTATCACAGTTAAAACATTTCAAAGGCAACTTTCCTTTGTACTTACCTTTTCCTCTCGGTAGCTTTCTGGCTAATAGTGCTTCAAACTCTTCTTGCTTTCTGATTTCTTCATAAAGTTTGTGTACCTCCTCCATGTTTTTGCGAAATCTTTCACTTGCTCCACTGTGATTCCCTTCAGAATACTTATACTTTCTATCATTGTAATCATTAGATTCATCAAGATGAAGAGAACTAAATGCAGACTCAACTTTATTTACCGAAGACCCACTGTTATCAAAGTTACTTAACTCAAATGCATGTAGCTTACCAATAGTAGCATCCAAAGAAACTGGCATATGGGGTACAGACCTCAATTCATTGATTGCAGAGACTCGAATTGCATAAGCAGGTAGAAGGGTTCTTAATAACTTACTTGTGACATCCTTCTCTTCAATGGTTCCTCATGCTCCTTTGATTTGATTGACAATCTCCTTTAATCTTGTACTATACTGGGTTATGTTCTCACCTTCATTCATTCTCATAGATTCAAGTTGTCCTCTTAGACTGTCCACTTTTGCTCTTTGAACATGTTCATCACCACCATACACAAATATGAGCTTGTCCCACATTTGGTATTGTCATTGGTGTCACAATATGTTGTATGGTTGTTTCTATTGATCCAGAATTGAGTGTTTTGATGTTGTTATAATGATATTGAGAAAACTTGATGTGTTTTTGAAAGATTGGTCTAGTGGAACTTTTAATATGCAGGAAATAGTATTTAAAACAGTGAGCTCTCAATTGTAATTCTCATAAAACTGCAGCATAAAACAGTGAGCTCTCAATTGTAATTCTCATAAAAATTCAGAAAGTAGTCCTTAGTGTGTCGATTCTCAGTTTGAGGTAGTAGCCTGTTAAGTCTTGAGTTGGTGCTCAATCAAGAGTTGGTGCTTTTTTTGTAATTCAGGGTTGGAGCCCGTTCATCTTTAATGAAGTTTATTTGTACTGTAGATTTTTACCCGAAAGGGTTTTACACGAGATAATCTTTTTGTCTTCCTAGTTTGTTATGTGTTTGAAAGTTTATCAAATTTGCTTAACGATATTAAGGTACTGATTCACCCCCTCCCCCTCTCAGTACCTTTGTTTTGATTTTCAGAAGCTGCATGCTGTGCTGACCCTGCTATCATCAAGCTGTACCTCAAGCAAACCAAACTTACAGCTTATAATAATTGGCAGCACCACACAGATCAGTAATCGTACCATTAAAAAGGATCTTACAAATAGTCCACTTCAGACATGTAACGTTGCAATAGCTAGGAAAGATGAGCATGTTGAAGCTTTCAAAATTGAAGTTCTTGATATCAGACACACAAAAGGGGAAATTAGAAAAAGCAACAACCACAAAAGCAGGTTTTAATTGGTGAAAATTTATTTCCTTTGAGTACATAGTGGCTTACCCAAGACTTAATGGGAAATGCCAGGACAATTTAAGACAGGCAAGATTCTAGCTAGTCATCTTTGCTAGCCAAGTGAACAATTTAAGTTCCAGTGAAACAATAATAGCAACACCAAAAATGGTGCCCAATTCATCTCCAATAATCAAAATTGCTCTTTTTTTCCTTTAGTTAACCTAGACAAATCTAAAATGTGCATTTACTCGTGCAGGATGAATATTATGACTTCCATATAATTCAAAACTGCCTTGAAGCACAAATGAGGTTTGTAACTATGCATCTTTAGTCAAAATTTTATGTTACACATTTTTCAAGATGTATCGTCTCTTCTGAGCTTATCAGACCAAAACATTCAATATTTTATCCAATCATTGTAGTTCACGGTTGCAACCAATCTTAGTAGTGAGACCCAAATTATGCAGTATTGTAAGCTTGTAAACTTAGTTTTTGTTTATGTCTTATCGTTATCAGGATGACATTTGAGACTTGGAAAAAAATGGTAGCTCGCAATTGTCATATTTAAAGCAATTCATTTGAGAACAAATGCATGGTAACAAACAAGACTAACAGTACTGTCAAACTCACACCACATTGGACTGCAATCCTACTTAAAACTTTAACTCCTCTAGGTTCAAAAAAGCCCAACTTTGATTCAATTTCGAAAAAAATCTCGGACAAGCTAAACATTCAGGTGATATCACTAAACATGTAATGCAGGTTTATCCTGCTGTGATCCTAGATGCACCAAAGGATGGAGTCAAATTTATAGGTTTAGTTCTAAAATTGGCTATGTACTTAAAAACAGAAGCCATGGGCTGAAGCATGGGCAATTCAATACATAAATGTTAGCATTATTTTTTGGCACTGAAGCCTTTTCATTAGATTGCTCACTCACACCCAATGGACAAAAGACATAGCAAGATCACCATGAAGTGAGATGACTTCCCTCAGTGTTTAAAAGGGGCAGCTCCCTTGTATGAAGTATTTTTTCTATCTTATGTATTTTTAACCAAAATATACATAGGAGGTAAAAACATGCAAACCATAAAGAGAAAGAAATCCTGGGAAATGAAAAAAAGCAATAAGTGGAAACTACTCCCCGAATGCAAATGGAATAACTTTTAATGTATTTGTTAAGGAAACAACAGAAATCATCATCAGGAAGAATTAAGTCCTCAATATTTCTAACTACATACAGGGGATCCAAATCTCACTGTTCAAATCCTAAAAACACAAAACCTGTCAAGGCATGAAGAAAAGAGAACCGTATTACATTCATTTTTCCATTTTTATTGCATTGCTCAAGTATTTGGGTATCTTCCTCTAACCCCAACCAAGACAACTTACTTTTCAGTCAATACTTCTTAAAATTACATCAAATATTTGCACCTTTTAATGTCAAATTAATCATATTGAATTAAATATATGCAAATATTATTGATATGAGGCCTATTATAACCACTTGACTTAAACAATTTACGCTCATCCTTCATCACATCTTTGAAAGCTGTAGCACATGTTTATATTAATTAATCCCAAAAAGAAATACATAAATTTTTATTGTATGAAAGCTAATTATACGTTTAGCTATGGACCTAAATGACAATAAAGTACCTGGCCCTTTGACACATTAGACAGAGTCATGTATGTTCAACTACATTAACATGGTATTGAAACCACGAGACATTTTTAACAACACAAGACCATAAACAAATATGACACATGAACTAGAACACATGACTGGCAAGTCTTAACCATCAGACATTAGAGTCCATGATCCTGTTGATAGAATTTTCAATGCAAAAGGAAATACTTGAATAATGTATGTGTAAAGAAAACAACAGAAATCATCGTCAGGAAGTATGAAGTCCTCAACATTTCTAACTGAATGCAGGAGATCCAAATCTCACCATTCAAATCTTAAAAACAGTATGTCAAGACAAGAAGAAAAGAGAATCCTATTATGTTCATTTTTCCATTTTATTTAGATATCTACCTCTAACTTCAACTTTAACCCCAACCAAGACAACTTACTTTTTCAGTCAACATTTCTTACAATTACATCAAATATTTGCACCTTTTAATGTCAAATTTATTCATAATGAATTAAATATGTGCAAATATTAAATTGACACGAGGCCTATTATATACACTTGAGTTGGGCAGTCTACACTCATCGTTCTTTGCATCTTTAAAAACTGTTACACATGGCATATAATAATTAATCCCAAATGGAATGACATAGAATATTATTATATGAAAGCTAATTATAAGTTAACTATGGACCTATATGACATAAATAACCTAGCCCTTTGACACATTAGACACACCCATGTACCTTCAACTACATTAACATGGTACTTAAACCACAAGACCTTTTTAACAGAACAAGACCATAAACAAATATGCCACATGAAAGAGAACACGAGATCAGCAAGTCTTTACCATTGGACAATAGAGTCCATGATCCTGTTGATAGAATTTTCAATGCAAAAGAGGAATCATAGCGTCACCAAATGTCTGATGTAGAAAAATTAAATATAAAACCAATTATTTTGAAAATTTTCATTTCTGATGTGTTATCCACCATTGGAAAAATGGGGGTGATAATGACACATCCATTTAATCAAAAGGTAAATGAAGAATCAACTTCAAAAACAGAAGGATTTTTTGGAGTCAGTCGAACAATTCACAAAAAAAGTTAAAAATAAATTCAATCTGAAAAAGGCAAACCAAACTGAGAGAAACAAAATGATCAATAGGAATGCACGCAGACACTCCCAACTTTGATTGACAATTATAATCATAAGCAAATTACAATACAAAATTTGATAGGAAAAATCCTTGTGTTTATTAGGGAATGACTAATCATTATTATCACATCTTTCCGAGAAACAAAATAATAGCAAGTACATCAAAATGAGCATTAACTGATCTAAAGATATGATCAATGATGATAATCAAAATGCATATTGAGAAGAATACGAAAATAGTAATACATAACACAATGATAATCATAAATTTAGTTATTTGTTACGTGTTGGTTTCTGGTGTAAAAGCGGTTAGTCTTAAAGTTGGGCAACTTATTTAGTGTTACCTTCTCTCAATTTAAGAGGATGGTTACAGATTGGTCATAACAGTAATCACTCTACACTGGTATTCAAGGCCATGGATTCCATTGATCATATCTTCTGTTTTCAGTTTTGTAAAACATAAATGCTTTGAGAGAGTTCCATGGGATAATTTACAGAGGAAGCAAATTAAAGTACAGTAGTTGGACACCTTCATTTAGTGTTACCTTTTCTCAATTTAGGAAGTTATATTTAGTATTATCTTTCCTATATTTAGGAGCAGGTGTCTAAACTCTTCGACATTTTTTAATTGGTTTATCTGTTTTTATTTATTTTTTAATTATGTGTGCAGGACCAGTTTTTGTCCTATTTTTAGAGAGATGGAAAATGTAATACTCCAGCTTTAATTAGTACTTTAGTTCTGTTTTTGTGCACCCAAGTCAGCACGTTTATTTAATGACCATGAGCAATCACTTTTGTAAGACATAAAATCCAGAATAAAAAGAATATTTAGATAGCAAATCATATAATTCTGATTTCATCTTATTATTTGTTTTTGTAGTCAGCAAATTAGTTTTGGAAGGTAACATACTCATAGACAGCAATTAAGACTGCTATTTCAATTTACTGATTCATTTACTAAGTGCAGAATCTGCTTACCATGGCCAAAATTTTAACACATTTATGACGTTTGTCATGGTGTTTGGTTAGATGGACCCATCATCATTGACCACAAAAACAAACATCAACAAGCTTGCAAAAAAATGATGGGAGAGATGTTTGTGTTCTTCATAAATCTCCAAAAGTGGATGACAAAATGGCATGAATGAAGAGGTTCCATCAATGCTTCAAGACAATGGTCAATTTACACTGCTTTAGTGATTCTGATCTGTTAATTTAACAGTCTTCTCCTTTGGAGCCAGTATTCTGTCATGCCCCGCTTTGACAGTAAATATCCTAACAAAAGAAAATTGTCTTCTCAAAGACTTCACAATTTTCTTATCTCCTAGATCGAACTCAGACAAGAAAGAAAGAAAAATTTAATGGCCAACTCATCAAAAGATGGAAATGATATTAGATAGAATTAATAACGAAATTATTATTATTATAGCTGACTTCCTCAAAGAACATATAGTTGGAGTACATAGACCATCCATATAATCTAGTATCATGACTTGAGTAAAAGAGATCATAAGTTCGAGCCCAAGAAGTAAGACAAAGCACAGATTATGGATGATGGCATAAGGAATTTGATAATAATGCTAGCTGATTCATTACGAATCTCAAGACATATGTAATTCATACTATGGCCGATTCAATAAGATTCATTTGATCGACCATTCTATGGGCAAAGATAAGTTTAATAGGATGTGTTTACATGATGTGTCACACAGCCAGTATTCACTTTATTCTGATAGCCGAATTCTATGTTTAAGATATTATAACCGACTATACAAAAGTGGTCAATATGGTAAGCAAGCATTGAAGTCAGTGACTTAATTATAGTGGCAGCGATTCATGTGATAAATAGCAATCCATATTAGGTGATAAACTAAAACAAAAGGTATTTGTTTGCAGCGATTAACATTAAAAAAAGGTGCAAGTACATATAGAAATGATATTATATGCAGCGATTACAATCACATTATATGCACCGATCACATTATAGGTAGTGATTAATAAAGAAAGAGAAGATTAGTAAGGAAATAAGACAGCAGGGCAGCGATTAAGTATGAAGGGTTGCAACCCTTGTAAAGGCAATAGACTCAATGAAAAGATGTGTTCTCCTCACTTGAAGATATAAGAGGAAGGATAAATCACTTGGAAAATCGATCCATGGGGGGATCAATCGAAGAAGATCAACCAGCACTCAAGCTAATAAAAGTTACAAACTCAGAAATTAACATTATATATCACACAGCAGTTACATAACTAACAGATATTGTGGTATGAATATAATGCATTGTCATATGATTTAGATAATTCATTATATGTCTTCATCTGGTAAGAAGAATTTCTATTGCTTCTAACATATGATTAATAATAGGAATGTATGATTAATGTGGATAAGATTCCTTTAAGCTTATAGCCAATCCACCATCCCATTATGGAGGGGAGGTAGGACATATGAGGAGAGCAAGTAGCAAAAGGTCCATTCAAGTAGTGGTAACCCCGAATGGGGCTGGGAGGCAGAATGGCAGATGCCATTTATGAGCTCCTGAGCTTGATGGATAGACTCAATGTGCCTTGTATGATCTCCCAGGTGCTTCATAGTGTGGATGGAATGTTGGGAAAAGCCCTAAGGGAATCTCATGTACATTAAGAGTATTATAATGATAAGTAGAATTCCCTTTGGAACATTGTTGAAATATATGTTTATTTTTCTATTGATGACTAACCTTGTTGCAGGATCTAAATCAAGGCATTAATCCAGGCTTCAATTAGGAATTCTAGGGCAAATTAAGTTGAGTCTTAATATGGGACATTACATATTCACTAAAAAAGGGTAATCATCATCTTTATCTCCCACATCATCCAATCCAAAAGATCCCACTCTAATAATTGAAGTCATATTTCACAACAGGACAAATAATCTTCATGCAAAGTCTATAATTCATTAGATACAAAGTATCTGACCTTCTGGTCTCAATGTCCCATAAAGTACAGGCTTTGTAAGAGTGGGTTTCCTAATTATGATGTCTATAATGATGTCTAGTCAAATGAATCCATCCTCATTGACCACAAAAACAAACATTGACAGGCTTGCAAAACAGTTGATGAGAGAACTGCTAATGCTCATACATCTCCAAGAGTGGATCACAAAAAGGGCAATTTCAATCTCTTCATTTTTAAAGTTTTCTCTGAAGCTAGTATTCACTACACAGGAATCATCATCTTTATGTCCCAAACCATCCAATCCAAAAGACCCTACAATCATTCACAACAACCCATATGTAACTCTCATGTAAAGCCCATAAATCTTCACATAGTATGATTTCCTTGACATTATTATCGTTGATGCATTGGTCATCCTCAAACGTCTCTCAAACATTAACTTTTGTTACTGCTATTCCTCGCACATAAATTTTATAAATAATTTTTTAATAACTTTTTTGCCAAAGACTTAAGGGGTCTCCAAGTCTCCAATCCATCATATCATCCCCCAAACGATTACCACTGTGTATGAGTGCATCTTCATATATTATAATCAAAGACATAATATAATTTATTCTCATTTCTGAAAACTTGTGCCAAAATGTTCATCCCTATTACGAACAAGTAATTGGTAAAAAAATTAATAATTATTTACAAAGATCGAAAAGATCTTATAGAGTTACAAAGACGATGTTTCTAAATAAGAAACAATCGTAAATAGAAAGAATCAAATTATTTACAATATAATACATAATTGACCATTAATTAATAATAAACAATATTAATCTAATACCCTCCCTTAATGGTCAATCTATCAACAACACCAAGCTGCCCCCTGAATTTAGCAAACTTATCTGGGCTGAGAGACTTGGTGAGAATGTCTGCAATCTGATCCACAATTGGAACATACTGCAACTGAACTAAGCCGTCTTCAACAAGCTTCCGAATAAAATGACAATGAGTTTCCACATGCTTGGATCTTTCATGGAAGACGAGATTCTTGGCAAGTTTGAGAACTCCCTAATTATCACAGAACAAGGGAGTCGGACCTACTTGAGATATTTGCATATCTACAAGCATCCGACGAAGCCAAACTGCCTCACAAGATGCCTTAACTGCTCCTCGATACTCTGCTTCTATCGAGGAGAGAGCCATTGCTTGCAGCTTTTTACTAGTCCATGTGACTGCACCAAATTCCAAACTGAACACATACCCAGATGTTGATTTCCTGTCATCAACCGAACCTACCCAATCTGAATCTATGTAACCACTAAGTCTAGGATTGTGAAAAGAAGTCCATAATCAGAAGTGCCCTTCACATAACGCAGCACACACTTCATTGCTACCCAATGATCAGCCTTGGGGGCTGTCATGAAGCGTGAAATGTAGCTCGCTACAAAACTGAGATCAAGTCTAGTGGAAGTGAGATAGATGAGACTGCCCACTAGTTGCCTCAATGTTGTTTCATCTACAGGAGGAGAATCAGACTTGGCTGACAACTTCAATCCTATCTCCATAGGCGTGGAAGCAGGTTTACAATCCTGCATTCGAAACCTATCAAGCAAGTTCCTGACTGAGAAATAAAAATGCTACCATCAGTCTGCCAAACCTCAACACCTAAACAATAGTGGAGAAGACCCAGATCTGTCATGTCAAAAGCCTTGCACAAGTCTTGTTTGATTTCTGCAATCAAATGTGCTGAACTACCAACAATGATCAAGTCATCAACATAGACAACAAGAAAGAGAACATCATCACCAGAGTGTTTGATATACAGATTACTGTCAAAAGGGCTACGCTAAAAACCATGAGCAACCAAGTACTAATCAATCTTGATGTACCACACTCGAGAAGCCTGTTTGAGTCCATAGAGTGCTTTCATGAGTCTACATACTTGATGTTCTTTGTCGGCAACCTTGAAACCAGGAGGTGCCATGTAGAATTCTTCCTACAACTCATCATTGAGGAAGGCACTCTTAACATCCATCTGATGGACTTTCCATCCAAACTGAGCTGCAATAGCGAGAAGAAGAGGAACTGTACTCATCTTGCCAGGAGAAAAAGTCTCCTCATAATCAATACCCTCCCGCTATGTGAATCCTTGAGCAACCAATCTAGCCTTGTATTTATCCAAGGTACCATCTACATGATACTTGACCTTATACACCCATTTGCAGCTAATGGGCTTCTTCCCTGGAGGGAGATCAGAGAGAACCCAGGTCTTGTTTTTCAGAAGGCTCTGGTATTCTGCATCCATTGCATGTTCCCACTTTGGAATCCCTTTTGCCTCTGCATATGTCTGAGGCTCACAAATACTGTGAATGTTGGCCATAAGAGCAAAATTGACTGTATTTTGTTGCTTGCTCTTGTTTCTAGAAGATCTACGCTCAATGAGCTCATCAGGACAAAGATCACTAATGGTCTTAGCCCACCATTTAGGTCAGAGAGTAGAAGAACCAACATCAGAAGCAAGAGGAACAACTGGAACTAGAGGTGGAACTGGAGGAGGAACAAGATCTGGAACAGGTGGAAGATTAGCATCATTCAAAGGAAATTCAGGCAGTGCATCATCAAATTCAGAATCTGCATCATCCCTCCCATCAGGTGAACCAAATGGAAGGCGAACACCCAAATCAGAAGCCTTCAAAGGTTGATCCTCAGAATTATGCTCAGACGAGGAAAGTTGAAATGGTCCTCATTCTTCATCAAGGACAACATCACAACTGAAGATAAGACAATCAATGTCTACATCAATCAACCGGTAAGCCTTGTGGTTGTCATTGTACCCTATAAACATAAGCTTCTGACTCTTGGAATCCAACTTGGAGCGCTTGGCATCTAGAATCCATACATATGCTAAAGAGCCAAAAACTTTCAAATTACTGATCTTGGGTTTGCGACCAGTCCAAGCTTCCTCAAGAGTCTTCCCCTTAACAGCATGTGTGGGAGACTGATTAAGGAGATAGACTGCAGTAAACACTGCTTGTGCCCAATATTTCTTAGGAACATTTTTGTGTTCCAACATAGACCTAGCCATTTCTGTAATGGTGCAATTGCGACGTTCTACAATGTCGTTTTGTTGAGGGGTGTATGGTGTAGTTAACTGATGTTTTATGCCATGCGTATCACAGAAAGTGGAGAAAGTAGTAGAACAAAACTCCCCCCCCCCATTATCAGACCTAAGAGTAATAATAGAACAACCAAACTCTTTTTCTACTAAGGCCTTAAATTTCTGAAATACAGGAAACACATCTAAATTATGTTTAAGAAAGTACACCCACATCTTACGACTAAAATCATCAACAAAAAGTAAGAAACACCTGCACCCAGTAACAAAAGGTGTATTCATTGGACCACATACATCAGCGTGAACCAACTGTAGTACCTTAGAGGCTTGCCATGAGTCACCATCCTTGAATGGTGTCCTGTGCTGCTTCCCAGCCTAACAAGCTTCACAAACTCGTTGCTTCTAAGTTTGAATTTCAAGTAGGCCATGTAGTAAATCTTCCCAAACAAGCTGAGCAAGGTAGTGAATGTTTAGGTGACCATATCGTTGATGCCAAAGACTGGTGATAGAGGAGGATTTAGCTGCAAAAGTGTGCTCAAGAGAATCACCTGTATCCACAAGTCTGTATAGACCATGACCCTCAATGCCAACAACTACAGTAGTGGGTGTCGCATGATCAACAATCAAACACTTGTGGGAACTGAAGATCACATCAAGCTAAGAAGAATGTCGCATAATCTGACTCACAGAGAGAAGGTTCAGTTCCATGCTAGGAACGTAGTATACATAGAGGAATATGAGATTCCTCCCTCCAGACTGTATCTGAACGTTGCCCTTGCCAACAATAGTATACTCTTCACCTCCTCCAAAAACGACTGAATCAGTATAGGGAGAGAATTTTGTAAACCAATCACGCCTGTGAGTGAAATGTCAAGATGCACTCGAATCTATATACCAAGCAAAAGACTTCACATGGTCTGCAGGTCTTTTAGCCATTAAGGCGTAAAAGGCAGACTCTTTATGCTCTGTGTGCTCAGCAGCATTGGCTTTAGGTTGAGACCCTCCCTGCTTCCGTTGTTTGGAAGTTATCCGATTGCGACAATCCTTGATCATATGGCCATATTTATGACACTAGTTGCATTGAACCTTCTTTTTCTTCAAACAATCCTGAGAGTGACTAGAGCCCTTCTGACAGCAGTGGGCTATGTAAATCCATTGTTCACATTTACTAGTGAAGAAATTCCACATATTGCAGACCACATAACCATTGATTGTTGTTGGTGAACAAATGGTTGACAAAGCAGCAAATGAATTCAATTTTGTGCCATATGTAACAAGAGGGATAGAAGGCATGGTTTGCAAAATCCATAAGAAACCCAAGTTCTTTCCATACACAGACAATTGGGAGATGAAATTTCATGCATCTATTTTGGATACAAGGTTGAAAATCATCTTTATTATACAGAATGGGTCAATAAAGAAAGCCATTAGGGAGGTCCTAGATTCCGACTAGTTGGAAGCTGAAGATCACAGCCAAATCATTCAGAAGTTGCCTCTATGATCATTTCCAACCCCCTAACCTTCTTGACTGATAAGCTAGTAATGCAAGCATTGGCTTTGAACTTGTGAGATCAGACTTCAGAAGTGGTTTGGAGATAGCAATAGAATATTCAAACATTCTTCCTGCTGTAATTATGCTAGTTGTGAAATCCAAGTTTTAGATTTTAGTCTCTATGGTGACATTTAAGGAGATCAAGAAGATATTTCATTCCTTGGTTGGCTAGGTTGAGAGACTGCACCCCATTGTCACAGAATGCCAAGTGCAAGGGGATTCTTGTGTTTGGTTTCAAGTCCCTGCAAGACCCGTTCAAAACCTCATTGCTACACCAGGATAAGGAAAAGGGAAGGACAGGTTCATCAAGCAATTAAATTGCTTCTTCAAGTTGCTGGTGTGAATTTGGTTTGGAGTTTGGGTGGAGGTTGCAGCGAGGGCCCTTAATTTGGAAGGGAATGAAATCATATCACTTTGGGCTGCAACAACTGATTCTGAACATTGTGTTTTTAGTCCATAAACAGCACATGGCGACCCCGTTTTACCTACAGAATCGTCTTTTTGCATGGATTGCCCTAGTTAGTATAGGTACAGGCAACCACAGTATAAGTAGAAAGTTTGTATTAGGGATAGTATCGGTTCCTTGGGTTGTGGGTAAGGACTGGAATGTGATGTTCTTATTACTGAAGTCAATACAAAGGGTGAGGAACAAATATCCCTCACTTTACATAAAAGAAAATAAAATATAATATTAATAAAAGATCATTCAACTTCAAAATATAAGAGGAGATATAAGAATGGCTTTCATTCCCACTTCACAACGTGAATACACTTCTATTGCTTTCCATCCCATTAAAATAGCTCCTGGCAATTTTCCTTTTCTAGCTCAAAATCACATTGGCAAAAATCTTTTAGTAAGGTTTCTCCAACTCATTTGAAAAAATTCAAAGGATGTCTTAAGGATTTAGGATCTAGTTTTTCTGCAATTAGTGTCTTACTTCCAACTCAATATTTTGGGCATGTACAAATTGCAGAGGATCTTGATCTTGTCACATCTTTATAGGTGAAGACAGATTATTTTCACTTTAGATTGAGAAAACAGATAGTTTCCTCAAATAGCTCCTGGCAATTTTCCCTTTTCTAGCTCAATATCACATTGGCAAAAATCTTTTAGTAAGGTTTCTCCAACTCATTTGAAAAAATTCAAAGGATGTCTTAAGGATTTAGGGTCTAGTTTTTCTGCAATTAGTGTCTTACTTCCAACTCAAACTATTTTGGGCATGTACAAATTGCAGAGGATCTTGATCTTGTCACATCTTTATAGATGAAGACAGATTATTTTCACTTTAGATTGAGAATACAGATAGTTTCCTCAAGACACACTCAAAAGATTTGCGCCACTTGGATTGGAAGTGGCTATCTTGTCTGATGGGCAGTTTGCATCAATTTCAAGAGCTTCATCAGAGATGGGTTCTGAGGACTCCCCTTCTTAATCTTTGACTTCACCATAGATGGGTTCCCCATCCACCTTTGGGGCTCAAACAAAGTTGTTTAAAATCTTGAAATTTGGGGCACACATTGTGGAGGAATATTATATAGATCATGCTTTAATTTGTGAGTTTCATAAATTGTGGCTTAGCTTGGTTGACCTTAATAAGTGGACATCAAGAACCAAAAAATGCAAGGGAACTCTTCATTAGTCCTCGTGACAAAGGTTTCTTCATAGTTATTTGATGTTCCATTAAGGGCAGAGATTTAATGGTTCAATGCGACCTATGAATATGGAGGTAAGGCACCCTTATGTATAATCTCAATTGCCCAAAGCTCAGCAAAAGGAATTACATCCCTAAATGATTTA
This sequence comes from Cryptomeria japonica, assembly GCF_030272615.1. NCBI lineage: Eukaryota > Viridiplantae > Streptophyta > Pinopsida > Cupressales > Cupressaceae > Cryptomeria > Cryptomeria japonica. The sequence continues at coordinate 753,339,296 of NC_081413.1, forward strand.
GGAGCATCCTATGGTATAAGAGAAATCTTGCATCACCCAAAAAGAACTTCTTTTACTTATTTGTTTGCAAGCTTTCAATAATATTCCAGTCGCCATCCAAGCACCACAAATTCTTCTGTAGTCCACTGGAATTGCATATTTCATCTTGTGGTTGGGAAAACATGATCTATTTGGAGCTAATAATATCCTATACAACTTTCAGGAGATTTGAGTCACCACCTTCCAAGCTTATTACAAAGCTAAACAACAATACACCCGGTTTCACTGTTCACAGTTTGCCGCAGCTTTTTGAGGCATGTGGCAACAAAAGAACACTTTTTAAGATTAACAGGACCCAAGGGAGCTTATGGTATGAACCACATGGAGATTTGAGGATCCATCATCACTACATTTATTCTAGAAGATTCCATCTACACATTTGGTTGACTACATGTTACACTTGGCATCAAGCTTTACACCTACTTGCAGCCAACTGAGATCATTCCCAAGGCTAGGAGCTGCTATATAAACATCACTCATAGTATTTGAAAGCAGCCAAGTTGGAGATTGGAGTTGTATGCGAAATTTGAGCATTGTATTGCAATATCATTTGAATTCTGTAATCAAATTGTTGAGGCCTAATGATATAACTCTATTTTTTTATTATTATTTATATCTGAAGCTAGATTGTTGTCACAAAGCATGAATTGGTTTTGTGTGTTAATGTGCACAGAGCGTATATTTGTAAGGTTGCATGCTTGGACAGTCCTTTAAGCCCAACTATAAGACTAGGGGTGATATATGCCTTTGTGATGTACCAAATCGCCTGAAAGTTGGATAGGATGTTATCAACTCCAAATAGATAATGTGTTCTCAACCACAAGATGAAATGTGCAATTACGGTGAACAATGGTAGGATCTATGGTGCCTAGATGATGACTAGAATATTATTGGAAACCTATAAACAAACAAGTAAAAGAAAAAAAAAATGGATGATGCAAGGTTGCTCTTACACCTTGGGATGCTCCTGCATCACTAAACAAATAACTTGGTGAAAAAACGCAGATTTGCAGCATCAACATGCTGTTCTTGATATCTCATTGATCCCTTCCACTAAGGTTCTCAATTTTGCTTTTGAGGACTCTCTTTGTCCATCCAAAGATTCTATGGCTAATTCTCCAAAAGCCCCTATTGGGAAGGATAAATCACCCTCTTCCCTCATCTTACAAATCAAAAAAATAAAATAACATTTAAATATTCTTATTTTTTATATTTATAAATTCATTGACATTGAAATTAAATATTATTAAATAAATATTAATATTAATCAATTTTCAAAAAGTTAAATATTTTCTTAGTTTTAAATTTAATTATTATATTATATAAATAGATAAAATGAACTAAAAATATATTAAAAATGAATAGAAGCATAGGTGACGTTGATGTGGAGTGTTCTAATGGGGAAGACGAAAAGTCACCCTGGATTGTTCTCTCCATGCTAGCTGGTTGCTACTTCTTGGTTGTCTCTGTGTCTAAGCCTCGGTGTTTGGTTTTGGTTTTCTTTTTGTTTGTATTCTTTTTGCTTGGTTAGGTACTCTATTGTCTTGTCTCAATTATTTTGTCTTTGGCTGGTCTTTTTTTATACTGAATTCTTCCATTGTGTCAAGTGTCGGGGTTTTGGTTTGTAGAGTTTAATGTTGAAGCATGTAAGGCCATTTGAGCAGGTGGCAAATTGCTTGAATTTGTTCTCAGTAAGATGGTGGCAAAAGTCCATTTAATATGGAAGGCATATCGAATAAAAATAGTAATAGCTCAAATTCTTTCAGAGATGCAATGCTTGTACAGGATAATACTATCATTAGTGAAGATGTTATAGAATAGAGGGTCCATTCCAGCATTGTCCAAAGATGAAAGCCTACAAGGTCAGTGCACTATTCTTAGCTTGAAGCCAGATGTTGAAATGTGTGTGAGATAATTGGAAAGGAAACAGAAAAATTGAAATTTGTTGGCAATTTTTTTGTCTGCTTAATATTGGAAGTTTTCTTGTGAGGAAGCTTTTAGATGATTGGTTTGCTTCAGTTTGGGGTAAGAAGAAAGCGTTGTTCTTTGTTTGCTTAAAGATCAATGGCATGCAGAAAAAATCTTGTCCAAGGCCTTTTGGAATGTGGGTAGGTCATTATTCAAGGCTTTTGCTTGGGACCCAATTGTTAATCCTGAAGATATTAATTCTCAACTCTTCTAAATGGATTGAGGTATGTAACATACCTCAAGTCTTTGGTTTCTGCTACATCATGTCTCAAAGCCATTAGGTGAAGTTATTAAATTCTAAGACACTCGATCGACCCTCCCATATATGAATGTAAGATTTTTGATATCTTTGAATCATAATGTTTCTCTACCTAACTATACATCCATCTCTTACCATGGGTCTACAAAAAACTGTAAAATAGTGGGTTTGGGTTGTCTTAATGCATTGTTTTTTGCAAGCAAGATGATCACTTAAAAATGGTGTGCCCTGTGCTAAAAAAGAATGGTGCCAATTGTTTGGAATAAACTGAGATTAATTTAGTGAAATAAATTTAACTTTGTCTGTGGTAACAATTGATGCTCAAGGTTTTAGGTCCAATACAATCATATGTCAATCCAAGGCATTAACTTGTAAAAGGCGTAATGGTTATTTCCTCAAGGGATAAGGTAGTAAATTTGAGTGGAATCCAATGCAACTATCTCAACAAAGAATAAGTAAGGACTAATATAATTCCCAAGTAACTATGTAGAAACTGCTACGGGAACTTTATATGCAAGCTACAGCAACTGTAGTTTTATTTCAATCAAGCTGGAAATTAAAATACTTAAAGAACAAACAATATAACCAAAAATTACTTTATAACTAAATATGTTAAAATTATCATATTGCCAAAGCAATAGATAGTATAAATGTATGTGAATTGATATAAATTGCTATAATCACTCTTCATACAAACTACTATTATCACTCTTCTCGTATGGAAACCAGTCCAGCAATTTTACAAATTACAATCTCACATCAATCATATAGAATAAAACCATAGAAAAGAACAGAAAATAATGTTACCGGCACTAAAACCAAAATATCATCAATTACAACAGAATAATACATTGAGTTGTTTCTGGCCTATGGTCATTCTAAATCGCATTCTAAATCGTAAAAGTACAAAACTAAGACTATATGAGTTGTAACAAGAGTTATTATTCAACAAGTATAACTTGAGCAAACTAATTAGCAGCTGAAATTAGATTTGTTGACAATGTATCCACATTGCATTCGTGGCTATAGGAAGTTTTATTCTCCATCCTGTTTGATCACACAGAAACCAAGTAAATCAATACTTCCTAAATCAATTTTCCAAAGTCTATTTTATTCCCTTGAACATATCAAAAACCTTCATTTTCAAATAAATTATTTGTGGCAAAAGATAAGAGGTAAAGCTAAGTTGGTATATAAATCGGACAGACAAATTGAATTCTTATGGCAATAAAAAACTAAAACTTGTGCAAAAGCACATAGATTTTTGACTCAAACACTAATAACATTATTTTCTCAAATAATAAACAAATTGAGAATGGTCAAGTTGGTTATATGATGGTTTCAGCAATGCCTAATGATATTGAGATGGTGCCTTCCAAATTCCAAAAGAAGATTTTGAGCATTATTTGATGATTCCTAATGCTTTCAGTATTCAAACTTGCAGATATATTGCTCCAATTGCCTCTAACCAACCTTGTTTATCTACCAAAGCATGTTTTACTTTGTGGTGATTCAAAGGTGTAGTTATCAATAGAGGTTTGTTCTTCCAATCTTAGTCTCTTGTTATCCTGTAAATTTGCAGCTGATTGTGTGTTTTTTTGTTCGAATATTTTCCTAATTGCTTCAATTTGACCAACAAATCCTTTTGTTATGCTAAGGAAGCCAACATCTCCAATGTAAGCACTTCTCTGAAAAGCATCCAATTTCTTCATTTTACTGCTAAAGAATGGCTCGTTTGGTGTCCACTATTCTGTCATTTCACTTGGTGGGCCGGAAGTATCCATAGTCATCTTCTTCGAACCTGATTCTTCACTCAGCTCCTTGGCAAGTAAGTACTATAGCTTTGTTCTTCTGATTATTTGATTTTTTATTTTTCTGAGGTTTTATCTCCTTTTGATATATTCTTCTATGGAATTTTCCTCATTGGTGGATGTGTCTTTTTGTGATGTTTTCACACATCGCTCCATTGCAAATGGGGACCCCCTCTTTTTGCTGAATAAGTCTTTTGTAGTCTACGTCGTCTCCCAACCCTAAGGAATGAGTTACAAGGTCTTGATGGTCTGAATTTTGGCCTTTGAAGGTGATGAAATGCCTAAGTACGGAATGGATTTTAAAGAGTATAGAGCCTTGATAGTTGTCGAGACGAGAATTAGGGTTTTTAAAGTATTTTACAACTGCATTGTGTTTATTGATTATCCTTTGAACTTTGCATTTTATTAACTTATGGCTTGATTGATACTTGTAAGATTACAGCGTTTTCTTGTCTTTTCAAGACTGATGCGAGAACAAGACTTTGGATGCAAAGAAGAGGACTTCGTTGAGTGGATGATATCATCGTCCAAGGAAGAGATTGCAATGATAGAACAAGGAATCCACCAGCATGAAGGAATGAAATTGAATAGCCAAAATTTGGCAAGTTTGGAAAAAATCCTTCACAGAGGTGGATTTGTGCTCATGGAAAATTCCTCCTCCACCCCTAAATTGCAAGCAGTTCAGTACATCAGCAAGATTTTGTCCCCAAGAACAACATCCTCCTCAGGGTCTTATTTGCACTCAAGGAGGCAGTTTGTGGCAGTGTCAAGATTCTCTCCCAATGACAATATTCTTCCTCAACCTCTAATTTGTGCTTTGAAAGTCAGTACAAGGCAGGAAGCAAGAATTTCATCCAAAGTGTGGAAAAGAAAATCTTTTAAAGGTGTTGGTGTGTAAATAAATATCCACTATGGATATTATTACACTTTACTTAAGTTAACTTACGATAATGCATCTCTTCGTAGTTTGGATTTGAGACACTTAGGGAAGTGTGCACATAGGGATATAGCTTGTAGGAGAAATTCCACCTTTTGTGGTCTTATTTTGTTGTTACACTCCACATTCGGTGGGTCATCCACCTCTTGTGGAATATTATATTATTTCTCCTACCTAACCCTAGTATTTCTTACCTACCCTTGTTTCTCATTGAGCCACATGTCATGATTGTGTGCTCGTACATCCATATGGCCTTGCCTATATAAGCAGGCCTATATTCATTGTATTGGTTAATCCAGTTGATCATTTTGCATATTGATAAGAATACAGTTTGTTTTTGTCATTCTTTTGTCTCTCTTTTATACTTTTTATCGTGCCCTTGATCTTGGCAAAATCTCACAAAAGGGCCTTCCAATGAAATTCGAGTGTTTCACTGTGGCCCCGATTGGCCTAATTTTGAGTTTGAACAAACTTACTATTTTTAGCAATGTCTATTTTTAGTAAGTTTCACTATGTCTCCGTTTGCCTTAATTTTGTGTTTGGAAGAACTTACTATTTTTAGTAAGTCTATTCTTAGAAGTTCTATCCGTGGCAACAAGTGAAGCACTGACTGCAAAAAGATCCAGAGCATCCAGTTCCAAATCCGGAAAGTGAATGAAGCAAGCAAATGGTCGTCGAATTTTGGCTAAGTCAGGGAATTCTCCTTCAAAATTAGAATCACCAAGGAACTATTCTTGGGCGCAAATCCCAAGAAGAGAAATCTTCCAAAAACCCAAAAATCCTTCTCTGCCACTCCAATGTGCCAAGAGGACCTCCTTGGGTGCAAATTCCAAGGAGAGGAGGAATTTTCCAAAAATCCTTCTTTGGGTCCAGAATGTGCCCAAGCATGCCAAGAGTCTTGGAAAGTGTGAAAAATGGCTAAGTGTGGAAAAAAATATTCCTATCCCTCAGAATGCGCCCATGTTTGAATGGGATCTTGGAAATGGTGAAAATGGTGAAAAATCCTCTTTCCTTCTCCATAGGCACCCAAGCATTCTCAAGGCATGGAAACTCAAAAATTTGACTAAAGTATGGACAAATTCCTTCTCCAAGCTCCAAATGTGCCCATCTCCAAAATGGCAAGAAATGATGAAATTTGACAAAGTCTGGAGAAAATCTTTATGCATGTCTAAAGTGCGGCCAAGGTGGAGAAATTACATGAGACATGGAATTTAATGTCTTTGATAAAATATGGCATTTGGCAAGACAAAGGGCGAAAAAGGGGCATCAAAGATTCATCTCTCGAGTTCAAGGGCATCATTAGAAGGAAGTTCGAAAAGCATAAAGGAATTCCAATTCCAAAGAATGCCAGTTCAAACACCTCAAGATTCAAGCAAGTACAAATGAGAAGAATTTACAACTATCTTGAATTCCCTCCGGAAGTACAAGATCCCAGTCAAGAAAGAACAAGGACGAAGAATTCCAGTTCTAGATGTTCAAGGAAGACATTCAAAGTTCTTGAGATCCAGTTCAAGTATGAAAGACTTTAAGAACGATAGAATCGTCGACAAGGAAAGATATTCCAAGAAGGTGAATTCCCAAGCAAGTACATGGAAGGAAGAAAATGATCAAGGATAATTTTAGAAGAGTTGATCAAAGTTGGAACCTTGGTCCAAATGACGCAATTTCGGAATATACTCCATCACAATCAATCGAAATGGAATATTCTTCGTAATGAGTTACCGAGTCCACATGGCGTCCAACATAATGAGGTGGCACCTATCACCTTTTGCGGCAAATCAGATGACTCCTAACAGTCATGACCAGATTCATTACATTTTCCGCAAGGAAAGGGATATTGGGCGCCCTATTTTAGGCAATGAGCTATTTAATGGTTAGTGGGCATGCTATTCTAAGTGATGGCTATCAAATGCTTAGTGGGCGTGCTATTCTGAGTGATGGTCTATTAAATGCATAGTGGGCATAATGCCTCATTGATGACTAAGACCCACTACCTAGCGCCACATATTAGGGTTCAATCTTGTAATCTTGTCCCTTGATTTCAAAATCAATCTTGGTCATTCATTTGTGGGGGGATCTCTATAAAAGGCCCATGCCTTCCCATTTGTAATTCATTAGATAACTCATTAGTTCAAGTAGAGATCTCTTAGAGTAGAAGTAGAGTAGGAGAAGGAGAAGACATTGTTGTAAGACTTGGAGACATAAAATTTGATTTCATTGAAGATATGGTGGATTCATGTTTATTTCAACTTGTTGCATGGTGTTCTTCCAATTTCTCAATTGTTAGATGAAGTACTTTGGTTCTAATGGAGTATGTGATGGTGTTTGATGAATTTCCATGGCTCATACTTTTTGCACTTAACTGATTTCTATTTGCAGTGTAAAGTTAGCCTAAGTCTTTTTATATGGATGCTTAACTTCGATCATTGAATGTACATTGTTCATTATGATGGTGTTCATTATGATATGAAAATTCTTTGTATAACCCTTGGAAGATTGCACCAATTCTTGTGGAGTTGTAGTTGATCTTGGCAAAGCAGAACTTGGTTTATTTGGAATTCGTCCCTTAGAGCACTATCCTTTGATATCATTGTCCTTGGGATTAGAATTAGGTTTCTCTAACCCGTTCCCCTTTTAATTTCACTTCATTCTAGTTCAGTTCATTCAAAGCAGAAGCATCACAGAATTGCTATATCCAATGATGAAGTTCCAGCCACAACAAAGAAGTGAAAGAATGATCCAAACGTAGGTCCCTTTGTGTTACCAGCATATCACAACAACCATTGAGTTTATCCACACGTCAGGACCTGACAGAGAAGAACCTTGAAGTCACCTGTATGATCTTTCGCAATCTTAGCATACACGAGATTTTGCTCAAGAGAGGATAAGATACCTTGGTATTTTATTTTGTGTTGGTGTAGTCATAAAACACCCATCAACATGTCTAATGACCAATTATCAACTCTTTGACATCCTCTGACGCCTTGAGGAGGTATTCTCCTAATAAACCTAGCTCCCATATTTGGCCCTTGAAGGTCATCACTCTTAGATTTAGATGGAGCATTCTGAAAGTATTGTTGTGCCCTTTCATAATTAATAGATCATGATCTTCATTACCACAAAATGCACAATTTTTCCTTTTGTCCAACCAGAATTTTGTGGCATAATGGCCAAGTTTACCATATTTAAAGCACCTTGCATCATCTCTTTGGTGGTTGCCCCTTCCATGTCCTTGACCTCCTCTATAATTGAATGGTCTCTTATTCCAACATAATTGACCTTCTAGTAATTTTGTGGAGGGGTATTTTGCAATAGGTTGGCATTTATTTTGTTCCTCCATGGTAACTGTCTATACCCAGCATCTTGTGTATTGCAAGCCCCTTGACATAGACCATGTTCCAGTCTACTTCTCTATCATATCCCTAGCTTAGCAGAATCTAGGGTCTAGATGATCTTCCACATTTCTTAAGTGGAATGCTTGGATGGCCAATTGGCTGTCTCATTGTCATCCCATTCTCTACATATTCTACAAAATACTGATTGATACAATTGAAGTATTGTTTAAAGTTCTACCTTTATTGTTGCTCACCCTTTTCACCTTGTGCCTTTGGACAATCATTTCTCAAATGACCTTCTCTCAAGCAATAAGAGCACCATATGTTCTACTTTGCCTTATTGTCTTCTTCTCTTGCCATTATGTCCTCACACAAGGTGAGTTGTTCAACTGCTAATTGTAGCTTCTCTACTACCTCACTTTCTTTTTCTTTATCTACTTTCCTCCATGGTTGTGCCTATATGCGGCAAGCCATGGTTACCACGTTTAAATATGTATCAAATATTCTTCCATCCAAGGCTACTCTAATACCTTTTTGTAGTCCAAATATGAATCGTTCTACCTTCTGCTTCTCTATTAGTGGTTCCTCCAATTTGCGGGATACTTCTTCAAATCTTTTATCCATAGATAGAATACTCGTAGAGTACTCTCCGAGTTTTGAAAAAATTGCAGCTGGGCAAGTATTTATGCCATTGACTTGCAGAAGAAACTCACCAAGTTTTTGGCAAGTTTTTCCCAAAAACTCGGCTACATTAAAAAAGGAGGCCCAAACATGTCAAAAAATTATCTAAATTTTATTTTTCAAGTCAATCTCATTGTCTTCATTAGAATATATACATGAAATATAACATTTAAGTATAAGAAAGGAAAAGACATATTGAAATTCTTAAGTTATATTTCATGTATATATTGGCAGGATGTTTGAGAGTGGTTTCAAATCTCTAGGAGTTATAATGCAAATTCTAGGTATTTAAATGATCTTCTATATTTTCAGACTTAGTCAAATTTCAGTAATCAATAGGCTCCTATCAGCATTCTTCTCTCTATCTCACTCACTTTATCTGCCCCGAATTCTGGACCTATCAATCTCCCTATCACTCTTCCTCTATCCCCTCTACCACTCTCGCCTCTCTCCCCCAAAATCTAGACCTATCTCTCTACCCCTCTCTCACTCACCCTCGGACCCTTGTGAGGGGTGCGACCCTCAACCTCATTTTGGCGAGGTGGAGAAGCCACATCGGACTCCTAGGACTAGACCCTATAGTTCTATCTCTCACCTAGTTTTCACTAGAGCTGGGTAGAGGAAGACATAAATGTTTTGATGTAGTATTTACTTTTAGTTTTACAAAAACAATTTGCTATTTCGTTTTGTTTCAGTCTATCGGCCATCAGCATTCCACAAGAGGATGCCATTTTGTACCCGATTTACATTTAAATCAATCAAATATATCTAGACTCAGCTGGTTTCTTTTGAGTACTCATTTATTGACTCATTGGATGCATCTCCTCACTGAATTTTGCAAAAAAAAATGTATTTCTAATTAAATTTAAGCAAATTTTTAAGTTGCCGAGTTTTGCCGAGTTTTGCCGAGTTTTTTTTGGGCCTTGGCGAGTTTTTGTTTTTGGCAAGTAGTTCAACTATGCTTTTATCATACTCTTTTACTGATTCTCCTTTTCCTTGTACCAATTCTCTCATCTTGCTTACACCTACAAATGGTACATCCAAAGTGTCAAAGTTTGCTAGAAAGTCGTCTTTTACTTCTTCCCAATCCTTATCATGTTTGGGATATGTCTTCTTATACCAATCTAATGTACTCGTTCCTCAAGTATGCCACAAAGGCTAATAGTTTGATCTTATCTTCCTCAATGTCTTTTCTCTACCATAATGATTATAAAAGGAATACATGTTTTGTGGTCTCTATAGTGTCTTTTCCAAACACAGGAAGTTTGATTCAAGGCTCCATTTCATATTTTTTTCTCTCCTGTTTTGGTTTGTGGGGAGGTTGAGTTTATTTCTTCTCCTTCTTTGTACTCCTTAATGTTGCAAATTTATTTTCTCGACCCTTATCTCTTGCTAATTTGGTCTCAAAACATCTCTTCCCAATCTGCTATGTCTTGCTCTTGCGAACTCTTTTCTTCTTTCTATGAAATCTCTTCCATCAATATTCTTCTTGTTTTATAGGGCATAGGGGATGGGTCATGGTCCGAGGGTTCTAACTCTTCATAACATCGTTTCATTTTTCCATCTCCTCTCCTTGACTTCCTCACACTTTCATTAACTAATTCTTCCAAATATTCTTCTTTAATGGATAGAATCTTCTCTACGGTTTTGAGGAATTCAAGAAACCTATCGTCCAACTTGATTGTAATGTTTGATAGATCCAACTTGATCATTGGCTTTTTGGAGAGCTACGATAGGGTTGGAGCCTCATTGCTTCTATAGTCCTCTACGAATAACCTCTTGGATTTCCCATATTCTTCTATGCTTTTTTCCAAATCTACCAAGATCTGTCCTACTTTTTCCCAATGTGAATTTAATTATTTTGGAATTTTCCATCCTTCCCTTTCAATCCCTTTCTTTTTTTTCTCTTCCAGCAACACCCACCTTAGCACACTCAACAATGCCCATATTGGACCACCCAATCCTTCTCTTCTCTACATTCTTCAATCTCCTACGGTATCTTTCTTCCCACTTACTATTCAACCTATGTCTTCTTTCTTAGCCATTTGGGCTTGCCATGTTAACTCTATCTATGATCTCAATTTCTTCCTTAAGCTCTCTTGATTTCTTATTAACTCCTTTAGTCGTGGGTGTTTTGGTTTGGTGTTACATTACTCCTTTATCTCATCACATGGTAGTTATTTTGTAACTTCTTTTTATACGTCACATCCTTTCAAGGATTCCTTTTGGAGATCTCCCCCACACCTTTCCATTCTCCATCTCCTTGATGCCTAGCCCCCTCTCATGAGGCTGACACCATGGTAATAGTGTCGCAATTTACAAGAAAAAATTCATCTCTTTCTCTAGTACTCCTGTGCAGATCAAAATTTTAGATTTCTCTTTATTCTTCTCTATACTACTTAACCAAGGTCCTAGAAACAAAATCAATATTAGCAAGAAAATGGGGTAACGCAAACCGAAGTACTAAGCCCCAAGTAATTTCTGTGTGTTGTATTTATACCCCATACTAGTAGTACAAGAGGGTTGAAGAGTAGGTGCGGACTATGAATAACTAGTTAATAGAATGAAATATAAACAGAAAACTAATTGCCATATACCATGACGCATCTCAGACATAACTATATATATATATATATGCTTATCCATCATGTACATATGCCGTATGATTTGTCCTTCTTACAATTCCTCCTCCTTCTACTTATTCCACACTATTCTTCTATTTCTCTATCTACATCTACATCTACCACTATCTTTGTTAATGGGACGTGTCCCTTAAATTCTACTAATTTCATGGGGGTGTCTCTTCAGCTGGTAGCTCCGCAACCACTTTGTGGTGGTTTGCAGTAGGATCTCTGTCACTGATCTGGCTTCAGCTGACCCTCTGCTAACAGACAAGCAGATGCTGATGAGGTGACTCAAAGATGCTAACAAAGTGCACAACAAACTAACAAAATGTAATGTCCCCTTTTGGATTACCTTGTAGTTTGCCCTTTTTCCTTTATCCTGATCAGATCATTCATTTATTTTCTGATCTCTTACTATATTCTTTCCTATTCTATATCTTGATCTGATCTCCTTATATCAGATTCAGGCCTTGGTTGATCTACTTGTTTTTTTCCTTTTTTTCCATCATGATCCTCCTTATATAACATTCCCATGAAGGTAGACGTCTTTTGGAGGTTGCTGACTTTTCACAAGGGATCGTGTCTCCTTGGGCTGTCTTTTTAGTGACGCCTCTTCATAAGTATTAGTTATGACAATAATTCCTTAAGTTGCACCTCCTCATTATTTATCACTGCTTTATGTTGCATATTTGCTGTCTAATGAAGGATCGCTGTTCCTTCAATATAATAATGCTGCTGCTTATTGCTTACTGCCTTAAGCATTTATCTCTACTTAAATCTGCTTCTGCACTTATGAATAATTTTCCATTATGTTCTCCCTTTGATTCTCATTCTTATTCTTCTTAAATACCTCCTCACATGCCCTTTCACCCAAAGAAGGCAACCATTCATAAAGGGTCAGCCATTATTAAGAGAAATTAATTTATTTTTTTCTTTCACCAAAGTGGCGCATATATGAATAGAGATCGGCCAAAAAATATTTATTTATTTTAAACTTTCGTTACCCTTTCAGGTCAGCCACTTTGACTAAACATTTATTTATTTTAAACTGATTTTCATTATAAATAATGCCCACATGGCGGGAGGACATTATTTATAACGCCCCCCCCCCCCTCCCCCGCGAGATTGCTTGTCCTCAAGCGATGATCAAGGATATAGAGATTCAGCTGTATTACTCTAATACTATATTAAGTTGTTAGTTTGAACAACTTATTGAAGGTATTGGAAATTTGCTAGGTTTGTCATTTAAGACAAGTCTTTTGTCATCTTTCTTTCCCCGTCACTTGAAAATGTACAAGATTGATTTGAATTGACCCAACGTATATCGGATACCTCTTTGTGTTAACACAAGAACTTACCATATATTAAGACACACATCTATGACCTTAAATGCAATGTTCTTTTCTAGATAAACTCGTTGCTCTAGCTATTCTCATATCCTAGATCAACCAAAAATGTAAATCTTGTGATGATAGGGTTAAACCATAATCATAGACACTCATGAAATACACATATTGGAAACACATCAGGTATGAACCAGACACAGAGCATACACATAAAAACACGAAGCATACACATGAATATATGTAGACATAGTGAACAAGAAGATTGCAATAAACATTATGACTAGCTAATTAAGCTATGACCAATCATTGCTTGGTTTGATAGGAAACTAGAAAGGGCACCAATAAACGGCCCAACCCAACTAAGCTCGAGAGCGAGTCACATCCATATCATGGCCATTCGCCTCACATCCCACAAGGGGCAGGAGTGTCCAACTATGACCAATTCCATCCCTTGGGGTAATCAATTCATCACTTAGCCCACAAGATGTAGGAACATTCAACCAGGACTAGATCCATTCCTTGGGGTAATCAATTCATCGCTTGGCCCACATGAGGCAAGAACGTCCAACTAAGACCAGATCCATCCCTTCGGGTAATCAATTCATCACTTGGCCCATGAGAGGTAGGAACGTCCAACCAGGTTAGATGTATCCCTTGGGGCAATCAATTCATCCCTTGGCCCACAAGAGGCAAGAACGTCCAACTATGACCAGTTCCATCCCTTGGGGTAATCAATTCATCACTTGGCCAACAAGAGGTAGGAAAGTCCAACTTTGACCGGTTCCATCCCTTGGGATAATCAATTCATTATTGGGCCCACAAGATGCAAGAACGTCCAACTAGGACCAGATCCATCGCTTGGGGTAATCAATTCATCACTTGGCCCACAAGAGGTAGGAACATCCAACCAGGACCAAATCCATCCCTTGGGGTAGTCAATTCATTACTTGGCCCACAAGATGCAAGAACGTCCAACTATGACTAGTTCCATCCCTTGGGGTAATCAAACATGCTTCTTATCTAAAGATCTTCATATAGATTCTATCCATTCCATTATCTTTTTGTGAATGTCCACATCAATGGATGATGAAAAATCACATTTGAATCAACAAGCTCTTCTTTTAAAATCTGCTTATATAAATGATCTTGTAGATATAATACTCCTAGCTGTCCTCATAAATCTGCCATAGACTTCTCAAAATGCTTCAGAAATCTGCTCCAATGTCTTCTTTATCTTTGCATCAAATCCTCTTCACGAGATATCTCTAATATTCTTGATCTGCTCTTAGATCTATTCTTCTTTAAATAATATTTGCTGCATTCTCACATATATTTTCTTGTTTAGAAATCTCCTCATAAGTCCTCTGCTCTAAAGAGGCTTATATGTCTGTTCTAATTGTGCTGTATATTTTCTTTAGATCTGCATATGAACATCCCTTCATTCTTGTTTTCACAAATTAATACTCAATAACTCTTCCATAGCTCTGTTCATATATATTTATTTTTCTTCAGATGCCTATGTATTTCATTCATCTCTTCCACTCAACGCTCGCAAGCACACATCTCAATCATACTCGTTAATCTCTTTATATCTCTTCTTCCTTTATCTTGAAAAGAGTGTGACTCTTTAGAAGAAACATACGTTTCTATATATTTTTAATTTAATAAACAAATTACACCATTCTAAAATAAATCATAACTCTTGAAGAAATTCTGTTTAACAAGTCTTTTATTATATTGCCAACATATTAATAGATCTCATAGATCGCACCCTTTCTTCGCTTTATGAATCAAATAAATCTTTAATTACTTTGATATAAATCGCACTCTTCGGACTTGACTCTTATGTTTATTGTTGAATTTAAATTTTGTTTATTAATCAAAGTGCTGCTTTTACGAGATGTAGTCGCTGCTCTTAACAAATGTTTTGGCATCCCTTCAATCATGAGCACCACCTTAATATATGTTGCTGCCTTTAATAATGTTTATTAACATAAGTCACTCTATGTCTATTTCAAATCGCTGCTATTACTGTATTTCAATCTGTGATTGTTCTTTAACTTCCATCGCTGGTAAACTCCTTGTAATTGCTTCTAATAATTACAGCACTAGCTGAGTATAATAAAGTCGGCATTCCTTATAAATTCACCAATCCTTACAATATGAATGACTTATACCAATCCTTAATATATATTGCTGCCTTTAATAATGTTTATTAACATAAGTCACTTTATGCCTATTTCAAATCGCCGCTATTACCATATTTAAATTTGTATTTGTTCTTTAACTTCCATCACTGTAAAACTCCTTGTAATTGCTTCTAGTAATTACAGCACTAGCTGAGTAATATAAAGTCGCCATTCCTTATAAATTCACCAATCCTTATGAAATGAATCACTTACTTACACCATTCGCTGTTTACATAAGCATAATCCTTTCCTTGATACAAGTTGCTTCTGTTGTTTGTATGATCGTTGTAAGTTGTAATTATTGTTCAAGTATTTCCCTTGCTAAAGCCCTTAAAGCACTTTGACTAAGTTGCATCTCCCAGACTCATAGAGGATCCCTCACCTTGGAACTCACCAAGTCTAAGCAAGTCGAGGTGAGTCTTGTAACTCTGCAATACACTAAGGAACTATTTGTTTGAAATGGATAATACACTGAAGCATAAGCATTTGAACCCTCTCAACCCAAGCCCTAATCATAAAAAGCCAAGCAAGCACCCAAAACCTCAAAACTATAGTGTTGTTTGACTTACCAAAACCTCAAAACTATAGTGTTGTTTGACTTAACCATTGTGCTGCAAAAGCGCATGTTAGAAGGGAAATCCTAGAAGTGCATCAAGAAACATTTGCACTCAAGAATAGAAAGTGAGGTGTGTCCTTGCAAAGACAACATTAAAATATTGGCCAAAATCAAGGACCTAAAAACTTAACTCCCAAATAAGTAGAATTAGTGACTATCTCCACAAGTACTACCATCCCAAAACACTAAAATATAAAAAACAATAAATAAAATTAGTGGTTTTCCCTATTAGAATGTACAAGGTACTACCATCCCAAAACATGCAGGACCAAAACCATTCACGAGTATGAGATTGCATAGCTTGGTCTCAAGTTCTTTAAATGCATGCCAACAATTCCAAAAGAAGTTGTCAAAGTGAGTCTTGAAGACTTGATGCACACCTTCAATGCTAAAATCAATGATAATTGTCGGTTCATAAATAAAACATAGATCTGCAAACAAAGAACCATTCCAAAATATAACTCTTCGTGTACATATATACCATCTTGCCCCTTAGCAAAACTGCCAAAGAACTGGATGTTAGCTCTTCCATTCATGAATGGTCTTTTTCATGAAGTAGCTAAAACAATGCGAAAACACGCAATGGATTTCAAAGAATTGATTGAATAAACAGAATGAGCAAAACGCTCATAAATAATACAAGTTATTTACAAGAATAGCAAGTTTCTAAAAAGAAACTGCTGAGAAGATCGAAGACGATCTTTCTAAAATAGAATGTACACTGAATGAGCATTAATACTAAAATTAACATATTTTAATATTCTATTACCCTCCCTTAATGCTCAATCTATTAACTACACCTATAGTCCCCCTGAATTTTACAAATTTATCAGGACCAAGGGGCTTGGTGAATATGTCTGCTGGCTGCTCCGAGGTAGGAACATACAGCAACTGGATGGATCCGTCTTCAACCAGCTGTCGAATATAGTGACAATGCGTTTCCACATGCTTGGTTCTTTCATGGAAGACTGGATTTTTGGCGAGTTTGAGCACTCCCTGATTATCACAGAACAAGGGAGTAGGACCTGCCTGGGAGACATGCATATCCGCAAGCATTCGCCGAAGCCAAACCGCCTCACAAGATGCCTTAACTGCTCCCCGATACTCTGCTTCCGTCGAGGAGAGAGCCACTGCCTGCTGCTTCTTACTAGTCCATGTGACAGCACCAGATCCCAAACTAAACACATACCCTGCTGTAGACTTACGGTCATCAACCGAACCTGCCCAGTCAGAATCTGTGTAACCACTGAGTATAGGATCAGAACTCCGAGTGTACAGAAGTCCATAATCAAAAGTGCCACTCACATAACGCAGCACACGCTTCGCTGCTAACCAATGATCAGCCTTGGGAGCTGTCATGAAGCGTGAAATGTAGCTCACTGCAAAACTGATGTCAGGTCTAGTAGCAGTAAGATAGATGAGACTGCCCACTAGTTGCCTGAACAGAGATTCATCCACAACTGGTGAGGATGACTGAGCTGAAAGTTTGAGCCCGAGTTCCATAGGAGTAGAGGCAGGTTTGCAATCCTGCATTCTGAACCTGTCCACAAGACTTTTGGCATACTTGGACTGAGAGAGAAAGATACTGGTCTCAGTCTGCCAAACTTCAACTCCTAAGCAGTAATGTAGAAGTCCCAAATCTGTCATATCAAAAGTGCGGCACAAATCCTGTTTGATCCCAGTGATCAAATGTGCTGAACTGCCAGTAATGATTAAGTCATCCACATAGACAACCACAAACAGAATATCATTACTAGTATGCTTGATATACAGGTTTGCATCAGATGGACTCCGCTGAAAGCCATGATCTGTCAGGTACTTATCAATTTTCATGTACCAAGCTCGAGGAGCTTGTTTCAGACCATAGAGTGCTTTGACTAGTCTACAGACCTTCTGTTCTTGACCAGCAACCTTGAATCCTGGGGGTTGCGTCATGTAGACTTCTTCCTGTAAGTCACCATTCAAAAAAGCACTCTTTACGTCCATCTGATGGACTTTCCAACTGAACTGGGCTGCCAAGGCAAGAACGAGCCGTATGGTACTCATTTTGGCTGTAGGAGCAAAAGTCTCCTCGTAGTCAATGCCTTCTTTCTGTGAAAACCCACGAGCAACAAGACGAGCCTTATACTTGTCTAGGGTTCCATCAGTTTTGTATTTTACTTTGTACACCCATTTGCAGCTAATGGGCTTCTTCCCTGAAGGAAGATCAGAAAGGGCCCAAGTGTGATTCTTCTGAAGACTCTGGAACTCAGCTTCCATAGCCTGTTCCCACTCAGGTATACCTTTAGCCTCTGAATATGTCTGAGGTTCAAAAACACTGTGTATGTTAGCCATGAGAGCAAAATTGACTGTATGCTGCTGTTTGCTCTTATTACGGGAGGTTCTACCCTCAATGAGCTCAGTATCCCTGAGATCACCAATGGTTTTGGCCCACCATTTAGGCCAAAGAGTAGAAGTGCTAACATCTGGAGGAGCTGGAAGAGGCTCAGGATCAGGAACAGGAGCAGCAAGAGGAGGATTATTCTCCGGAGGGAACTCAGGTAGTGCATCATCGAAAATAGATTCTGCATCATCCCTCCCATCAGGCGAACCTAATGGAATAAGAACACTGTGAGGCTGACCCTCAGAATTCTGCTCAGAAGAAGGGGACTGAAAGAATCCTCTGTCTTCATCAAATACAACATCACGACTGAAGATAAGACGTTCAGTGTCTATATCTATCAGTCTGTAGGCCTTATGGTGATCACTGTATCCTGTCATCATGAGTTTCTGACTTTTGGAATCCAACTTGGAGCGCTTAGCATCGGGAATCCAAACATAGGCAACAGAGCCAAAAACCTTCAGGTGGCTGATCTGAGGCTTCCGACCAGACCAAACCTCTTCTGGAGTCTTCCCCTTAACAGCCTGAGTAGGAGAGCGGTTAAGAAGGTAGACAGCAGTAAATACTGCTTCAGCCCAATACTTATTCGGAACACTCCTATGTTGTAACATAGAACGGGCCATCTCAACAACCGTACGATTGCGACGCTCGACAACACTATTTTGCTGAGGAGTGTAGGGTGTAGTCAACTGGCGTTTGATGCCATGGGTATCACAGAAGTTGGAGAATGCAGAAGAACAAAATTCCCCCCCGTTATCTGTCCTAAGAGTAATGATACTTTGTCCAGACTCTTTTTCAACAAAGGACTTAAACTTCTGAAAGATACTAAATACATTTGATTTATGTTTAAGAAAGTACACCCACATCTTTCTACTAAAATCATCTACAATAAGCAAAAAATATTTGCAACCAGTAACAGAAGATGTATTCATAGGACCACAAATATCAGCATGAAGTAATTGAAGTACCTTAGATGCGCGCCAAGACTTTCCATGTGGGAATGAAGTCCGATGTTGTTTGCCAGCTTGACAGGCGCCGCATACTCCAAGATGCTGAGTCTGAATATCAGGTAACCCTGAAACAAGTCCCTCCCGAGACAGCTGAGAGAGATACTGAATGTTGAGATGTCCATATCTCTGATGCCACAAAGTGCTAAGAGGAGAAACACGAGCTGCCAGAGCCACTTCAGGAGAATCACCAGTGTCAAGGAGCCTATATAGGCCATGATCCTCTAGACCAACAGCAACAGTAAGACGAGTCTCCCTATCAATGATGGAGCACTTGTGAGCACTGAACACCACATCTAGTTGAGGAGAATTCCTCATAATCTGGCTGACAGAGAGCAGATTAAGTTCCATTCCAGGAACATAATACACATTCAGAAAAAGGAGAGTCCTGCCACCAGACTGTATCTGAACAGTGCCTCTGCCAACAACAGTATACTCCTCACCTCCGCCAAATACAACGGAATCACTGAAAGGTGAGAAGTCTGTAAACCAGTCACGCCGATGAGAAAAGTGACGTGATGCACCAGAATCGATGTACCAAGCAGAAGACCTGGCATGATCTGAAGACCTCTTAGCCATAAAAGCATAAAAGGCGGACTCCTTCTGCTCGGAATGTTCCGCAACATGCGCCTTCTGGTGTGACCCTCCCTGCTTCTTTTGTTCAGAAGCGAGCCTCTGACGGCAATCTTTCTTCATATGGTCGTACTTGTGACAGTAATTGCACTGCACATTTTTCTTCTTAGCTCCATCCTGAGAAGAGCCTTTCTGCTGAGAAGACTGAGAGGACTGAAATTTGCCTTTATCCTTCTGAAAGGATTGAGCTGTGAAGGCATTTTCCGAGGAGGCTGATGTAGTACTACTACCAAATTGCTGTTTCCAGCGATCCTGCTGTAGAAGTTTGGTGCACAGTTCTGAAAACTTCAGATCAACATTAGTGGAAGTAATATTGAGAGTTTCAATGAAGTGTTCATACGATTTCGGAAGACTTTTTAAAGTGATTACAACCATGTCTTCTTCCTCCATAGTCCGACCAATAGCTTCGAGTTGATCGCGAATGTCCTTAATCCTCGTGAGGTGCTCCTGTAAGGACATACGTTCGTCCATCATAATGGAGAACAACTGATTCTTCAGAAAGAATGCTCGGCTCTTGTCGGATGTCTCATGCAATTCCTTCAGATGCTTCCAGATGTCAGAAGCTGTCTTGCCGGAAGGAATCTGCGGTAACTGATCATCAGTTACTGAGAGTTTGAGAAGCATGACTGCCTCCCGATTGCGTTCATCAAACTTATCTTGATCTGCACCAGGTGTACCAGGACTGAGTTCTTTGCCCAAAACAAGCTGGTCAAGACGCCTATATTCAAAAATGGTCAACATACGCTGTTTCCAGATGTTGTAGTTGTGACCATTAAAGCGTTGACTGCCTTCTAACATCAAATTGGTGAGAGAAGCCATTTGCACGTTTCCCAAGAAAAATTCCTGGCTGACCCAGAAAAATCCAACAACCCAGAAAAATGTGCAAAAAACCCAGAAGGATTCTCCTGTCAAAATCTGGATTCGCGGGCTCGAAAATCGAGGCACGAAAATCGAGGCACCCAGAAGAAATGGACAACAACCCAGATGAGAGTTTGAAAAACCCACCACGATTCTGCAAGAAAAACTTAACTGCGATGAAAACTGAAGGTAAGAACTTCAATCGAAGTTTGCAGACGGCGATGCCATTGTTTGCAGACAGAAGGTATAATGCAAAAAGGACGAGTTGCAGGTCGCCGAGCAGTCATCGAGCCGAGCAGAAAAAAACGAGTTCGTTTCCCTGCAACCAGTCACGACGCGACCAGATCGCGCGAACAGACGCGGGTGACGTTGCAGGCGGAGGTCGCGGGTGACGTTGCAGGCGGAGGGCACGGCGCCGAGGTCAGAAACGCGCCCAGTTTTTGCACAGAGCCTGCGAACACCACCAGAAACAGTGCGGACGCCGGAAAAAAAACGACGATTTCACCGCGAACACCACCAGAAACAGTGCGAACGCCGGAAAAAAAAAATCGACGATTCCGCCCCAGCCAAGAAAAACAGTGAGAAAATTTTCAAAAAAATAATTTCGAAAATTTCCACTAATTGGAAATTAGGATTAAAAAATTTTCGAAAAAATTCCTGTGGCTCTGATACCATAAAACAATGCGAAAACACGCAATGGATTTCAAAGAATTGATTGAATAAACAGAATGAGCAAAACGCTCATAAATAATACAAGTTATTTACAAGAATAGCAAGTTTCTAAAAAGAAACTGCTGAGAAGATCGAAGACGATCTTTCTAAAATAGAATGTACACTGAATGAGCATTAATACTAAAATTAACATATTTCAACAATTCCAAAAGAAGTTGTCAAAGTGAGTCTTGAAGACTTGATGCACACCTTCAATGCTAAAATCAATGATAATTGTCGGTTCATAAATAAAACATAGATCTGCAAACAAAGAACCATTCCAAAATATAACTCTTCGTGTACATATATACCATCTTGCCCCTTAGCAAAACTGCCAAAGAACTGGATGTTAGCTCTTCCATTCATGAATGGTCTTTTTCATGAAGTAGCTTTCTAGGAAAATTAAGTGTTTAAATGGGCAAGAATAATCAATGATGTGGTTCATTGGCAGCAGCTAAAAGCTACAAAGAAGTCCTTCTACGTGACTCCTTTTTTGGTTAGCACACTTTTGCATTTAGTGACAAAAAGATGACATGTGAAAATTTCCTAATCTATCTCTTGCTTTGAGGCACTTGATACATCCCACCAAGCATTGACTAGGGTTTATATTACAAAAGCAAAAGCAGTGATAGATACACATCAAGGGTCATCCAACAACAAGGTGACCAAAGCGAGCAATATTGAAGAAACTACCCACCAAGGGTGTTGAAGAAGTGGGAGATGATTGTAATGGTGATGATCCAATTCAAATAAAGAAGAATAGAAATCTCTCCCTCATAGTCCCTTCAAGATCCAAAGAAAAATTAAATGGGAAGATAGAAACGAGGTTGCCCCTGATAGAGATCAATCCAATGAATTGATTGTGCCCAGTGCAAAGATGGCCAAGACTTCTCAACCAATCCCTAACTAACCATTAACCCGTCAATATTTTATCTAGACTGCAGTGCAAAGAAGAATCACCCAAGACAAATGCCATAATTCAAAGATTTGAAGCTCATATGGGCCAAATGACGATTGATACAATTGTTCTTAGGGATGAAATAAGCTTGGATAAGGCACAAGTTGAAGATTTTGAAGTTCATTGCCATGCTTTTCTACAAATTGATCAACAAGTATTCCTAGCATGGGTGGGAAGGTAATGAATTTTGGCAATGCACATTTTAGATAGCTTTTTAAAGAAGTAGCTTGTCTTAAAGCTGAAAAAGGAGACTTGATTGAAAATATTGACAAAGTTTGTGCATCAAGAGTGAGTTGTCAAGGTCCTATTGTTGTTAAAATGCCTACCACGTACAATGAACAACAAGAGAAACTCACTCACAAGAGCAAATAGGTGGCCTATAGTGTAACATTCAAAGCGATACCTTTGAAAACCATCAACTTGCTTAGGGATTGATTTTGTCTTTGTGGGATGCAACTTGGACATTTCAATAAAGCTTGCAAAAGATGGTCTCTATGCATTGGTACTTCCTCCAAATCTTGGGATCATGTAGTCAAATGAGAGATTCTCTAAGGGGATAGTGAATTCCCTCAATTGCATTTTTTATACAATCAAAATGTGAATCAGCGTTTAGGCAACATTGGAATGGTTCTTCACCCTCAAATATGTTGCAGTGTTCTTACAAGATTATGTCAACTCTCCACCACTCTCACTTGGGAAATTCATCAAGGTTTGAGAAAAGTCTCCTTGATGTTCCAACTCTAAGGCACAACCTTTCTTGAAGATTATTCAAGGAATATTTTTCCATCAGATAGTAGAGTTCCTATGTTCCTTCAAATCGACAAAATATACATCAATGAGGCATGTGATCTCTCTTCAAGCAGCGCCAACATATAGACTTGCATGGAACAGCTAGGAATGAAGAGGGTGTGCAAATCAACCTTCTCATCCTTCAACAAGGTCTTCATTCAAGAGTGTTTGGGCAACTTGATGTTTCCATCATGGGCAAAATTATATATAAATGAAAGTCTTACTCTTCAACAAGTAGACCATCACCTTGATGAAGGATTTAAGCCATTGTCAACTTAGATGAGGAATGAAATCCAAATCACATTCTATTTTTGTTTTAAGGTCATCGACTAATCCACGAGGATCAAGAAAATCTAAGTATGATCGGTCAGTTGAATCCTAAACAATATCTAAGTTGTTGATTGAGTATAGGTGCGGGTACAAGAATTGGAACCCGATAAGGCAATTGTTTTCACTTGGGCATGGGTGAATATATATATATATATATATATATTCACAAAAAATTGCTATATATATCAAGAAAAAAGAGATATAAAACAATGAGGATTCGGCTTTGCAACTTCGCTCCTAGGGTTTGTACACAGGTGGCCGCTTGCTCCTGTGCGGTCGGCCTCGCTCGAACCCTGCTCTAAGTCGCATTTATTTGCATTGATTTCCCACGTGCTGGCTGGTTTATGGGCTCACCGCCTCCACCCAATGGCAATTCATCAGTTGTTTCTTCGCAAGACTCTGGCGCCAAATCTTTCAAGCAAGCGGTCAAGGGCAAAGCGACAGTTCCTGAAGGGGCAAAGTTTCTCACTCGGGAAGACCTTCCAGAAGATGGCAAAGGAAGAAGAGGTAAAGAAGAGGTAAGGAATCCTCTGTCGAATCCCTAATTAGCTTTCCGAACACTCAAATGGCTGGCACTATAGTTTCAGAAAAAGCAAGACTTAGACAATGTGCCATTTTTTAGCAGCTTTGGATATTAACCAAATACCCTCTAGAAATTTCATTAATTTGTGGCTTCAGTCTGTCTGGGTCAAGAAGTTAGGGATTGCATTTTCCTTTTGCCGCATGATACAAAGAGGTTTGTTTTTTATTTTCTTCAATAATGCTAGTTCTCAAGCAGAAGTTGTGCAGAGGCAATACAGGTCTATAGGCTCTAGTTGTTTCAGAGCTTTATCCTAGGATGCTAAAGCTAATTTTGATGAAATATTGGCTCTGTCGAGCCCTAGATGGATAACTGTTAAAAGTGTCCCCCCATACCTATGGAATGTTATTCTGAAAGCGATGGAACCGCTTGGTAGGGTGATTAGGGTTGATGAAACTACATCCCTCTCCCACACATGGATGCTCGTCTATTGGTTGCTCTCAATCAGGAGCAAGATCTCCTGAAGGACCTCAAAATTGAGCTCATCACAGAATCCATTTCCTGCCCTATTGAGTACCTTGGAGGCATCAATGCATGTTTTCTTTGCAAAAGAGAAGGGCATATTAGAAAAAACTATCCTATTTTCAAAAGGCATGCTAAGAACAAAAGCCCTAACAATCCTCCTAAGGAGTCTACTACTTCTACCGCTGATAATGTGAAGGATTCCGCTCCTTCCTGTTGTGACGTTTTCACACATCACCCCATTGCAAATGGGGACCCCCTTCTTTTTAGGCCCTCCCGGTTTTTTTGGCTTGCGTTTTTGTGGTCTTTTCACAGCAGTTTCGTTAGTCTATCTGCTTTGCAAGTGTTTGGGGGTCATATTGATTAAATCTGCTTTTTGTTTGAGCAAATTCGGCTAAGTCTAGGACTCGTTTTGTGAATTTTAGGGTTTTTGCCTTCTGTCCTAGATTTTAGGGGTTCCTATTAGGGTTTCGAGAAAACTAAGCATACGACTGGAATCGGGACCCTTCAAGGGACCTCCCAGTAAAATTTGAGCCCAAACGGAGCAACTTTCTATTTTTAGAAAGTCCCTATTTTTTAGGGATTTTTCCGAGTCCTGGAATGTCGCCATTTTGCCAAAAATCAAACTTACTATTTTTAGTAAGTTTCTATTTATAGTAACTCATTCCTGCGTCCTGTTTTAGGCTCCAACTCTGACATTTTGGAAAGTTTCTATTTCGGGAAAGTCTATTTGTGGCAGGATCAAGCTAGCAGACAGCGAAGAATCAACATGCACAATCACTTCTAAATCTGGAAAGTTGAAAGCAGACAGGCAGGGGTCTAAAATGGCTAAGTATGAGAATCATCCCTGAAGTGGAAGGCACAAAATTATTCTGAGTCTGGAAAATCCACCTTCAAAATCCCAAAGTGGCATCTCAGCAAAGACAGTGGTCAAAATTTGGCTAAGTTTGGATCTCCTATTCCAGAAGAGGAAAGCAAGCATGATCATCCAAGTCCAGAAATTCACATCAATCCACCAATGTCATCCTGATCCGAAAATGGCTTGAAATTTGACTAAGTCTGGAAATTTGGAAGATCTTCCAAAATCCAGAATTTGCATTATAATTCCTATGGACCTGAAACCACTCTCAAACATCCTGAAAGTATATATGAAATATAACTTAAAGTATAAGAATATATATATCCTGACGAAGAGCCTGAAATAGTGGAAAAATCCACCTCTCCATGGACATCTCCAAAATTCGCCCAGGTATGGGCTAGGGCACTAAAACCAAGAAGTAATTCACAAGTGCAATTTTCCGCCTCTCCATGGACATCTCCAAAATGCGCCCAGGTATGGGCTGGGGCGCTAAAACCAAGAATGAATTCACAAGTGCAATAATCCACCTCTCCATGGACAGAGCCAAAATGCGCCCAAGTCTGGGCTGGAGCGCTGAATCCAAGAAGTCATGCACAAAGAGAAAATTCATGAATCCTTGGCGTGGTAAAAAAAATTTCGTCCAAGCAAAGAATTCAAAATTCTGCCTAAGGCACGGAATCCAAGGAGTCAAGGAGGAATAAAAAGAAGAATTCCCCTCAGGCGAATTTTCAGTTATGCTATTTTTAGACATCAAATCCTGGCCAAATATGGAAATTTTTATAGATTCAGAATCGGGGTGAAATTCTTCATCCAATGAACCTGGCTCCTAAATTTTAGGAGGATCCCCAAAATAGGGATGTTGAAAAGGAGACATGTGAAAATTTGGCTAAGTGATGGAAATTCCTTCCTTCAGGACATAATTCCAGGAAAGGTAAAAAATTGACTAAGTGTTGGAAATTCCTTCCTTCATGACAGAGTTCCTGAAAAAGGTGAAAATTTGGCTAAGTATTGGAAATTCCTTCCTTCAGGGCAGAATTCCAAGAAAGATGAAAATTTGGCTAAGTATTGGAAATTCCTTCCTTCGGGACAAAATTCCAAGCAAGGAAGAAATACACCCAAGGATGAATTGAACATAAAATTTCTAAGGCAAGGAAGGAATCAGGGATGAATTGAACAAGAAATTTCCCCTCCAGGGAAAAAATTGAAAAATCCATTCTCGGGCATCAAATCACATCCAAATTTCAAAAGCTTTATAGATTTGGATTCGTAGGAGAATTTTCTCTCTCCTGGACCGTGGAACCCTAATTTGGAAATTTTCCTAAAAAATAGGAAATGTGCAGAATTGATAAAAAAACCTTCTTCAAGCAAGGAAAGTTGAGGAGACTTCAAGAAAATTCTTCCTAAATCGAATTTTCCCTCCAACAATTCCAGATGTGCAGGAGCAGATATACAACGGCAGAGTCCATTTGCATGGCGAGGATCTATTGAACGCATGGCAGTATGGTGGCACATTCATTGCCGGAATATTTGACCAATGGCAACCTGGTCATTGCATGTTGAATTTATGGCAGATTCCTTTTGCATGCAGCTGCCGCATGTGGAAATGATGGAGCATTTATGACATAATGGGGTGATTTTTGCATGGATGAATATTCAACGCATGTTGGGCGAATTTGAAGGAGGTGGTGCATTTAATGCGCAGTGGATGCTATTTTGGGTACTTTTGAATTTATTGTATATGGGCATGATGGGTTATTAATTGGAGATTCCCACCTTGTTGCATCATGTGTGGAGAATCTTTTAGGGAAAACCCTAATTAGGGTTTGCATGTAATCATGGCCCGAGGCCTATATAAAGGGGTGACCCCCTCATTTGTAAAGGAGGGAGCTTTGTATGAAATTGTTGCGATAAGTTTTTGAAAAAATAATAGTGAAACATTGTTCTCTGATGGTGTCCACTTAAATTATTTTTTCAAAGCTTGCATGGTTTCACCTTCCTCGCTTAGATTAGAAATAGTAAAGTGCTTTGATTTCAATGGAGAATGTAATGGTGTTTGATGAATTTCCATGGTTCATACTTTTTGCATCTTGCTGATTGTAAGTTGCAGTGTAAAGTTAGTCTGAGCCCCCTAAATTCGTGCTAAGTTCGATTGTGGATAGTCATTTGGATTGCGCCGTGTTGGGTATTCAAATGTACTTTCTCGATATGAAAATCCTCCAACATCCTCAGAAGATTGCACCGGTTCCCGCAGAGTTGTAGTTTATCTTGGCGAAGCAGAGCTTGGTTTATTTGGAATTTGTCCACCAGAGCACTATTCATTGTTATCACTGCCCTTAGGAATAGATTTAGATCCTTCTGAACCCTTTCCCTTTTACTTTCAGTTCATTTTATTTCATTCGAAGCAGCAGCATCGCAAAATTGCCATATCTGATGATGGAGTTCCAGCCACAACAAAGAAGTGAAAGAACGATGCACACGTAAGGCCCCTTGGATTACCAGCAATCACATCAGCCAACTGAGTCACGTCCACGCATCGAAGGAACCTTGGGGTCGATTGTTTGAACTTCTTGCAATCTTAGCATGCAATCGTACTTTGATCAAGAGAGAGTGAAGTGACCGTTAGGCAACTTTATTCTGTGTTCGACGCTGTCATAAAAAACACGTCAACACTTCCTCTTCTGACCTTCATTCCCCTTCCTCCTCCCTTGTTGTCCCCACTCACGAGGTTGAGGCTACCTCCCCTGTGGTCGATTCCACTCCCTCTGATGCTTCTCCTATTCGTTCTTCAAGGGTGTCTAGTGTTGTGGAGAAACTCTACGCTCTAAGTGCTGAAATTAAGAGAGCTTCATTTGTTGATCCTGTCAGCCATAGGCCCCCTCCACCTTCGGATGTCACCTTGAAGACTCCTCCTAAGGGCAAACTTAATGCTCAGCAAATTATTCTGGAAAAATTTAAAAAGCTTAATGCGACCAGAGATAGCGTTCAACAGTTGCATTCCCAACACTCAGACACCCCCCTCTGATGGAGTATACAAGCATAGTGACTCCCCTACCACACTTGATATGGGGGATGTTGTGAATATTGGCTCCTCCTCTTCCATGAATAGCCCTGCCTCCACTGATGCATGGGAGAACTGTAGTGATGACTGGGTTATGAACTCTCGGTGCTCCTCCAATACTCCCCCCTTCAAGTATGGTTTGGGAGCCACTAGGGAGAGTGGATTGCCACTGTTGAGTCTAGGCCCCTCTATTGTGGAAGAGAGGGGGGACAATATGGAAGTAGACATGGGAAGTGTAGGCCTAAATGAGGATGAGAAAGCTATCAAATGGGCCATTGTCCCCTTTGAAGGAAAGCAAGTTGTTAACAATATGGATGATATTATGGAAAAAATTGGGGTCAAGAAGGCTACCAACAAAAAACCTAAAAAACAGAAAAAGAGCAAGAAACCTGAGGGTAATCCACACCCTAGGGCAGATCAACCCTTTGTGTTCAAACAGAGAAGAGGGAGACCTGGTAAAGCTATAGCTTTGCAATCTCCCAGCAATGCCTCCACAGGCCAATTGCCTAAGTGCATTAACAGCTTTAGACCCCCTATGGAATCTACCTCTTTACCCTTCTCATGGATTTTCACATAGCATCTTGGAATGTGAGGGGGTTGGAGTCCCCGGACAGAAAATATGTTGTTAAAAGATTCCTCAGACTGTATAAAAAGTATAGATATTTTGCTTATTCAGGAGTTCAAGGCTGTGAACTTTTGGTTGGACATTAATTTGAAGTGTATTTGGAGAGAGGCAGGATTCTTTACAACACATCACACGAAGGGTAAAGGGGGGGTTGCTATCCTGTTGAGCCCTAAATGGTCTAAATTTGTCTCAAGGTGGGGATGCTCTCCATGCAATAGATTGGTTTGGGTGGTTTTGAAAATCAAGGATGTGGAATTTGGAATTGCTCCATATATGCAGCTAATGACTACAGAGAAAGGACAAAGATGTGGAATTGGATAACAAAATTGGAAGACTTGTCTTGGCTGATTGGGGGGGATTTCAATATGGTGGAGTGTCAGAGAGACAAACTGGGAGGGTCTAGGATGGATTGGAAAGGAGAGGAGAGATTTTTCTAGAGAAGGATGGTTGGAAAGCTTGGTCTTATAGACCCTCTTGCAGAATGTTGATGGTTGGAAAGCTTGGCCTTATAGACCCTCTTGTGGAATGCCCCAAAGAAGACCACAATATTTGGTTCACTTGGTGTAACTATCAGAAAGGCAACAAGAGGTTATATTGCAAATTGGATAGATTCTACTTCAATAAGGACTTTTTCATAATTGTCAAAGGCCATGATGGCTCCCTTGTGAGGACTACCCCCTATACCCTCTCTGATCACCACCCTATTCAAGCCCTTATTTCCTACTCCACTCTACCACCTAGGAGATTCTGTCCTTCAGAGAGTTTTGCTCTTAATTCCAGCCTGCTGGAAAAAGAGGAGGTTATTCAAGCTGCTTTCCTAATTAGTCAGTTCAATAAGCATATCAATAGATGTAACAACCCCATCAGCGAATGGGTGCAGAACATCCAAAGCTGGAAAAACCTTTTTCAGACCATTGGTAAGAAACTAGCTAAAGATGCAAGGAGGGAAGAGGCTAGAGCTCATCAAGTCCTTCAGAGAGCGGAGAGGGCAGTCCAAATGGAACCACATAACTTGGAGGCACAGCAGGCCATAAGTTTAGCTAAAGATTCGATGAGAAGAATTCAGAATAAGAGGATCCAAGGGGCTAGAACCAGAGCCAAAATTAATTGGATTGACCAAGGTGACAAAGGATCTAAATACTTCTTCCAAATTCTCAAAGCCAAAGAGGCTAGAATTGGCATTGACAGTGTATGTGAGGAGGGCACTATCTTGACTGATCAAGACATGATTCTAAAGGTATTTGCTAGATATTACAAGAATCTATTTTCCTCAGAAGATAACCCCTAGGAGAAAGCCAAAGCTAGAGACTATATTAAGAGCATCATTCCTAAGAGAGTCAATGATGAAGATGCTAGAAGGCTGGATGAAGAAATTACCCTGAATGAGGTCAAGGAGGCTATCCAATCCCTTAACAATGGAAAAGCTCCGAGCCCAAATGGATTGACAATAGAGTTTTATAAATCTTGCTTGGATTGGATTTCCAAAGACTTGTTGTTGGTATACTAAGAGGCCATCTGTAGAGGAACACTAGGAAAAGGGATTAATAAAGGGCTCATCAAACTAATCCCTCAGGAGGGAAACAGAACTCAGATTAGAAACTGGAGGCCAATAACTCTCTTGAATGTTTCATATAAGATTCTAGCCAAAAGAATTGACGATATTCTACCTAAGGTGATTAGCCCCTCCCAAACTGGATTTGTCAAAGTCGGATATATTCTAGAGAATCTGCTTACATGCTAGGAGTCTATGCAATGGGCCAGGGAGTCTAACCAAGATACTGCTCTATTACTCTTAGACTTGAGAAGGCATACGATAGAATTGAATGGACTTTTGTGGGCATGATGATGGAAAGTTTTGGATTCCCAAGAAAATTATGCAACATGGTTAAAGTGTTGATGAAGGATGCCATTGCCTGTGTTGAAGTTAATGGCAAGTCTGAACCTTTTGATCTTTCTTGTTCTATAAGATAGGTGTGCCCCCTTGCACCAGCCCTATTTGTTATCTCAGCAGATGCCTTGTACTACTTGATGAGGGATGGGGGATTATCAAATATGGTTCAAGGTCTCTCTCTTCCCAATGGTGACAATCTTTGCAACATCCAATTTGCAAATGACACGACCATCCTCACTAAATTGGAACAGAAAAATATGGATTCACTTATGTCAAAATTGAATATCTTCTGTGATGTCTTTGGAAGTAAAGTCTCTCTACCAAAATCAATCCTCCTTGGTTGGAATGCGCATCCTCCTCAGTAGTGTAGTAAGTACTCTATGGCATGGGGAGGCCCTAATCATACTGTGAGGTACCTAGGGATCTCGTTTGCTAGTGAACCAGATCTCAAAGCTATGTGGGAATGGATCGGGGAAAAGATAGATAAGAAGCTAAGCAGATGGAATAAACGTTATCTCTCTTTGGCTGGAAGAGTTCAGGTCTGCCAAAAAGTGCTCTCCTCATTCAATATTTACTTCACCTCCTCTTGGTTGTTCAATAACTATCAATTTTGTCACCCTCAAAAGAAAATTAGAAACTTCCTATGGTCAGATGGCAAAGGGGGGAAAAAGAAACATGCAGTTAAGTGGCAGTGGTGTGTGGTTAGCAAGGAGTTTGGGGGCTTAGGTCTTAGAGACCTTAGGTGGCAAGGAATCTCTCTGGCCTCTAAATGGATCTTTAAATCCCTTAAGGGGGATGAATCCTGGAAAGTGCTTGTCAGACACAATCTGATTCGCTCCATACCCAAGAAAGGCCCAGCAAGGAAAGGTCTACCTCTTTGTGACATTGTGGCAGGACACTTTGACATTAGGCCGGCAGGATCCACAGTCTTCAGATCTATCTGGAAGGCCTGGGAGATAGTGAGGAAATATATTTATAACAGTGATCTTTATGGCATGAATGGAGAAATTAGTGGGGAACACTCAATATGGTGGAACTTGAAATATAAGGACAAACCTCTTGCTTTGGTGCAAGGGTGTTCTGCAAAAATATGGGCGGCTAAGGGCATTAGCACCATGGCAAACATCCTTGAGAATGAGCAGCTTATGAGCTGGCAGGCACTTGCGGACAGATTCAATATCCCCCCCTCACCGTAAAACTTATTCCATCTTGAAAGAGGCATGCTCCTCCCTCAACCTCCCTAATCCCAGTTCCACTGATTCTTCCAGATTCCTGTTGTATAAATGGACTGATGGCTCTTTCCTGCACAATGCCAAAGCTAATGTTGTCTATTCTACCCTTACCAATAATGGTTCCATCCTTTCTCATACCGAGTCTTGCTGGGGTCTGGGTCTTGAGTCTAAGGACTGGCAGAAGGTCTTTGTGAATATGTGGAAAAGGCCAAATGAACCAAAGAAGAAAGCTTTCTTATGGATGTTCCTCCTTCATAAACTCCCTATCAGGAATCAAGATGGTGACATTTCTATGTGCTCTTGTTGCAAGCTCCCTGAGTCTGTTACTCACAACTTTTTTGACTGCCTTTTTGCTAGAGAAATCTGGAGCCTTTTTGGCATTTCCCTGGGGTATAATGTTATGATTTCAGAGGTTGTCATGGGTGGTATCCAAAGCCTCTCTAAAATTGCTAAATTGTTTTGGTCTATCTTTTCTCTTGAAATTTTATGGCTAATTTGGACTTTCAGGAATGATAATCTTTTTAATGGCAGAGACGGATTCCTTATTGAGTCTCTGAGGAGACTCATTATTTTCAGAATTGAACTGCAGGTTACTGTGACTATGAGGCTGGCCAGGAGGAAATTTGACAGATTCCTGCAGGACGGACATGCTCACGTCTTCACATGGGAAGTATCTCACGGATTCTCTTGGACCAGAACCACTGAGCACAGATCCCCTTTTGAAGAAGGGCTGGACAACTTCATCAGAGAGCTACGGTCTCAGGATAGGCATCTACATGCTCCAGATATACCAGTTGCTGCTCCAGTGGTGCACCCCTATGTAGATCCCATCCTATGGGGTAGAGAGCTTAGATGGGCAGAGGGTCCATTAGGATGGACTGCTTGGATAGATATTGTAGGAGACTCTTCATCCCCAATAGGTGAAGTCATTTTCTGATCTTGTCTATACTATACTGGACTGTCCAAGACTTCTCTACTTTGTATTCGGCATATGTATATGACGTAATCACTGTAATATCCGGGGACTGACTCTTATTTTTGCTATTATGGGCTAGGTGGATCTTGATACACTGGTAATTTTTTGACTACTGGATGTAATTGCTTCCCTTATTATATTTAATAGAAAAAAAAAAATTGCTATATATATATATATATATATATAGCCGAAAAATTGAATATTTAAACACCTCATAATTTGTGAAAATGAAAATACTCAAGTCTCAAAATGTCATTACACAATAAAAATTCATCAGAAGCATCATACAAAATCCTGGGTACTTCATATTTTGCTTCTATATATTTAAAGGCTTCATACAGAGATTTGATGAGAATTTAAAAGTATTGCATATTTTATTTCATATGCATGCACATACTTTGGTATATCCGCTTGGGTATGGCCCTTGGGTACTTCCTGGGTGCCTAGGTTTGCTATGGGTCCTTCACAGGACCCACAGCAAACCTAGGCACCCAGGATGTATCCAAGCCATAACCAGGGTTGTACTCTAACCGTACATGTACCCAAAACGTACCTGTACCAAAACCCAGGCTTTACCAGCAATACCCGATAACATAGAAAAATATAAATGATATACACAGCTAGGTCATATCCACATTTTCAAGGAGAGATCCACGCATGCAAGGTCTGATCTACACAAGGTCAGGTCTGCAGATTTGACATCCAACTGTTGAACACCAGAGTTTGAAACAAAGAAGCATCCTTTCCATTTCCAGCTTTGAAAGGATTCCTCTAGGGCTTGGGAAGGATGCTCCAGCACTACCAATAACAATAAATAGTGGTGGAGAGTACATGTTAATGAATTGGAGGAAAATCTGAATGTTGTATTGATGAAAAAAAGGAGAATTCAGCAATCCATATTTTGATAGAGCCTTTTGGAATAGTTAAAGAACAACCTGACTTGTACCATATGAAATTGTTCTTGATCATAAATGATATCAAGGTAGATGAGCAATTGCTGCTACCAAGCTGGTTTTTCCTATTTCTACGTTGTCTGGGTTTTGTGTTGAATTCTTTCATTTCTAGTATGCTATTTTCTGATTTTTCAACAACATTCATCCATCTTTGAAGTTGTCATGTGTCAATACAAGTAGAACAGTAGTAAATAAATTTCTGATTCATTTACTATACTACGTTGTGAAAGTTTAAACACCATGAACCCTGCCACATGCGAAAGCAAATTTAAGTCATCACTTAAGTCACCTGGTCCCACTTTGTATTTTCAAAGTGACTTAAGTCACTTTAGAGTTTCCTAGGCAGTTATAAGTCGGTTCTTTATTAGTTATACGTTGGTTATAACTTATTAACCCTCAAGCTGTTTGAAATAGGAGTCCCTTGTCATGGTGTAGCATCTTTTGCAATCAACAAAGAGAAGATATTGAGAGCTTTCAAGTTTTTCAAAGGAAAGCAAAAAATAGCAATATAGTGAGGACATCTTGCAAGGTTTTTACATTGTGAAAGAGGTATATCGTTTGAAAGTTAATCTTGTAGATTCTTTGGCTTATTTCTTCATGGTTATATTGTATGTGGATTGATATAACAGGCCTACCTCCAATCGGTTCTCTATGTTACTCCAAGTGAGTCTACAGCATAGCACTAAAGGAGAAAAATTGTCATCATTTGTTTGCACAATGTTATTTTCTAAAGATTGAGTTTTACTGAATGATTTCTGTATGTGCATACACTTGTATGTTCTGCCACTTATAAATTTTCCACAAACTTGAAATAAAGGGAAACCTCTCCTGATAATGGAAGAGGAACTTAGTCTCATACACTGACACCGATCAATGTGTGCAGTCAAATGTTAGGGATAACAAGATGCACATCCACATATGGCTGCTTTTGTCTCCACAAAACTTTAATTACATCTCTATGTTGATAATATGATATTTGCTTTGCATGATGATCATTGATTATGTGCTCTCCCACAATGATTGTGATATGACCCCCCAGATCTCACATTGTGCTTCAAGAATTTTAATTTCAGCCTTGGTTTTTCTTCTCAAGTTTTGTAGATCAGGGTTTTATTTGTTTTCAATTTACATCTTGGACTACTTCAGTTTTTGGCAGAGTTGTTATTGTTAGTAATTTGTTTTTCTTGTTCTCAATGTCAACTGACTAGTCTAGCTACATATAATAAGTTAATAACTTAAGTCAAGATTTGCAAGTTTTTTGTGCAGCTTAGTCATAGCTTCTGCCTCACACTTGTTCATAATCCTTATGCTCTCTTCAGACTGAATTTCTGGATCATTTAAAGACATTTGCTGAAGATTTTAATTGCTAATTCTGCTATGAACTGGAATCTAAACAAAGATGTAGGAGGCTCAGACATCACCCCTCCACAGTAATCATCTCTAAAATCCTTCAGTATCCATATATTCAGTCCTCAATGTGTTGCAAGTATGTTTTTATCACTGGTTTGGTGCCTCTCTACATTGAGTTTGTTTGCACAAGTGTTTGACAAAATATCTTAGTTTCTCCTTCAGTTTGTTATGTTTGAGTGAAGTTTGTTTTTTCTTTGTTAATTTCAAGCAATCAGATGTTAATCTAACCAATTAATTATAATCAGACTGTGAATAAACAGTAATAGTAATAAAACACAAGACACAAGACGCCAATACCCTGGGAAAACCTCCCTCTTGGAGGTGAAAAACCCAGCCTTAATTATGATATGTATTATCTCAATTGTAGGCAATTACAATATAGCAAACTTATCTCAGATTGCTGTCCAAACAGCAAGTTGACAAGGTAATGAAGGATGCAGCCCTAATCAACAGTAGATGACCAAAAGAGAGGATCAGCAGCAGATGACAACAATAGGCTGGAGCAGAGTTGCAGAAGATCTTGACAACTTCGCCCAACAATATCCTTGACTGAATTCGCACAAGTGAAGAGTTCGCTAAAATGTAGGAGAGCAGATTGCATTTTCTAAGGATGATTGTGTAAATGACTTCATCTTCAAGTGGATTATATACCATCCTTTTTGGCGCTAAACATCCTCAAGTCGGCTTGCAAGATATTATACATTTTCCCACGTTAGGTATTGGGTCCAGCCCAATAGCCACCACGTTACAATTGAGCCCAGCCCAAAACATAGTTAATTGTTACATTTAGGTCTACCCTATCTACAAGTTACATTCAATATAGGACCACAAGTTACATCGCCCAATTAGGGTCAGACCAAATTGCAAGTTACATTTATAGGGCCTGTCCTATCCACAAGTTACATTATATATAGGTCTTGCCCAAACAAGACATAATTACAAGTTACATGTAGTTACATGTATTTGGGCCCAGCCCTAAGTTCAATTTACATAATAGATAATACATGTGTATTTTAATTGTTATTGACAACATTAAAATACAATAGATATGTATCCGAGCTAGCTACTATTTCAACATTCTTCACACTACCATCTTCATTTTCACTCAATCAGCTGATGTATTCCTTCATAGCACATCTTCTATCATTCCCACATTTGTGCAACTTTACAATATTTACAGTTTCTGCGAACATCATGACAATATTTACAATTTTGGCAGCATTTGCAAGATTCATCTATTTGTTGTGTTTTTATCAACATCTACTATTTTTGTTGGCTTTATTACACATGTTGTCCCAATTCTTGTCTATATTGGTCATTTTCTAGTGTCTAAGTCAAGTGATGCTCATTCTTGCATAATTTGACAGCTTTGATGCAACATTGTCGTTGGCATCATAATTTAAATTTTTAAGAGCTTTCTTTAGAAACTAGAGATTGCTTAGAGGATTTTAGAGTTTTTCATGAGCAAACTTGCAGTGCTTTGCATTGGACTGACTACAAGAACTCACAAAAGTAAAAATGAAAAATCGGGAGCTTTTCTCCAATACTCTCTTGACAATTCTGCAATTAGAATTAGGTCTTGTGTTTTGCTTGACTTATATTAGTTTAATCACACCTTGTGCTTGTTTCTATTCCATTGATTTCTTCAGATATTCAAGATCTTGGTTAAAGTTTGTATTTACTTTCCTATACATTTGTTTGATCAAATTATCCACATACAAAACAAGAATCAAAAGATCCTCCTCATGTCTCTATGTGTGATTTGCAATAGCTTGGCCTTTACTTTTTGCACATTTAGACTAGATGGGAGGATGAGCTCCTTTCCCTTTCTTTCCTAATCATCCCAACCGACAGAATCCCTGAGCACATCTTTCCCCATTTGATTGGCTATTGGGTAGTCTAGCGTGTGAGGTGAAAAGGGTTAGAAATGTATCTTGGTTGCATATAGGTAGCTGGGAGCTCTTCAAGATATTTTTACACCAAAAGAAAATATCTGAAATAATATTTCCATTTTTTACAAGGAATTTCCTACATCATTCCTTCTAAAATATACTCAACAGAAAAAAATATATGCTTTTATTAATACTGAATACTGTCATCCAAAAGAGATGCAGCAACTCTTGAACAAATTTTACAAGGGATTTCCTACATCATTCCTTCTAAAGTATACCCAACAGAAAAAAGACATGCTTTTATTAATAATGGATATTGTCATCCAAAAGAGAGGCATCAACTCTTGAACATTTGATGGGCATCGGACCCTGAAGTAATACGAGATCAAGACTTGTGGATTTTTGTCTTTTTAGGATTACTCGCTAGATTTGAGGGATATATGAGACTACAAATAAAATCCACATTCCATCTCCTCCATTTGACCACAAGTGTCTCAGCCACATCATTTGAATTCTAGCCTATACAATCACAAAACTACTCCTGTATTTCCTTCAAGATCCAAAAAATAACTCCACATCTAGGACCGAATTTGGACATGACATCTGAATTAGCTTAACAAAGGGGAACCTTAGGAGAACCTTAGGAAGGGTCAGGCTCTGCTCCTTGCCAAATATATGATTCACTCGGCCTACTCAATTATCAGAGGAAATATAATCCCCTATTTGTTTACACAAATTAAATTTAATTATAATGAAGTTCATCCAAGCATACCACCCCTCACATTTAAAAATATTTTGAAGGTATCAATTTTTAGATTAAAATTCTCCGTGATCCAATGAAACTTCTACAGTTGAAGCATTTGAGTCCCAGAAAATTTTGGCCAAATAGATATCTCCCTCCCATGGTTACTTAAACAACTATATCTGATACTTGTAAATGGTTTATTGTTCTAGGGCCAATATGGGCATTTAAGTCTCAGCAGACAGTTCAGTATACAAAATGCTGTTGGTAATTCTAAAATAGGAAAAACTAATCACATGTAATGAATACCATTACTAGGTATAACATAGTAGCAAATGCTTGGCAGTTAAAATTGGAATATCGATCAAATCAAAATTCCTTGAGCTGTATGATTGAAATGATCAAGATTTAAACAATTCACTCCAGTTTGTTTGGGGAATGGGTTTATTTCCTAACCAAATTACTGACATGCAACTATTCATTGTGGTCCCAAAAGCAGTGTAATTTCTACAGAAATTTCAAACAGAGATAATAAAGTACATTAATGGAATACAAGTGCAAGGGCCTACTTTCTTTGATTATTATGCCATCTCTGCACAGTACTGTACCAACCCCACAGTATACATAGTGCAACAATCCGCATAAGGCCTGCAGCAACGACTTCAAGAAATGCCATGGTAGCTGATGGCTGAGGAGACATCCCTGCAGTTGCAATAGACAGCATGAATCCATCAAAGTTGCATGTGATCATGAACTTCCCTGACTTGATGCCATTTAAAGTTATCTCGGCAACCTCTTTAGCATCCATGGAACTGGAAGA
Organism: Cryptomeria japonica; assembly: GCF_030272615.1. Taxonomy (NCBI): domain Eukaryota; kingdom Viridiplantae; phylum Streptophyta; class Pinopsida; order Cupressales; family Cupressaceae; genus Cryptomeria; species Cryptomeria japonica. Next base: position 753,378,267 of record NC_081413.1, read on the forward strand.
AGCTGCTATTAGTTTTGTTATCTCTGGCCTCATTTTGTTTTCTGCAGTCAAACAACCATATCACTCTTCATATCTGACAGATGCAAAAGACTCCATATGATAAGGTTTTAACAAAAATAATGAAACAAAAGATATCGCTAATTGTTAAAAGGTATGGAAATGGCATTTTGTTGAATCGAAATAAATCTCAGTTATATTTAATATAGTTTCCAGTATTCAAAGAAATCTCAGCTATACATATAGTTTAGACTTTAGAGAATCACACAAATATTATTTAACATAACCTCCACACAATGAACACAGAAAGTAATAGCGGTCACTCTTCGTTGCTCACACACTCGATGGTCTGGTATATACCCAGTTGATAAATAATTAAAAGTTCAGCCATTCTGATGAGATAGAAATTTGCAACAAGTAAAAAACAATATTTGTATTAAAGCCCAGCAGTGTTAGAATACAAGTATTTATCAGCAAAGAGTTTGAACTTGGAAAATGAAACCAAGCTGAAAAGAATAAGAAATGTTTTAATATTTAGTTTCGGTACGTCTCATGAAAATTTTGCCAGTAACTCTGTGTATGAGAATACTATGTATTCATGAAAGTCTAAAACGTTAATTACCTTCCACTAGACCAGGAGTATCTGTATCTGGAGGAAAAATAAGTGAGACACGAATGTTATGTGGTATAACCTCCTGCTGCAGAGCCTCGGCCAGACCACGAAGAGCAAACTTACTTGCAGAATATGCCGTATATCCATACACGCCCACCTTTTTCATTGACAAGTCACAGTGATTAATCTCAGAAAGATCAACAGCCTTTGACCATCATTAAATCACAATCTAATTTTTGACAGTGCAGAGTAGAAGTAAAAATTAGAACCATGCTCAATGGTTATTAGTAAACAGAACCATAAGCGATTTTGAAGAATATCAGTCTTGATGGTTATTAAAGCCATCTCTTAAAGTTAAAAATCATAATGGTTAAGAGGCAAATTTGCATGTTTTCATTAAGTCATCAGAGGGGAAGCACTCGAGGATCAGTGTTTACAGCATCCGATGACTTTCAACAAGAATGCATCTTTCCATATGTTTGTGCAAAATTAAAAGTTGAACACCACTTCAATCGCTTTCAGAATTGAACCTAAACAGAAAGCGTGGATTACTCTGTTCCAAAAGAGCTATTAAGGACGGAACTTCCTGCTGACCCAATAAAAGGAAGAGCTTAGATGCCTCTACTTGCCTTTTTTTCTAATATATTTCATGACTGGCCTTGCGTACAAGAAGTAGAGAAAGAACCGAATTCAGGAGAAACTATGACAATAAAAGATGGCTCACTGACACACCAGAAAATATTCGAACCACATAGGCATATTATGACAATGAAAAAAAAAAAAAATTTCCAGTCAAATGACTGTTCCCATGCCATGCTAGTCAAAGCGAGTTTTGTTTTGTGTGGCATTGTTTTTCAAGGTCAGTTCTGATATTAATTTATGCGTAATCAAATATGGACTTCTGCAAAGGATGCTCAGAGGCCACTACATACTGCCCAATTGTATTTACATTTTATGTAATGTTGGACTATCAATAAACTATATATCAAATATGGACTTTTGCAAAGGATGCTCAGAGGCCACTACATACTGCCCAATTGTATTTACATTTTATGTAATGTTGGACTATCAATAAACTATATTGGGAAAGAGTACACTACATTTATAACTCAAACAGGAAATGTAGGAAAATCCATTGTCATGTCTGATGCCAAGGCCAAAATCGGGGAGAGAGAGAGACAGAGAGAGACGTGTCAGTCAATTGGGGGCCATCTTGGAAGAAGCCGTCCTAATAAGTTTTTGAAAAGAATAGTCTTGTGAACTATTCCCTTGGAAAAGTCAAAATATTAAATGTAAAGGTAGTTTCCAATTATGTATGACCCACTCTTCCAGGGCTAGGGGACTCGTAACATTTATACCATCTCCCTGTCAACAGCTTAGCCAACTAGAGAGATATTGAGCAATTTCTTCCCTAGTTTCTATCAAGAGATATTTTTTTCAAAAGAGCCTCGTATGAAGCGACTGAATGCAGGCAGTTTTCATGAAATTTGCAGAAGTACCTGGCCAGCCTGACTGGACATCAAAGCAATCGAACAAGGCACCCCATCCGTCCTGTCTTTCATGCGAGGAAGGGCAGCTTTAATCAGATGAACAGTCCCCATAAAATTGATGTCCATCATGGCCTGCATTGTCGCCAGAGGCTGAAGCTCCAACTCTTGCGGCGTATAAACGCCGTGATTGCAAATAAGGACATCTACGGGCCCTGCTTCGCCCAATGCTTCCTTCACCTGTTCAAAATCCCTCACATCCGCGCTGAAAATGCTAATTTGTTGCCCCGTGGATTCCAGTATTTCTTGCCTGGCTCTCTCCAGCTTTTCCTGATTGCGTGCGAGGATCGAAACCCTGGCGCCCTCCTTTGCAGCGGCGTGGGCTAGAGCCAAGCCGATTCCGCTCGATCCTCCCGTTATGAACACGTGGCGGCCATTGATCGGGACCTTTACCGACCGTGGTTGAACTATGAACCACAGAACAGCGAGAAGGATAACCGGAATAAGTAATATTAGCAGCGCCAGGAGACTCAAGGTCGCCATTGGTTTACAGTGTGCGAGCTATGCTTCCATGGTTTTTAGATACCCAAATATAAATGTCAACGCAACGGCACCGAAACCATAAAAGCTGCTATTTAAGTAGATGAAGATCATAACAAAACGCTCCTCGTGGGAGAGTTTAGTTGGAACTTGTTGAATGAATGAATGTATGTTTTTAATAATGTTCATGAGGCTGAATAGTTTAGTACATTATGGTTAGGTAACTCTTAATTTTAGGAATGAATAAAAAGGAAAGGAAAGGGAAAGGGAAAGGGAAAGGGTCTTTTAGAGTCTATGATGCCAGCCATTTATGTATGGGTCTACAGATGGGTTAGAGCTTTATGGGACTACCTCATACTCTGTGTGAAGTACCTAACTGCACTACAAATGAGGCATGCATACATTACGTCCTTGTGGGATTTGAACTTGTGAAATGAATGAATGATCGAATTCAAAGTCGAGTACATTACTATTATATGATTAGGTAATTGTTAATTTTAGGGGAGGGATCTAACCCTTCATGTTTTCTAATTTTGGGTTTCTCAAAATTATACCAAAATTTTAAATTATTTTTTATTTTTTATAATAATTTAGTTGGTAAGTTTTTTGCTTATAATTAAGGTACTAAGGTCACATCATCATATTTGATGTCACATTAACATGATTTTTGTTAAAGTGTTAAAAAAAATTACTAGAAAAAGTTAGACCATTAATTGTGTAAGTCATGTTTTATTGGTGTACTAATGTGGCATCACATGATTTGTTGGTTTTTAGATCTAACCAATGTTAGGATTGTAGGACACGTGTAAGGTGTTGTTAGTGCATATACGGCAGTTATGACAGATGTCATAGGTTATCTCAAATCACTATGAATGCATTTATGATAAATGACTACTACATTGGTCTAGTTTGGTGAGATGTCTTATGTCAACTATAAGAGCTTTTGTAAGTGGTTATTTTGAACTATATGTATGACTCCAAGGTGGGTCGTATGGATTTTTACCATGATATTTTGGAACCATGTTTTGACCCATGGTAATGTTCTATAGTAGTAGTTTGGGCCTCCATAAGCCTATATTTAAAGTTTGAGATGGCGACATTATAGCATTTCATTTTTGTACATAGGTGTTGTTGGATTGAACATTGAAGAGGAGAAGGAATGAAGGATTGTAGGTAAACTCTATTTTATTAAAATAATATAATCATAGGCCTCTTTTCTTAGTGGAGTTTTTTTCAAGAGTGTTTCTCCACGTAAATCTTGCATTGTGAGATGTTCTTCTTATGTTGTTGATTTATGCTTCCTTATTGTTGTTATCTTATGATGAAGTAATGTTCATTTCCTTGATGTTTTATGTTCATCTAATATAGGTTTATTAAGCATGTTAAAGTGGTGGCTTTTGGCATAACAAGTAAGATTAATATCTCCATGGTTTTCCATATTAAGACAACTTAATTTTTCAGATTTGCTTACAATCACAAATGTTCATTGGGTATAGTCTAAGCAATAAATCTTATCAATATCATTATTAAATTAGAGATTGTATAAATTTCCAACAATTTCCCGATAAATGGATATTATAACAACTATTGGAGCATGTGATGAGAACAAATTATGTTTCATTTTATCCCATATTTTAGCCTATTTCATGCATGTTCATATCCATTTCATATCATTCTACCATTTACGTTGCCTATGATTAAATATTAATAAGTGATATTTAATTTAGTTTTGAAGTAAAATATGGAAATTAATCATTGATTGTTTTTACTAATAAGTATTGTTATTGTGAGCCTTAGAAATATATTTTGTAGCTACAGATCTTCTTGTCACTTTCTGGTCAGGAACTGTTGTGTATTACTTTTTAATTAGCAAGTTATTTCTATCATCTTTTCAACAGATGATGTCAGCTTCCACGATGGTGTTGATGTTGACTTTGTACCAGATTCTAAATAAGCATAGAGAACCCATGATGTGGATATATTCACAAAATACTGCCTATTTCTATTTATAACTGAACAATTTGTGATCACTATGGATTTTTGTCATTTTGCTAACTGTGTGATTCTCTCCACGTCCGCAATATCATTTCAAGAAGATTTGTGATAAAGGATTACACGTGTAAAAGAAACCGAAATTGTCATTTCCTATTTACTATTTGTTGTTGTAACAGAAGCGTCTTTAATCTATGGCCCGTAAACAAGGTTGTACATAAGCCATTGTTTTATTTGTTGTAAGCAAAAACAAATTGTGCTAATTTATACCTCCTTAGCTAGCAGTTGTTAGAGGTGTGAGCTATATATGTACTAAGTAATAGCAACTTCAGGGGGCAGATTTTTGTACACAGATTGTTGTAAGCAATTTGATCATTCTGTAATAAATAAAATAGTATTTTCATGATCGAAGTAATAGCGTAGAGAAGCTCTCTGCTTCATCACCGGATTCACTAAGGAGGCAGGGCCCACTTCTTGGGAGGTCTGGTGACTGTAGTTTAGCAATTTGTTTATTTTTATTTTTTAATGTTATTTTCAAGTGTGTTTTGTTATTGTTTAAATTATGTAATCGTTATAAGTTGTTGCTATTCATGTCACCGGGTAGTGGCAGTTCATGTCGCTAGGATCATTTTCATTTGTTGTAGGTTATTTTCTAGTTGCATTTCATCCCCACACGGCTTGCTACCTACAGCCCTTGTGGAGATAGTCACGACACCTTTCGCAAGCTTATGATCCCTGGATTGACACGTATAGACCAAGCTGAATCTAGTGATTAATTCCTCTTATTTTTTACCCCAGTTTTGGCCTATCATTTTGGCGTCGTTGTCGGGGAGAGGTGTCAAAGGCTTGTTAGCTCGATGAGTTGAGTTAGGACCAATGCGTTAGGAATAAATCTTGTGCGATAGTCGACCTCGCATGGGTGACTACTCCTAATTTGTGTTGCTTAAGTCATATAGATGCATTGTTTTATTTTTTAGGTAGATCTTAGAAGCTAGTTCACCATCCATATACATATCGCATTGTTGTGAGTCAATCAATAAAAAGTAGCAAGTGTGAAGAAATAGCACAAAAAATGTTAAAAATGCATTTTCAAGGGAGTTCAAATAGGTCAATTTTGGGTCAAAAGTGCTTCAAAAATGAAGAATTCAAAGGGCACACAAAAGGGAAAATGTGTTTGGCGATAGGGGCATGCCCTAGTCACTGTCCCAGACCCCCACTTTTGCATTTAAAAACCAAAAAGGAAATTGGTGGGGAAATCACGTCAAACCAAGGTGATGTTTTTATACCCCCTCTATCTAATGAATGCAACATAAACTATCCTAATCTTCCATTACCACTATCACATGCATCTACAAATTTTATTTCTATAGAGGAGCAAGAACAGATAATTGATGAATTTTTAGGACAATGGAATTTTGAAAATGAATATTTAACCATGTGTTGTTCTTATTGTTGTAAGGAGGAAGGTAAGTGCACATGCCACGTTGATCAAGAGGATGTACTAATGAATATACAAGCTATAAGTGAGCCTCATCAAAACAAGAGTGGGAGTGAACAAGTCCTCTCTGAAACTCAATGACAACTTCATACATCAAATTGGAAAGATCAAGGTATTCTTGATAATGTTAACATGTCTTATCATTTCATTGGATTAAACATACAATATGTTTCTTCACACTCTACTTCTTCACCTACTATGTATGGTGAATGGAAAAATGCATGCTCACAACAATCACAATACATATTATTACCATCTCCATCATATGCAATACCATCTTCATCATGCACGTCCTACTTAAGCCCGCCCGCTTTATATCTAAAACATCTTTTACCATTATCGCATTCATGTCACCAACTATCCACTTCCACATATCCACCAAAGGCAACCATGATGCCTAATAAACAATTACATAATAAGGTGGTTGAACTTGCATATAATAATGACATTTCAATGGTTCCTTCATATTCTACTAATGAGCTTGAAATTGGTGAATTGTAATTGAAATGTGTCTCTACAATTAAAGGATGTGATTTTGGTTTAATTGAGTTAGAAGAGCAACATGATCTATTGAAGGGTGCTCCACTTATATCTTCTTTTTCACTTGGCCAATCACAACAATCACAAGATATTCACACATATAAAGAAGCATTTCAATTTTAATCTATTTTGGTCATTGAAATCATAAGTTTGTGTTCTATTTTGGTCATTGAATTAATAAGTGTGTGTGTGTGTGTTGAAATTTATCGTACACTAAGAAGAGTTATAATGGATACACTAATCATTCAAGAAATGTTTGATAAAAGCTTCCAAGATTTATCTTTTATTATTTTTATACTCAAATATCTAGATCTTTGGATGCCTGTGGTCAAAATCTGTATTCCTCACACACTTATTGATTTAGGCCCACCAATAATTGAGTTTATGATTATGCACAATTAGATGGGCTTGAATGCATTAATGACCATACTAAAATACATGTTTTCCAAGATGACCATTTATCACACAAGGATCAAGGTATTAATATATATCCTTGTCAATATTTATTGTTTACCATACGATGACCACTCATTGAACAAGCTCTGTTAGGACTCGGAGGCAACTGAGGGGGGGGTGAATCAGTTGTCTATTAATTTCAACCCAAATATAACTTAATCAAACTTGATGCATAATACCGGTAAACCAAACTTAATGCCAGTTGATGGTTTAACAGTTAATAACAATATCGATGAAGCTTAATGCATGAAACGGAAAGAGAAATAACACCCACAACACAACACAAATATGTGTACGTGGAAACCCTGTAAGGGGAAAAATGATAGTTATGATACTTAATATAAGTACAGATCCAATAGCCAACAAGATGAGAGGGGGGGGTGAATCATACAAACTTAATCTTCCATAAAAAATCAAATTCAACTTCGGTAACATATACTTCAGTAATATAACAAAATTGTTAAACATGCAAACTCAAAAGCATATAAACATCATAAACCTCATAACACCAGATTTAATGTGGAAACCCAAATAGGGAAAAACCACTGTGGGATTTCGGACCCACTAAGAAATATACTCTTCTAGATTATGCTCGGTTAAAAGCAAATCATGTTAAAGATTACAAACACATTGCTAGGTGTGACTTGGTTAAGGGATTTCCCTCAGATCTACTAGGATCTTCACCTTGTTAGAAGTGACCTTGTTAAAGGATTTCAAACACTCAATCAGAATGTAACCTTGCTAGAGGGTTTTACAAATAAGACTATTAAGTCCACTTGGTTAAGAGATTTTCTGTCACTTTCACAAAATAACAGTAATAAAAATCTATCTCAACTTCACATCTAAAATGCTAAAGTAGATTCTTATTTGTTTAATACAATCTAGACATAGAACTAATCTTGTCCATCTGTTGGGCTTCTATGCTCTGTTATTCAAACAGGTCTTCAAGCTTCTGTGCTCGGTAATCACTATGTAGCATCCCTGTGCATACACTTGTCCGCATATATTGTTTATCAACAGTTTCCTATTTATAAACAATTAACTAACCTCTTAATCTCCTTGATCACATTTCCCATGATCAATCATAGCCATCAAATCTTCAATCTTGTCCAGGTTCAATGCATCTTTCGATCTGAAAACATTTTACCCTGCCTTGGAACTTGTGCTAGGGTATTGCGGTTCAATATGAACTGTAGATCTTCCTATCGACTTTCCTTTGCCATAGATTCATTAACAAACTTCATTTAGGACATACCAATCATTTAATCAGTTCCGGCTCATCAGCTTCCTTCATTAAATAACGCATGTTAACATTTAATGCATTCTGTTACAGCTCGGTTACAACTCGGTAAATACTAAACTTCACTCGGTAGACATTCTACCTTCATTAACCGATAGTGATAACCTTAGGGTTTACCGACTAAGTTCTTTGCTCGATAACATAGTATAGTATTAACCTTACAATTTACAACATATGTATGATGTTAAAACAATCTAAACATCATGATCTCATCATTGTCTGACTCGGTAATAGTTGCCCATTGAATACCTTATTCATCCCCTTATTCATCATAATCTTTCCTGTGTCTTTTACTGACATCTTTATACTCTTTAAATCATACTTCTCAAGATATGGCAACATCATACTGAGCTAGAAAATGAATTTCTTGACATCAATGACAAAATAATAATATCAAGATAGTAAACATCCTTAATCAATTATGTCCATAGTCATCAACAACTTTCTCAATATCCTTATTGAAATGTCAATAATCCTTCATTGTCTGTTACAGTGCCAAATGCTAAACCACGATGGGAAACCTTACCCACAATCAGATGATGCTACTGCAAATAGTATGTGTATACAAATGGGGTCTGCACATGCAGGCACATGCAAAAAGACCAATTGCCTAGAGCTCACTACTCAACCACAAAATGAGAGTCACACTGACTACAATAGGATGGTTAAATCCTAGATAATGTACTGCTCAAAATAGCATCTTCATATGTTGGATTCAGCACCGGTTAGGCTCAAATCATCCCCTTCATACCTTCCTTGAATCTTCAAATGATGTCTATGTGAGTAGCTCTGCTTATATTCGCATATACCAAATATCACAACCTTATTTCATCTCATATCCTCTATCATGTTAATCTCACAATTGAGATCTTACATATATACCAAAACCTAAGAACAAATGTGTAGGTCGACTCACTAAGAATATTACAATTAAATCAATTACAAATGAATCAATATGTGATACATCATGTCAACTCAATGCATTTATAATAATAACCAATCAATAAATCATCTCCATAACGTGTCATGTTGATCTGGAATAGATAACACATGTCAGTCCATAACCTAGACCAATTTATCGGTAACAACAAATATGCCAACTCGATTAGACCAATAACCAAATCACCAAAACCAAGTGTCCAAACCATGTCTTCGACATAACCAAGTAATCTCTAGATGATAACAAGTCATCCTTTGTTCCGGTGAACAATATAACCTGTCGGTGAACCAGATACCGGTGACTGTGCATAAGTCACTGAACATGTCGGTGAACATAATCAAAGATCTCCGGAAAGATAAGTGTTGATAAGTGTTGACATCAATGACAAAACCAATGCAACACATCCATAATACCAACAATCTCCCCCTTTGGCATTGATGGCAACACAAGATGGAAAAACCATCTAAGTGCCAAAGCAGAAATGCCAATAAACCAAAAACCAACAATCTCCCGAAGAGATCAATTACCATAAATCAAAATACGGATGCAGAGAGTAACAATCTCTCTCCCTATGAGTAATCTCTCCCCAAAAGATAATGTGTTTTTCCATAGATATCTCTCCCCCCTTGACATCAAATGCCAAAGAAATACAAAAACCAGACACAACCAGTTCATAGAACTAATTACAAATACCAACTACTCCCCTGAGAAGTAGCTCTCCTTCATCAAAGTTGGAAAAAGGTTTCTCTATAAATTTTGTTGGTTTGATGCCAATCATCAGCTGTCTAAGTCTCTATTGGTGAGGGTATTACCCCAAGTTACTCTTTGAGATATTCAAAAGTTTCCTTAGGTAAAGGCTTAGTAAAGATATCTGCAATCTTCTCTTTAGTATTCACATAAACGAATTTCACTTTTTTTGCTTCAACATTTTCTTTCAGAAAATTAAATTTTATAGAAACATGTTTGGTTTTGGAGTGAAATACTGGATTCTTAGATATATCAATTGCTGCCATATTATCACAATAAATAATTATAGGCTCTTTGCATTTTAACTTTATGTCCTTCAACATTTGTTTAATCCATAATACCTGAGTACAATTAGTTGTTGTTGCAACATATTCTGATTCTATTGTTGATAATGATGTACAACTTCGTTTCTTGCTCAACCATGAAATCAATCTGCTACCAAGAAAGAATGCCCTGCTGGTGGTGCTCTTTCTATCATCTACATCTCCTGCCCAATTAGCATAGGTGTATGCACATAAATCAAAATTTTCATCTTTAGGATACCATAAACCAAGATTTGTCGTGCCTTGTAGATACCGGAAAATCCTTTTCACTGCTGATTCATGATTTTCTTTAGGATTACTCTGAAATCTTGAAATAATAGATACTGCATTCATAATATCAAGTCTTGTTTGTGTCAAATACAATAAACCTCCAATCATGGATTTATATATTGTTGGATTAGCAGGTGTTGAATCATCCTTCAATGATAGTTTATCAGTTGTAGTCATAGGAGTACTTACCGGTTTAGAGTTTTCCATACCAAATTTCTTCAGTAATTCCTTCAAGTACTTTGATTGACATATGAATATACCTTTATCAGTCTGTGAAATCTGCAATCCTAAAAAGAATTTTATCTCCCCAATCATAGACATTTCAAATTCTTCCTGCATCTTATTAGAAAAGTTTTTACACAATCCATCTTCTCCTCCAAAAATGATATCATCAACAAAAACTTCAATAACCAAGATGTCATCATTAGTCACTTTGAAATATAAGTTGTTGTCAGCATCACCTTTAGTGTAACCAAGCTTCAAAAGATATTTGTCCAATCTAGCATACCAAGCTCTAGGAGCTTGCTTCAATCCATATAAAGCTTTCCTTAACCTGCAAACCATATCTTTGTCATTTGTCAAAGAAAATCCATCAAGTTGTTCAATGTACACTTCCTCTTCAAGATCACCATTCAGAAATGCACATTTAACATCCATTTGATATAATTTATAGTTCTTGTGTGTTGCAAATGCTAGGAATAGTCTAATTGCCTCAATTCTAGCTATCGGTGCAAAGGTTTCATTGTAATTAATTCCCTCTTTCTGTGAATATCCCTTACACACTAATCTTGCTTTGTTTCTGATTACCTTACCATCTTCATTAAGTTTATTTCTGAATACCCATTTAGTTCCAATTACATTTTTATTTTTAGGTCAGGGAACCAATGTCCATGTGTTATTCTTTTCAATTTGTTCCAATTCATCTTCCATAGCCTTAATCCAATGTTTATCTTCACATGCCTCATTAACTGATGCTGGTTCAATTTGAGAAATTAAACATACCTCTTCATTTTCCAATCTTCCTCTTGTCATAACTCCTTGATACTTATTCCCAATTATTCGACTTTCAGAGTGATTCAATCTTACATACCTATGTGTATTCACTTGTTGTTGTTGTTCAGTCACTGTGGAATTTTCTGATGATGTCGGTGTGACTGGATCAACATTTTGTACCAGTGCACTCTATATAGGTTCATTTGTGATTATCTCAATTGCTAGTTCAGAGTCCATAGATTTTGAATCTCTTCTAAAATGTTCATCAATCTTCACATTTGCACTCTCAATGATTTTCTACAATCTTTTATTAAAACATCTATATTCCTTGCTCTTAGATGAATAACCAAGAAATATTCCTTCATCACTTCTAGGATCAAATTTACCAATATACTCATCTCTCCTAATATAACATTCACTTCCAAATATTCTTAACTATTTAAGAGTAGGAGTATTAACAAACCATAGTTCATGAGGGGTCTTATCGGTGTCACCTTTGATGTGAACTCTGTTGAATGTGTAAACCATTGTATTTACTGCTTCTCTCCAATATACATGAGGTACGTTTGCTTCCGATATCATGCTTCTAGCTGCATCTAGAATAGTTATGTTTTTCTTTTCCACAACTCCATTCTGTTGGGGTGTATAAGGTGTTGATAGTTGTCTTCTGATTCCATTCACTTCACAGAATGTATTAAATTCCTTAGATGTGAATTCACCTCCTTAATTTGATCTTAAGCATTTGATTTTCTTACCGGTTTCATTCTCTACCATTGCCTTGAATAGTTTGAATTTCCCAAAAGCTTCTGATTTCTCCCTGAGAAAAGTAAACCAACACATTTTAGAATAATCATCAATGATTAGCATAAAATGTCTATCTCCTTGTAGACTTCTAGTTCTTGTTGGACCACATAAATCAGTATGAATTAAATCAAGAACATTATTGGATTTCTTTGGAATACTTTTAAAAGTTGTTATAACTTGCTTTCCAAATTGACATTCCTTGCATACTGGATTGTGAGGTTTTACAATCTTAGGCAAATCCCTTACTGCCTTAGTTGTGCTGATCTTTACAATGCAATCAAAATTCACATGACAAAGTCTCTTATGCCATAACCAACTTTCATCAATATTTGAAATCAAGCATGTTTTCTCATTGTTATTCAAATGAAAGATATTACCTCTAGTCTAATTATCGGTTGCAATTTCCAAACCGGTTTTATTCATGATTTTGCATTTACCATTCTTGAATTGTAACTGAAATCCCTTTTCAACTAATTGACCAACACTCAAAAGATTATGCTTCAAACCTTCAACATAATAAGCGTTGTCAGTATTATGCTTACCATCAAAAGATATAGTACCTTTTCCTCTAATCAAACAAGCTTTGTCATCCCCAAATCTTACTAGACTCCATTATATTCCTGAAAAGTTAGGAATTTACTTGTATCGCTAGTCATATGATGTGAACATCCGAAATCAACGATCCATTCATCCTTTTCTTCAACTTTAGCTGCTAGGGCTTACTCTACCAGTTGTACAGTAGGTGTCAGTTGATCTTCTGTTATTGCAACAAAAGCCCATCCATTGTCTATCGGTTCTTCATCAGAATCATCAGTAACTCCTTCATCAACATAGTAACATGATTTGTCTTTATTCTTCTTAAATCTCTATCTTTGACATTTAGGGTTAGGTTTGTATGTTCTTTTAGCTTCTTCTCTCAATCTTGCATGTCTATTCAAACATCTAGATGCCATATGACCAATTTTATTGCAGTTCAAACATTTAAATGGTGCTTTACGTTCATACTTACTTCCAACTGGACCTTTAGGCATTTTTCTTGCAAATAGTGCTTCAAGCTCTTCAGGTTCTTCATTTTCTCTTATGATGTCTACAAGTTTTTTTCATAAAGTGCTTTCCAATCAGATTTCTTAGATGATGATGATGATGCTACAGATGATGATGATGCTTTGAAAGCTAAATTTGTCTTAATTGTAGCAACATGACCAAATTCCTCAAGTTCAAAAGCTAAAAGTTTTCCAACCAAAGTATCTCTAGATACTGATGTATTAGGCATTGTTCTTAATTCATTAATAGCAGTTACTTTCATTTTGTATGCCGGTGGCAATGCTCTTAAAACTTTAGAAACAGTCTCATCTTCACTCAAGGATCCTCCACAACATTGTATACCCAAAACAATTTCATTAACTCTTTCCATAAAAGCATAAATTCTTTCATCTTCTTCCATTTTTCAGATTTTTATACCTGACTTAGAAGCATTCTAGTTTTGCAATTTTGACAATGGTATCACCTTCATTTAAAGTCTCCAATTTATCCCAAATAGCTTTAGCAGTAGACCAGTCTGATAATCCCATAATTTGTTGATTTGACAATGCGCTCAAAAGTGCTTCTCTTGCTTTGCAATCATTCTCTTGATCTTTAGCCAAGTTTGGTGGATTAGGTTGACTATGTGTAGGACCAACATAGTCATTCTTTGTAACATATCATATGTCTCTTCCAATGTAATTTAGATGTGTCTCCATTCTGATCTTCCATATACCATAGTTAGTTCCATCAAGTTTCAGACTATCCTTCCTGAAATAGTTAGTTGCCATAGAATCTCCTCGAGTTGTTAAACTTCTGCAAAAAGAGGACTTGGCTTTGATACCAATTGTTAGGACCCAGAGGCAACTTGGGGGGGGGGGGGGGGGTTAATCAGTTGTCTATTAATTTCAACCCAAATATAACTTAATCAAACTTGATACATAATACTGGTAAACCAAACTTAATGTCGATTGACAGTTTAACAATTAATAACAATACCGGTGAAGCTTAATGCATGAAACAGAAAGAGAAATAATACCCACAACACATAACACAGATATTTGTACGTGGAAACCCTATAAGGGGAAAAACCACGGTGGGAAACCTTACCCACAATCAGATGATACTACTGCAAATAGTATGTGTATACAAACTATCTACACATGCAGAAAGGCCAACTACCTAGAGCTCACTGCTCAATCACAAAATGAGAGTCACACTGACTACGATAGGATGGTTAAATCCTAGATAATGTACTGCTCAAAATAGCATCTTCATATGCTGGATTTAGTACCGGTTAGGCTCAGATTATCTCCTTCATACCTTCCTTGAATCTTCAAATGATGTCTATGTGAGTAGCTCTTCTTATATTCGCATATACCGAATATCACAACCTTATTTCATCTCCTATCCTCTATCATGTTACTCTCACAATTGAGATCTTACATATATACCAAAACTTAAGACCAAATATGTAGGTCGGCTCACTAAGAATATTACAATTAAATCAATTACAAATGAATCAATATGTGATGCATCATGTCGGCTCAATGCATTTACAATAATAACCGATCAATAAATCATCTCCATAACATATCGTGCTGATCTGGAATAGATAACGCATGTCGGTCCATAACCTAGACCAATTTGCTAGTAACAACAAATATGCCAACTCAATTAGACCACTAGCCAAATCACCAAAACCAAGTGTCAAAACCATGTCTTAGACATAACCAAGTAATCTCCAGATGATAACAAGTCATCCTCTGTGCTGGTGAACCAGATACCGGTGACTGTGCATAAGTCATTGAACATGTAGGTGAACATAATCAAAGATCTACAGAAAGATAAGTGTTGATAAGTGTTGACATCAATGACAAAACCAATGCAACACATCCATAATACCAACAAGCTCAAGACCTATTATTTATATTTCTCAATTCCTTGGATTTTCCTAACACCCTCGTGTTCTTGTAGTATGAAATTAAGTTTGGGGGGAAGGAAATCCCTTGAATTTTGGAAATCATTGATATATTTTTTTATAATTCTTAATTAATTGGTACCTCTAATGAAACCTGATGTGTGAGCTTTGGACTAAATCAAGGTATGAATTCTTGTGTTAGTGAACATTGAATTTATATTATGTTTACACAATAATTAATGGAAATTCATGCATTTTATTATTATCAAGTATTTATCCATATTAATCACTCAACCCTTCATTTCAACAAATGAACTACTTATTAATGGTAGAGTTATTAAATGGATAAATATTGGACATTACTATACTTGATATGCTTGGTCATAAGAATATGGTTACGGGTTTCTTATGGTGATTACTTGACACTTTTGCACCAATTAATGATGCTTCTCTTCATGAGCTTTCAAAGATGAATTTTGTTAGCCTTGCTAACTAAATGATGAAGTTTCTTTTATGCTTCACTCTTGGAGAATTTTGTGCCAAGTGTTCAACACTTATGGGCGTAAAATTATATTTTTCACCACCCTTGATGCTTCATCATGTGGCGGATAAAATGTAAATTGATGAATCTTGCATCACCGTCTTCTTGGCTAATTCTTCACAAGCCACACATCCAGAGACAACTTGAAGATACATGGAGGCCTTACAAGGAGCTTGAGCATATTTTAATGTGGATCATTTTGCTTCATCACAAGGATTGATTCATCTTCCCATCTAAATCTATATGGGTTAGTTGAGAGACTACCATTGGCCATTCACTACATTGCCTTCTCTTTGGAAAATTGCTTCTCTTGCGAGTAATTCTTTCAACCAAGTGCTTGGGCATGTATTTCAAACTTATATAGACAACTTTTAGATATGGTGGCATGAGCTAAATGGGATCCAGAATTTTTGTAGCAATCGTGTTATGAGAATATTCTTGGTCACTCTTGATGAGGTATATTTCTTGCTTTTGTTTATCATTTCATGTTCCAAATGCTACCAATTTCAACAATGACTTTCATCGTAGGGGGCTTCAAAAGAAACTCCAAGTTTGGATGGTATCACTTCAACATCCACATAAGAGTTTCATTTGCTCTGGTCATTATATGATTTTTTTTCAAAAATGGAAAAAATGAAAAAAAAAAATGCAATAAATTCTAACAATGAAAACCTTCAGCCGTTGTTAGACAACTACAATTTGAAAACCAGTTTCTGGTGGATTGTGGTTGAAATAAATTCTTAGTGGTGAAAACTGTTTTTACAACACCACTTAGCGGTGAGTGATTGAAAACTGGTTTATCAACAGTCACTTGTCATTATCAAAAATGAAAAAAAGAAGAAAAAAACAAAAGCTAAAAAAAAATGAAAAAAAAAACCAACAAGAAAAAGAAAAACTGCAATGTTTGGTGTCCTTCCTCCAGGCTTATCCTTTTTCTAGTACACTCTAATGCTTCTATGGAGTTTCACTCTTTGGGTGTTTCTAGCATCTCTTGTCATTCACGTGTAGCTATACCTCAGTTTCTGGTGGTTCCCATGACATTGATCACCTGTAGCAAGTGCTACACATTCAGTTGAGGTGTTATGGAAAGTGGATTCAGCTCACATCAATTTGTTGGAGATATTTCCAGGTGTTGCAGTGCTAGCCACAATTTTTAGTTCTTTCCATGCTAGCAGTTCACAGTTGATGTGTTCTTTTGGCTACCATACCTTGGCATAACTGAACATGCAAGTTGGTAAACCAATCAGTTTTATTTTTCATGGTTTTATCTCTTAACTTTATTAATATTTCTTATTATATTGATCATATATACAACATCCCTACCTGTCCTCTCCTCATTTCTCACGGGCGATCAACCCTTTAAGTTGGGGGGGAGGTATACCATCCTTATTCCCTATCTTTTCACCCATTATTTCACTTTATCCTTAATCATGTTTCATAGTTCGCCATGCATGATCATTTCACATTGCTTATCATTTCACCCTTCATATTCCTTATCGTTTCATCCTTCATGTTGCCTATCATTTCACCCGTTTCACATAGCTAGAAGAAGTGGAGATAATTTTCTATGATGCCTCCTATATACAACATTTGAAAAAATTGATGTTGTGTAGAAAACAAAATAAAATATATATATTGAAAAGTTAAAAAATGAAGAGAAATTGCAAAGGAAAAAGAAAAATGGAGGAAACATGAAAAAATTGAAACAAGAAGCTTGTTATGAAGAGATGGTAAAACATAATTGAAAATAAATCCATGAAGCTTTCTACGAAGAGGAATTGATAGAAAATTTGAAAAAAAACAATAAAAAAATGTAATGAGGTATAATAGTCAAGGGTGAAGAAGAAGGCCCAGGCTATAAGGCCACCAGTTCAAATCAAAGACCTCTTGATCTTAATGATTTCTTGAGGACATGCAATAAGCTAAGTTGGGGGGAATGATGAGAGCAAATTATGTTCCATTTTATCTCATATTTTAGCCTATTTCATGCATGTTCATATGCATTTCTATATTCCATTTCCATTCCATTTTCATATCATTCTAAAATTTGCGTTGCCTATGATTAAATATTAATAAGTGATATTTAATTTAGTTTTGAGGTAAAATATGGAAATTAATCATTGATTTTTTTTACTATTAAGTATTGTTATTGTGAGCCTTGGAAATATATTTTGCAGGTGCAGATCTTCTTGTCACTTTCTGGTCAAGAACTATTGAGTATTACTTTTTAATCAGCAAGTTATTTCTATCATATTTTCAGCAGATGATGTCAACTTCCATGGTGGCATTGGTGTTGACTTTGTACCCAATTCTAAATAAGCATAAAGAACCCGTGATGAAGATGTATTCACAAAATACTGCCTATTTCTATTTATAATTGAATAGTTTGTGATCACTATGGATTTTTGTCTTGTTTCTTACTGTGTGATTCTCTCCACATCCACACTATCATTTCAAGAAGATTCGTGATAAAGGATTTCACATGTTAAAGAAACCAAAAATGTCATTTCCTATTTTCTATTTGTTGTTGTAACGGAAGTGTCTTTAATTTGTGGCCCGTAAACAAGGTTGTACGTAAGCCATTGTTTTATTTATAGTAAGAAAAAATAGATTGTGATAATTTATACCTCCTTAGCTAGTGGTTTTTAGAGGTGTGAGTTATATATGTACTAAGTAATAGCAACTTCAAGAGGCAGTTTTTTTGATGGGGTTCACCTAGTTTGCTAATAGTTCACCTAGTTGGTGTTGCTCAATTCCACCAACTCTCCAGGCCTAGTTGCACTCTATACCTCCAAGTCCTTCTCAATCTCTTCTAGGTATTTCTTCTTATCCATATCAAGATGTTTTCTTCAAGTGTTTTAGCTAGGAACCCTACCAATTCACAATGCTTTCCATGTGCTCATTTATGGTTGTCTTGGCTTCAACTTGTCAAATTGACCTTCTATTATTGTGAGTTGATGCAGAGGTGTGGAGGTGGCTTCTAACATGTTTTTAATATATTTTTGGTCCATTTGAGGTTTGTAACCATTTTCCTTCTTACCGATTTCACCATTTTGCCTGGAAAAGGGCTACAAGGAATTAGCCCTATTAGGCCTCCAAAGTCCAGTTTTCTAGGGCTTGAGAGAAAACGGTCCAAAATACCTCATACAAAGTTTGGATTTTCTTCAAATACTCACCTAACCTCGATTTATTTTTTTGGTTTTGGTTCCTTATCCCACCATACAATGCCCTAACCCCAAAATGAGGGTTTTGAAGGGTTTCTAGGCCTTCTAACTGGCAGTGACTGGTCTAGTTTGGAAAATGAGCATCAAGAGGTTTTGTTATGGCTTCCCCTTGCATAGGTAACTCTTTACTAACTTCATGGACCCACCCAAAAGTTTATATTGTGATCTTGCATCCACCCTTGCACTTTACACTCCAAATCCACCCTATCTCCTCTAGCTGGGTTGCTCCTGGACTCGCCCGGAACGAGGTGATAGTCATATAAAATTTCATCTCCAGCACTTTTCCATGCATATGTACACTATTAAAGTGGTTTCCCTCCATTTCCCAACAGGCCGTGATGGTAGCACAGATGGAATTCATGGGGCAACCATTTTACATAAAATTGCTATGTACAAGCCAAAACTGGCTGTTTGCAAACCAAAACAAGTAAACACTAATACAATCTAACTAGAAAGCTTGAAATGGAACAAATAATGCAGTAACACACTAAAGAAACTCAATCCATTTCTGGATTAATGGATTCTGTAGTCACATAAATCTGTCCAAATTAATTAAATGAATATTCCCTATTTATTTGATTAAAAATCCACTAGCCATCAGTTAATTAAATTAATATTTAATTAATTCATCTCCAAACATTCTCCTATTAATTAAATAAATTATTCAATTTATTTTAATTAATTCATTATACCAAATTCAAATCAATTAAATGAATAAATTCTATTTATTTAATTAAATCCTCTTTCCTCTTTTAAATAAATTAAATTAAACATTTATTTAAATCATTATCCCCCCCCCCCACTTGCATTTCCCTACAAATGCAACTTGCACACATTTATTGAAATAAATGAATTTTTATTTTAATAAAATCCTATTTTCCCTCACCCACCAAATCCACTTGCATTCCTAAACCCCCTTCTAGATTCTTCTAACCCCTTCCTAATTAGCCTAATCCATTCCCTAATTATTGTTACATTCCTAAGCAGCTTGAAGTCACTTCTCAAAAACTTCAAAGTCTTTGAAAAACATTTAATGCTTTGTGTGTTCAACAATTTAACTTCCAAAGTCTTCCAAAACCACTAATGGCTCTTACATGGCCATTAATGGCTCTTACATAACCATTTATGGTTATTTCAACTTGCACTCATGTGTCTCCTCAAGCATTTATTGTTTTGACCATGTTTATCCCTTTTGCCTTTTGCACAAGAGTTTATCCATTGGATCAAAACTTTATTCTTTGAATAAAGAGTTTATTCATTCAACTAACCTTAACCTTAACTCCTAGGTCATGTCAAGCATTTAATGCTTATTCCCTCTCCTCTCAACCTATCTCACATTGACACTTGTCATCCTGGGATTGGTTTGAAAGCCCTCGCATGGATCTCAAATCATTCAATCCTAACCCTTGTTGAGACTACTCAATCTCAACCATCCATTGCTCCATTTTTCCTATAAATAGAGCCCATTTCTTCATAATCTAGATCCTGAAAACTTGTATGCATTTAAGCTATGGTGAATTTTAGAGAGCATTTTAGCATAATAAACTCATATATTGTCATTTTGGTTAAAATAAATCATTTTAGTATCAATAGCATAGTATTAACTTTTTATTCACATTTAGAGCAAATACTTCAATCTCAAACCTCCATAAGCATCCATAGTGCAAAAAGTTGTTGAGAGCTACACTAGTTTGAAACTTGGAGAGGAGAGGAACAAAGGAGAAGGAGCCAAGAGTGTGGTAGAAGGCATTTGGAGATGTCTTCTTGCATTTACATTCGTAGTTAAATGTTTTACTTTGTTCTTGGTGTCTCTTTTGATATGCCTGCTTAGGTCGATCTTTGGTTGAATAACACTAGCCTTAACACTTGTTTCTTGTTTTTTGTGTGTTATACTACCACAGGTTTTGATCTAACACCTTGCCCTTTTTGCAGAGCATCAGATTCAATCCATTTGTATTCACAAAATGAGCAAATAAAGCCAAAATGTTGTCAAACAGTCCGAAAATGAGTAGTTTTAGATTGTTGAACTTACAAAACAAAGACTCTAACCTTAGTAACCATTCAAGAGAGGGTTTTTATAGTATTCCCCACGTGTGTATTCATTCTAGGGCGTTGGACAATCCCTAACTTCATCGCTAATCAATTTAGGACAAAAGTTGTCATGACAACTTTTTGCAACTTTGCACTTTTTGCATTTTTGGCCTTCTCAACCTATGAGACCTATTCTAAGTCATCACTCATGACTTTTAAATAATTTCTAAGACTAATTTAACCCTTCCTAATGCTTATACCAAGTTTTGACACTTTTGACCATCAAGAAGGTCAACTACTTACTCAAACCACTACTTATGCACAAAATGCAAACCTAAGAAGAACTAACTCAATCTAGGCCTACATTTTACTCATCTCACTCACTCTTGGACCCTCCCAGAGTCCTTATTCACTACTTGACTTGGCTAGGGTGAGTACAAGCCAAAATTGAGCAAAAAAATAATAGCCTAAGTCTTAGGTGCTCCTGCACCATTCTCCCAAACAAAAAAAATCATGTCACCTCCTTGGGAATCAGATTCTGATCAATGCCTAACTTCTTAAACTCTGTCTCAAGCACCCATGTAGCTTCAGCGTCATTCATACCCTGCCACTTGATTAGGTGGTCCCAATAGATTTGTTGCTTTGTCTTCTTGGCGATCCTTGAACTCAACACCTTCTCGGCCTTTGGATTTGGTTTGGCTGGTAGTTGAAGATTGTTCATATCATTTGATACCTCTGAGTGACTGCAATTTGAACCTTGCATTGGTCCTTTGTAGGCAACTAAGTCTGCTATGTTAAAAACCGGTGACAATCCTATGTCACTAGGTAGGTCCACCTTGTATGCATTTTCTCCATACTTGGCTAGAATGGCACATGGACCCAACCTTCTCATTTGAAGCTTGTTAGGCACTCTTTGTTGTAGCCTTGTTTTGTTTAGGTGCACCATGACAAGATATCCCACTTTAAATTGGAGGTTCTTCCTTCTTTCATCAACGTTTTGTTTGGTTTTGTTTGTGTTCTCCATCAATGCTTTCTTGACTAATTCATGTACCTCCTTCATTGATTGAGCAAAGTCTTCTGCATATCCACTTCTTGCTGCTGCACTACCTAAGTCTCTCAACTCCAAAACACCTCTTGGGTGAACACCATAGACCACTTCAAAGGGCTCTTTCCAGTACTCCTATTCATGGTGTCATTATATGCATATTCAGCTTGTGAAAGTATTTGATCCCATGTTTGACCATACTCTTTAGCAAGACACCTCAATAAGTTTCCCAAGCTTCTATTCACCACTTCGGTCTGCCCATTTGTTTGTGGATGGTAGGCTGGTCCAAAAGAGAGGTTGGTGCCAAGTTTTTGCCAAAGTGTCTTCCAAAAATGACTCATGAACTTTGAGTCCCTATCTGAAACAATGCTTATAGGTAAACCACGTATCCTTACTACTTCTTTGAAAAACAAATGAGCTATTTGGCATGCATCATGAGTAGTCTTGCAAGGTACAAAGTGGGCCATCTTACTAAATTTGTCCACAATGACATAATTGTTGTCAAATCTCTGCTTTGTCCTTGGTAAACCTACTACAAAGTTCATACTAATGCATTCCCAAGGTCTATTTGGTATGGGAAGAGGTTGGTATAAACCGATATTTGAAGAAGTACCTTTGGCCTTTTGGCAAACTATGCAAGTCTCCACATACCTTTTCACATCTTGATTCATCCTTGGCCAATAGTAATACCTCTGAACCAACTCTTGAGTATTATTGACTCCAAAATGTCCACTAAGGCTGCCATTATGCTTCTCTTGTATGAGATTTTCTCTCATTGAGCCTCTAGGCACACAGAGTTGCCCACCTCTAAACAATAGTCCATTTTGCAAAGTAAAATCAGAATACTCACTATGGAAGTGATTTTGATACTCCTTACATGCCTTGTAGGCATTTTAGAAGTTTTCATCCTCTAGGTACAAGTCTCTAAAACTGTCAACACCTATGCTCCTAAATTGGATTTCTTGGACTGTCAAAAGTCTCCTGCTTAATGCATCAGCAACCCGGTTTAACTGCCCTTTCTTGTGATTAATTGTGAATGTGTAGGCTTGTATGTACTCCACCCATTTCATGTGTTTATGATTGAGTTTGTCTTGTGAGTTTAGAAAACTCAATGCTTGGTTGTTCGTATAGACTATAGATTCCATAGGAAGGAGATAGTGTCTCCACTTCCTCAAAGCCTGCACTAAAGCATATATTTCCAAGTCATAAGAGGAGTACTTCCTCTTTGCATCACTTAGCTTCTCACTATGGAAAGCTACTAGTCTTTCTTCTTCGCTTAGGACAACACCTACTGCAACATTGCTTGCATCACATTCTACTATGAAAATTTTCTCAAAACTAGGCAATACTAGCACCGATTAAGTAACTATCTTCTCCTTCGAGGTTTAAAAACCTTTGTTTGCTTGTTCACCCCACTGAAACTTTGCCTTCATTCCACCTCTAATGGTGTCTAACATTGGTGCACATGTAGCACTGAATTGCCTAATGAATTTCCTATAGTACTGAGCTAGTCCATGGAAGCTTCTCACCTCTGTTGTTGACTTAGGAGTAGGCCAATTTACAATGGCTTCAACCTTGTTGGGATCCATCTTGAGGTTTCCTTGAGACAACACAAACCCAAGGTAAACCAACTCCTGCTTAACAAATTCACACTTATCCAAGTTTATGGTTAGCTTCTCATCATACAATCTTTCTAGTACATCTTACAAATGATTAATATGATCCGCCCTATCCTTACTAAAAATGAGAATATCATCTAGGTATACCACCACAAATTTACCTATGAAGTCCTTCATCACCTCATTCACGAGTCTCATGAAAGTTCTTGGAGCATTGGATAAGCTAAATGGCATTACAAGCCACTCATAAAGACCCTCAGTAGTCTTAAATGCAGTTTTCCACTCGTCACCCTCCTTAATCCTAATTTGATGGTATCCACTTTTAAGGTCAATCTTGGTAAAGTACTTGGCTTCTTCTAAACAATCCATTAGGTCTTCTATTTTAGGAATTAGAAACCTATACCTGATGGTGATCCTATTTATAGCTCTACAATCAGTACACAATCTCCAAGTACCACCTTTCTTTGGGGCTAACACGGTAGGGACAGCACAAGGGCTAATGCTTTTCCTAATTAGGCCTTGGTATAAGAGCTCTTGGATTTGCTTGACAATCTCAACATTTTGTTGGGGAGTCATTTTATAAGCTACCTTGTTGGGTAAGGATGCTTCGAGAATGAAGTCTATTTGATGGCTTATGGTTCTTTTAGGAGGTAAGGTGGCTAGTTGTCCATCACTCACTATGCCTTTGAACTTCTTCAACAAGTCTCAAACTTCTTTTGGCAAATATGGCTGCTCTTTCTTGTCTTCCTCTTTAGGTTTCATTACTAGTGCAAACCCTACACCTTCACCTTCCTCAAGTGTCTTCAAGAAATGTTTCTCACTCACCAAAAGAACATTAGGACCTGCTGCCCTCTTCTCACTTTCCTCAAGGATAGACTGAATCTTGAATGTGACTCCATCTTTCTTGAATGAGTATGCATTCTTGGCTCCATCATGAATAGCTTGTCTATCAAATTGCCATGGTCTTCCCAAAAGAAGATGGCATGTATCCATGGGTAGGACATCACATAACACCTTGTCCTTAAACCTCCCAATGGTAAAATCCACCCATGCCTTCTCATTGACTAGGACATGTTGGCCTTTGTTCAACCAAGTGACTCTATATGGGTTGTTGTGAGGTATCCTTTACAATTTGAGCTTACTCACTACCTCTTCTCACATGATGTTGTCTATTGACCCTGAATCAATGATCACTTTGCAAACTTTGTCCATAATATTGCATTTGATCCTAAATAAGGACCCTCTTTGGCTTGGCTCTTCTCTGACCGGTTCTTTGATCAAAGTTCTCCTTATCATCAAGTTGTCACCTACCTCTGACTCTAAGGCAACCTCTAAAGTCTTTATGCTTGAAGACTCTTCTTGAAGATAGTTCACTCTCCTTTCACCACCTTGTGATGATGATCCCTTCTCTAGACACCTATATGCTAGATGACCAAGTTGGTTGCAATGGTAACACTTCATTCTTACAAAATATGAGGAACCTCTACCTTGTCCACTAGATCTTCCTCTAAAACCACTATTTGATCCCCTTCCTCTATTAAATCCCCCTTTACTAGTGCCACACTCTTGTTGCTTAGTGAGTTTAGTCTCTCCTTGTGTTCTTTGTTCAAAACTTCTTCCTCCAAAGCCTCCCCTGTGGCCTCTATTGTCTTTTCCTCTACCTCTGCCCCTATTGTTGCTTGAGTCATGTCTTCTTTTCAAATTTTCCTCCACTTTAAGGGAAAGTTGATAGGTTTGATGGCCTGTCTTTGGGCTCATTAGACTGATTTCTTCTTGAATGTTCCACCGTAGACCATTTAGGTACCTAGCAACTTTGAGACTCTCTTCTTCCACCGCATGAGATCTATGGCTAAGTTTGTGAAAATCCTCCGTATAACTACTAACATCAAGGTCTTTTTGTCTTAATTTTTGTATCTTTCTATGAATTTGCACTTCATAGTCATCAGGGAGATAGACTTCTTTGATTTTGACTAACATCCCTTTCCAAGAAGAGATGGGTGCTTTGCCCATTTTCTCCCTCTCATATTGCACAAATTTCCACCACGTGAGAGAGGATCCTCTCATCCTTGACTTGACTACTTTGACTCTCTGGGCTTCAGTTATGCCTTCCATTCAAAATGGTTCTCTATACCTTCTATCCATTCTAGGACCACTTCTGCCTCCATCCTACCAGTGAATAGTGGCAATATTTATAGTGATTTACCACTCAAGGCCTTCAATGCCTTTAGGAAAGGTTCTTGTTCTAGGATAGGATCAGGTTAAGGCACTTTGTCTATCTCTGACACTTCTTTATCCTTCCCTTCTGCTCCTTCAACCTTTACCAACACTTCATCTGCCTTGGTTTCAACCTCACCAAGCTTACTCTCCAATTCAAGCAACTTCTCCTTCAAGATTCTATTCTCTTCCTCTTGATCATCCGATTTCTTTGCCAACTCTACATTGGTCACCATTTTGTTATCTCCTACAAATTCCACTAAGGACATCTACTCACCTAGCCCAAATCTTACAGGCTCTGATACCAATTTGATGGGGTTCACCTAGTTTGCTAACACTTCACCTAGTTGGTGTTGCTCAATTCCACCAACTCCCCAGGCCTAGTTACACTCTAGACCTCCAAGTACTTCTCAATCTCTCATAGGGCTTTCTTCTTATCCATCTCAAGATGTCTACTCCAAGT
This sequence comes from Cryptomeria japonica, assembly GCF_030272615.1. Taxonomy (NCBI): domain Eukaryota; kingdom Viridiplantae; phylum Streptophyta; class Pinopsida; order Cupressales; family Cupressaceae; genus Cryptomeria; species Cryptomeria japonica. Next base: position 753,404,845 of record NC_081413.1, read on the forward strand.
GTTTTAGCTAGGAACCCTACCAATTCACAGTGCTTCCCATGTGCTCATTTACTGTTGTCTTGGCTTCAACTTATCAAATTGACCTCCTACCGTTGTGAGTTGATGCAGAGGTGTGGAGGTGGCTTCTAACATGTTTTGAATATATTTTTGGTCCATTTGAGGTTTGCAACCATTTCCCTTCTTATCGATTTCACCATTTCGCCTGGAAAAGGGCTATAAGGAATTAGCCCTATTAGGCCTCCAAAGTTCGGTTTTCTAGGGCTTGAGAGAAAATGGTCCAAAAGACCCCATAGAAAGTTTGGATTTTCTTCAAAGAATCACCTAACCTCAAGTTATTTTTGTGGTTTTGGTTCCTTGTCCCATCGTACAATGCCCTAACCCCAAAATGAGGGTTTTGAAGGGTTTCTAGGCCTTCTAACTGGCAGTGACTAGTCTAGTTTGGAAAATGAGAATCAAAAGGTTTTTTTATGGCTTCCCTTTGCATATGAAACTTTGTATTAACTTCATGGACCCCTCCAAAAGGTTAGATTGTGATCTTGCATCCACCCCTGCACTTTACACTCCAAATTCACCTTGTCTCCTCTAGTTGGGTTGCTCCTGGACTCGCCTGGAACAAGGTGATAGTCATATAAAATTTCATCTCCAGAACTTGTCCCTACATATGTACACTATACAAGTGGTTTCCCTCCATGTCCCAACAGGCCGTGATGGTAACACAAATGGAATTCATGGGGCAACCATTTTACATAAAACTGCTATGTACAAGCCAAAACTGGTTGTTTGCAAACCAAAACAAGTAAACACTAATACAATCTAACTACAAAGCTTGAAATGGAACAAATAACTCGGTAACACACTAAGGAAACTCAATCCATTTTTGGATTAATGGATTCAATCCATTTGTATTCACAAAATGAGCAAATAAAACCAAAATGTTGTCAAACAGTCCGAAAATGAGTAGTTTCAGATTGTTGAACTTACAAAACAAAGACTCTAACCTTGGTAACCATGCAAGAGAGGGTTTTTATATTATTCCCCACATGTGGAGTCATTATAGGGCATTGGACAATCCTTAACTCCATCGCTGATCAATTTAGGACAAAAGTTGTCATGACAACTTTCAAAAGTTATCATGACAACTTTTTGCATTTTTGGCCTTCTCAACCTATGAGACCTATTCTAAGTCATCACTCATGAATTTTAAAGCATTTCAAAGAATAATTTAACCCTCCCTAATGCTTATACCAAGTTTTGACACTTTTGACCATCAAGAAGGTCAACTACCTACTCAAACCACTACTTATGCACAAAATGCAAACCTAAGAAGAACTAACTCAATCTAGGCCTACATTTTACTCATCTCACTCACTCTTGGACCCTCCTGGAGTCCTTATTCACTACCTGACTTGGCTAGGGTTAGTATAAGCCAAAATTGAGCAAAAAACTAATAGCCTAAGTCCTAGGTGCTCCTGCACCATTTTTGTACGAAAAATGTGATCATTCTATAATAAATTAAATACTATTTTCATGATTGAAGCAGCACTAAGGAGGTAGGGCCCACTTCTTGGGACGTCTGGTGACTATAGTTTAGTATTGTGTTTACTTTTATTTTTTAATGTTATTTGCAAGTGTGATTTGTTATTGTTTAAATTATGTAATTGTTAAAAGTAGTTGTTGCTCCCATCACCAGGAAGTGACAATTCCTGTCGCTAGGATCATTTTCATTTGTTGTAGGTTTATTTTCTAGCTGCATTTCATCCCCACCCATCTTGCTACCTACATCCCTTGTGCAGATAGCCATGACGCCTTTCACAAGCTTACGATCCCTGGATTGACACGTATAGACCAAGCCGAATCTAGTGATTAATTCCTCTTATTTGTCTACCCCAGTGTTTGCCTATCAACATGCTCAACCAAAGTCCTTTCCCTCTTACGATTTTGTTAAAATGCAATGGCTATGCCATCCATATTGATAATTTAGGGGGGAGGATTTAGTGGTTAAGCATGCTTAATAGTTGTGACGACATAATTTATGTTCAATATTTTTAATAATATAGCATTAGTAGTTGTGGCTTAAAAATTGTTAATGTTGATCATGATTACTCATAATTGAATGAAATATATTCCTTAGATCTAAAAAGCAATAAAATATGTGACGTCACATACACATCGACTCACAATAAAACATGACTTAATGTAGAACTACCATATTAACATTTTGGGGATCTTTTGGACGTTGAACAACAAAAAGCATGATGAGGTGGACCTAAAACTATTGTAAAAATTTGAGTGATTTAGAATGTCATGTTTGAGAGGTGCAAAATTATGGTACTCAACTATTGGGTCCTCTCCCTTATTTGATTTTATTAGTATTTTAATAATTTTATGAAAATCATCTTAAATAAAATTCATAGTGTCTATTTTCTTTTAAGGATCTATATTTATATTGTTGAAGTTTGAATATCACTTTTGTTGTCTTTTGAAGATGTAAATTTGTGTATTCAAAATATTATAATTAAGAAGTAAGGTTAGTTAAAATTAACTTTTCGATAGTTGAAATAATTTATAAAATATAAATATATAGCTTTGATGTGATTTATATTATTTACTACTCCTATATCTTGGAGGCCTATGAATCGTACTTGAATTTACCCTATCTTAATCATTAATTAATTAAATAAATATTTTTATTTAATTAATTTACCTTCCATTCTTTATCCTACCCTATCTTGGCCAGTAATTAAGTAATGTTTATTATTTATTTAATTAATTTATCCTTCACCTTTTATCCCACCTTGTCCTAGTTAATAATTAGATAAATATTTATTATTTATTTAATTAAATTAACCTTCACCTTTGTGTCTCAATTCTTGTTAAATTACGATCATTGGATTTGTGTACATGGATCACAATCTAAATTTGTCCACATGTGACAAGTGTCTCTTTCATGTGTCTAACTAAGACTATGTCTAGATTCATTGAATATAGACACTTGTCAAAAGTCAAACTAACTTCCATCTTATCCATTCATTCTATATCACACCTATTAATCCCAATCATTCACGTAAGAATGTTTCCCAACCCTTATCCCTTATGTGACACTTGTAACATGACTACAACTTTGATCGAAAGCTTTAGTCATGATTTAATCATAGTCATCCGTTATCAATCTATCTTGCCCCTTGATTTTTCTATTGAAAATTTTATAAATGAGAGGCCTCTCATCCCATTTCAACATATTTATTTTTTGGCAAAAGGGGTAAAAGTTTATTAATCAAAATAAACCTTAGTTCATATAAACTAAATCCACCAACCAACAAAGAACACCGAAAAATTTACCATCGGACAACCCCAACCAACATGAGAAATAGGAAGCCAACAATAACATAGCCAAAAACACCCTACAAAAGAGTTGGTTATCCTCAAGAATAAAACTTTCAAACCTTTGAGAACACTTTAAAGGGGGATGCTTTCATCCTCCAACATTTTATTTGCCCCTATAATTTGGGGTCCATTTGGCCAAACAATAAACAACATTATTTCATTCTCTTGAGATATGAACAAATGAAACAAAATCCAGATATCTATATAGAAACAAGATTTGTCTAACCACAAAATCCAAATACCAATTCACCTCATCAAAAATTTGTTTGTTTAGCATATTAACCAAAAATTGAGTCTATCACACAAAATACCTATAGCCAACCCAACTCACAACACCTATCTAGGGCAATGATAATCGCCAAAGCTTTCATGGTATTGTTGGCCTCATGATCAGGTTACAAATGGAGAAAAGAAGAGAAACAATCTTAGATTATCTCTCCCAATGCCTCCCACACCAATATGTTTAGGATTACCCCTATAAGAACCATTTGTATTGTATCTACAGAAAAAAAATTCCATTAAAATGTCCTCTTATTTAATCTCAATTTTCCAATCATTATCAAGTGGATCCAAATTAAATAATATATTATTACCCCATTATTCTCCATTATCTTATGATATTCATTTTTCATCATTCCATTGTTCTTCACTATATTATTATATTCATATTATAAAATATATTAAATAAAAACATTTAATAACACTATTCTCAATTAAATCCATTTTTCCATCCATTTACTAAATCTCTTTCATATCTCTTTCATCTCCTATTTTTCATCTTTCACTCCTATCAATTACACTCACTTGATGCATGTGGGACAAACATCTCACACTAATCTTTTATCCCACATTTGTCTTGAAACATGGATTCCACCCTAAGAACATTATAAATACGTTGCTCCTCCTCATTTCTAAGCCTAGCGAATCTCTCTATCATTTACGCACTTTCATTTTCAAATCTTTTCTTTTGCATGCTTGCATTTTCAAATCACTTTTTGTGCATTCTAGTTCATCATATCTTTGATTTTTAGAGCTTTCAAATAATTTACATTAATCTCTCAAATCTCCATTCTTCATAGCATCTTGTGTAGTGCTTTCGGGAGCATCCATTTTAGTCACAAGACCTTGATAAATAGGAGTGTAATGGACGCTAATTACTGAAATGCATGTATATGCATATTGTTTATTTTGTTTTGCATGTATTTTTTTCCTGCAGATACTTCATTGTTTGGTGTTAAATCATCTGGATCTTCTCCCATAGATCTCAAATTCAATTTTCTCCATCTCCATATATTAATCTTAACAAATCCATGGGAGGGTGGGTTCCATTTGCCAGCTCTCTAAGTTTTCCTGCGAAAATCTCACCTCCTCCTCACCAATGACGCCTTCAACCTACTCTCAAATAAACCCAAACCATTCATCATCTCCACCTCCCTTGGCTCTAAAGGGGCATCCACCTCACATTTAGCCTGAGTAGTTTCTTAGATCATACCAACAATAAACTATCAAATTTGTTGCACCACCATCTTCCTATCTTGAAAGATTATGTGGTTCCTTTCAAGCCAAATTTGCCAAAGGATGCAAGTCAGGATAATACCCAAGTTCATTTGAAGAAAGAAAGACTCGGTAGGTTGTGTTAATGTTGAATTAGAACACTATTTTTAAACCCTAACTAAGCCAACCACTAACCTAGATCTACAAAATAATTCAACACAACATCAATAGAGATCTACAAATGCATGCAAATAACATAAAATAAATAAAGTTATACCTTCACATGCAAGAGAGTCTTGTCTCCATTGTTCTCATATCCTCCATGATCTTGTATCCACTTGCACAAAATCTTGAGGAAGAACGAATGTGGTTGTGATGATGTATTGTTGGAGTGATTTTGACAATTTGTAGGTGTGCTCAAGACATGCTATCTAAAGTGAGAGGATGAAGCCTCTTTTATAAATATCATCCTAAAAAAATGAGGGTTTAGATTAAGAGGTTAAATGATGAATGACCAAGATCACATAGATGAAAGAGACTCAATAATATTTGAGGGTAGGTAAAGATGAAGGGAGGAGATAAAGCGGTGGAAAGGTAAAAGATAAGGATGAATAAGATTAATAGGTTATATTAAAATGAAGGGTTAAAATTAAAGAGTAGGTAATTTAGGGAGTCATGTTATCATGTGGATAAGAAGAAAAAGGTAAATGAATTAATTAGGTGAATAAAAGTATTTATTTAAAGGCTAGATAAATTAAATAAATAAAGTATTTATTTAATTTGGGAGACAAGTGGAAGGATGAAATAAATATTAATAGAAAGAAAATGATAATGAATTAATTAAATAAATAAAAATATTTATTTAATTTTAATAGAAGACTTTGGGATAAAAATAAGTAAATAAATAATAAGTTTATTTAATCAAAGGACAATTTAGGTGTCTACGGGTTGTTTCCCTAAGCTCCTCCAAAAATAGTCAGAGAGGAAGAATTGACACAATCCTTATTCCAAATACTCCACCATAAATGCCAAAGGTACCTTGAGAATGGACACCGGAGAAATATATGGGGGCACTTTATCCTTCCCACAAAGAACACAAATCAATAGCCCCTGAAATCCCCACTTCTAGAGATTCTCCCAAGTAAGGCACCTGTAGTGGGTTGCAAACCAAAGGAAGAGGTTACATTTTGGTCAAGCAAACTTACTTCATACTGCTTTCCACCAAGGGACTTCATTAGTCCCATACTTATTTCTAAAAACTTCCTAATATCCCACAACTATAGAGTAAATCCCTATAGGATCTGAATTCGACGCTAATAGATAGGGAACTACAAACTCTTCCCACAAGAATTATAGAAATATTAGCATGGTCCTCTAAAGATCCTCCCAATGGCCATTCATGAGGATCATTTCATATTTACACCTCCACCTGAACCATTCTTTGAACAAACTTAAAGTCATCCACCCTCTTTGAAGCAACCTCTATGAATCTTTTGGAAAGAGAATAGAAATGAGGATACATAGTCAAAATATGGGGTAACCATCCTAAGAATCAAACCAAAAGAGATCCTTCGATCCCCTATAGCAAATATAGAAAAGACTCTGCTTAAATAAATCAACTCCTCTCTTCCAAGTGTCCTGAATCAAAGATTATTTTCTTGTCAAGTAAATTCTTGGCACATCCTTAGGATCCACCCCCCTCAAGTACTTCAAGGAAATAATTTTGGCCCAATTTTATCTTTCTTGGTGCACAAACGGTAATGCAACTTAGTAGCTAAAACTTGTCTTGAAAGTAAAACCTAACGCAACCCAAGCCCCCTTTCTTGAACTAGCCTACAAATGATATATAACTTGACCAGACATTACTTAGAAATATTTCTAGACCATAAGAATTGTTGATAGAGAGTCTTTAGCTCCTTGATAAAAGTGGTAGGGGCCACTTGGACCATGAATCTATAAATGGGAAGAGCGTAGACCATAGATTTCAATAACACAACTTTACCAACAAAGGAAAGTCATATGAGGGTCCAATGACTTACTTTATCATGAAACTTATCCAACATTTTTTACCAAGTCCCTCTAGGTAATGAGCCAGGAGCAAGGGGAATACCCAAATACACCAAGGAAATAGATCTTGGTTGAAACCTAAGGATCCAAACATTCCTAGCCTAGATTAGAGATGTATTAAAGAATAAAATAGATAACTTACTTTCATTAATTTGCTAACCAGAAGCAACAAGATAAATGTCTAGCACATGACTAAAAATAGATCTCTCAAAATCCAGTCACTCCAATAAGAATAATATCATCCACAAATTATAAGTGATAATGAGGAGAGATATCGTTACCCCAACCTTATCCAGAAATTAGCCCTTGCTTAACACGAGCTTTGAGAAATTGACCCAATCCTTTAGCCAATAAGTTAAATAGATAAGGGTATAGTCAATCACCATGTTGGAGGCCCCCCGTAGCACCAAACAAATATGTGGGCTCAATATTAATCAAAGTTAGAAAAACTCACAACGCAACTGATCCAAGCATGATCAAACCCAAAAGCATTAAGAATTTATTGGGGAAAAGACCACTTGACCCTATCATATACTTTGTCCATATCAAGTTTGATAAATATTGCCTTTTCCTTATGTTGGAACCCTAAAATTTGCAATTTTTAGAATTCCAAATTCCAAGACAAGGAGCAAGAAAAATGATATCTATATATATATATTGAATAGGTACAAGTAATATATTTTATATTTGTTGCACAATATATAAACACAATAATGGGCATAAAAAATGGAGTGTGAAGCACCAAAGGGGGTATTTACATCATTTAAAGACCATTTATCCATTATATACCCATAAAATAGCCTTAAAATACCTCTAATATGCCCAAACAACTTGTAAAGTGACAATTAATTACATAAACTAAGGCAATTTCGGGATTTGGAATTATTTTTATTTAAAAGGGGGGTGTCTTTTCATCCAAAGGGGTATGAAAACCATTCAAACACATATATATGTGTGATATAAAATGTGAAAAAAAAAAGAGAGAATAGAGATACAAGAGGTGGAGGCAATTTTGTACTTTAAAACTTTTTATCAAAAATAACCAGTTGCATTTTCTTTCTCATATGTGTTGAGCGTTAACATGTTTTTAGAAGGCAGTTGCTTGTGATATTATCTAAAGGAGATAAGGTTATTTGTGTTCTTCCAGTGAAATTTTGTGTTTCATATTGTAGATTTGGATAAAAAAAGATTTACTTGTGAATTGTAATTGTTCCATGTATTTCTTCCTTGGATGGTCTCTTAAAGTTAGGGTTAAATTCATCCAAGCGGTTTACAATATAGACATTGAAGTAGAGCTCTTAAGAAACAATAACTGACAGACTCGTCGAGAGGGGGTGGGTTTAAAAACTGTCTCATAAATTTAGACAATAAGTCCTGACGAAATATAAGACTCTGTAGCCCAAATAAGAGGAAAGGCACTGATCATTTGTAAACAAACCCTTTAACCATACCAGTTACCCTTTAATTTTAAGCATTAGGATTAGTAGAGTAGGTATAGTAGGTAATTTAGCCAAAGTGTAATATATATACTTTTGTAAGATACATAGATCAATACACACATCTGAAATCGGTCTATTTAAGAAACTTATGCCATTCTGAGACAAGGAGATATCAGATTAAGACACTAAATCTGCTATAAAAAGCATTGGTTGAAGGAACAACTAGTGAGTAGGTATACCCGCCTAGGTCCTACAGAGCCTAAAGTGAGAGAGTTAGTAACCAAATAGGTTCACTCTATAAGTTGGCCATGTCAATTGGAGGGTTTGATCATAGGAGTTGACCTTTCCTTTGAACCTATCCAATCTGTTGATTTGAGACCCAACAGATTGGCGACTCTGCTGGGGAAGAATTATAAAAACTCTATTGTGGGAGAGAACTCAAAAGAAAGAAATAACTTATGTCCTCTATGAAAGAGGTGGCGACTCTGTAAAAATGAAAATTAAATGAAAAAGATCAGTAGCATTTAGTATGTTTCAATATCCATATTTTTATGAAGAAGCATCTTCAGAAAAGAAATATGCACAGTGGAAACCACAACCACAAAGAGACAGGAATATTCCAAGAAGATTTAAGCCATTGGATTTCGGTAACATCCTTGAGTATCCAAATTCATTTCCCTGCGAGTTGAAGATCTATATGCCGAGGTTCCATGGAGATGAAAGGGAATCACCAATTGGGCATCTAAAATCATTATATTGGTTTATTGAGACCTTCAGAATCTACTCAGGAGAAACGATCATGAAATGGTTTGTGCTAACATTGGAGGATGTTGCAGAGCAGTCATTCAGCTTGTTACCCCCACAAAGTATCTCATCATGGGAAGAACTTGAGTGGTGGTTCATGGAAGAATTCTACGGTGTAATCGAGGACAACACTTCAGTCGCTAGCCCTTCAATTGGTTATCCATACCAAAATCAGATTCAATCGGATTATGATTGCGGCAATGCAATCTACAACATAAGAAGAAAGGAAGGTGAATCTATAGAAAAATTGATTGGCAGAATAATGGTGACTTATTTCCAAATGCTTGATAATACACAACTCAATTCAGCTATACTGGAGGAATTGATCGTGAGAGAATGTGGGTCTGACAGTTTGGAATCGGCATGTTCAATTCTTGAAGAATTGAATAAAAAAATGCATGATTTGCATGAGACGAGTAACATCAACATAAGAGATGCAAATGAAGACGATTATATAGAAGAATCAGTTATCCCTTTGGAAGTCCCATCTGATGAAGAAACAATCGATGATGTTTGTGAGTACAAGTCAGAACTTGAAGAAATTGTTGCTAACATTGATGAAGCATATTGTACCAGTCATGAGGAGAGTGAATCCATACCTGAGTACCTTGATGATACAATTGATAAAGAGGAGGTATGCGAATTTGAAAATGGCTTTCAAATATTTTCAAACCCCTTACGTGATGAAGTGATAGAGGAAAATCATATTCCCTACTGCCATGGTATGTGTGAAAAGGATTTTCATGTATTCTCAAATCCTTTATATGATGAAGAAATTTTTTTAGACAGTATGGACAATACAAACATGTATGAAGACAACATGGGTAATAATATGACTAAGTCACGTGATAAAAGGACCACAAAAGTAAGAGAGTTACAAAAGGAAGGTACATCACATAGAGATAAAATAAAAGGTGAAAAGAAGTACCGGTTAGATAATATGCAGCATTCCAATAAAATAGAGATGAAGAATATGCGGATGCCACAAGAAGCAAACTTTTGTAAAAGTATAAATATCATTTCCTATGGAATAGGGGATAATGGTAATCCAGGTGAAATAAAGAATTCTTATAAAATAAGGATGGATAATGCATCTTATGACAGGAATTGCCAATCAGGTGAGATCACTAATTTCAAAAATTTTATACTACTTCATGATGAGAATCAGATGTTTGATAGAGGAAAGAATTGGTGTTCAGTTTTTGGGCTTGAGGCCACCAAAACAAGTCAATGAATTAGGCACATGGTCTGCTCTACCAAAGATCTGAATTCTTGCTATGCCCACAAGGGGCATCCATCCCCAGATAGAGCCACTGTTGGAACCCTAAAATTTGCAATTTTTAGAATTCCAAATTCCCAGACAAGGAGCAAGAAAAATTCTAAATATATATATATTGAATAGGTACAAGTAATATATTTTATATTTGTTGCACAATATATAAACACAATAATGGGCATAAAAAATGGAGTGTGAAGCACCAAAGGGGGTATTTACATCATTTAAAGACCATTTATCCATTATATACCCATAAAATAGCCTTAAAATACCTCTAATATGCCCAAACAACTTGTAAAGTGACAATTAATTACATAAACTAAGGCAATTTCGGGATTTGGAATTATTTTTATTTAAAAGGGGGGTGTCTTTTCACCCAAAGGGGTATGAAAACCATTCAAACACATATATATGTGTGAGGTAAATTGTAAAAAAAAAAAGAGAGAATAGAGATACAAGAGGTGGAGGCAATTTTGTACTTTAAAACTTTTTATGAAAAATAACAAGTTGCATTTTCTTTCTCATATGTGTTGAGCGTTAACATATTTTTAGAAGGCAGTTGCTTGTGATATTATCTAAAGGAGATAAGGTTATTTGTGTTTCATATTGTAGATTTGGATAAAAAAAGATTTACTTGTGAATTGTAATTGTTCCATGTATTTCTTCCTTGGATGGTCTCTTAAAGTTAGGGTTAAATTCATCCAAGCGGTTTACAATATAGACATTGAAGTAGAGCTCATAAGAAACAGTAACTGACAGACTTGCCGAGAGGGGGTGGGTTTAAAAACTGTCTCATAAATTTACACAATAAGTCCTGACGAAATATAAGACTCTGTAGCCCAAATAAGAGGAAAGGCACTGATAATTTGTAAACAAACCCTTTAACCATACCAGTTACCCTTTAATTTTAAGCATTAGGACTAGTAGATTAGGTATAGTAGGTAATTTAGCCAAAGTGTAATATATATACTTTTGTAAGATACATAGATCAATACACACATTTGAAATCGGTCTATTTAAGAAACTTATGCCATTCTGAGACTAGGAGATATCAAATTAAGACACTAAATCTGCTATAAAAAGCATTGGTTGAAGGAACAACTAGTGAGTAGGTATACCCGCCTAGGTCCTACAGAGCCTAAAGTGAGAGAGTTAGTAACCAAATAGGTTCACTCTATAAGTTGGCCAAGTCAATTGGAGGGTTTGATCATAGGAGTTGGCATTTCCTTAGAACCTATCCAATCTGTTGATTTGAGACCCAACACCTTAGACATCTCCATGTAGTGTAAAGCCTCTGCAACAATCACGACCCATCCAAAATTTGCCTTCCAAACACAAAGCCACCCTATTCCTCTAAGGCAAGCCTATCAATAATATTCTTAAGTCTCAACAATTTGTTTGGAGATGATCTTGTACATTACATTAGAGAGAGCGATTGGTCTAAACATATCTAAGGAATTAGCTCCTTCTCCTTTAAGAACAAGTTCCAAGAAAGTAGAATTCATTGCTTGTAGCATCTATTTGCTACTTCTTGATTCTTGCACCACATCCATTAAATTTTCTCGAACAATGTCCTAAAATTATTGAAGGAATTCAATTAGAATGTCATCCGGACTAGGAGCTTTGTCTTTTTTATATTTGAAAAATAAACCCTTCTAGTTCCTCAATAGTAATTGAGCTATCAAGTTTCTCGTTCATCTCTTTGGTGACTAGAGAAGGAATGCACTCCAAAATTTGATTTTATTCCACAACAAATGGGGGAGAAACTTTTGTAAACAAGGGAGAGAAATATTGAATAACCTCCTTGGCAATATCTAACGATGAAGATATTTGAGCTCCTTAAGATGAAGTGATTGTAAAAATTGAACTCGTGCCTCTTGGCTTTGACAAAGTTGAAAAAGAGGGTTGTAATCCGTCTCCCTCCTGTAACCAATCAATTTGAGACTTTTGTTTCTAGAAAATCTCTTCACGAAGCTCTCATTTTACAACCTCTTTCATAGCCCCAATTTATTCCTTACGGGACTCCACAATAAGTCCAACTTCCCTAATTTTCTTGGTGATGCCATCTAATTAGTTCTAAGCCACTTTCTTAGCCTTAAAAATACTACCAAAAGACTATCTATTCCACCTCTTGAGCTGAAGCTTAATATACAAAAGTTTTTTGACAAAAAAATACACAGTTATACCATACATTAGTTTATCCCTCAACTACCAATATACCATAAGATCTTCTAGCGATGGCTCAAGAAACCACAAAAGTTGTCATTTAAAAGAGGGGTTTTTGGTCACTCCAAAATGAAAAGTCAAAAACTCAATGGGCTAATGATCAAAACCTCTCCAATCTCATAGATGTAGAATATTTACCACACCCATTGCTCCAAGTGAATCAACCTTTGCCTAGATTAATGTCAATCAAATGTAAAAGGAGTATATTATCCTTAATCATCTATGAGTATGAATCAAGTTTTTCAATTTCCTCAGCCAAAATCCATGGGTAAAAAGGGTTCAAAGATCTCACATGTATATGTAATGTGACTCCACAAACTAATATTTCCAGAAAATTCAAACAAAGTATAAACATTGGTCAACAAAAGGATTCATCCAATGTCAAAACTAGAATCAACTATTGAGAGATAATACTAGCTAGAAATCTACCAACGAGGGGTGAGCTTAAGTGAGTCCCATAAGTAAGCAATCCCTCCAACAATTCCTTAAGAACCAATGCACTACAAATGTCCCCCACACCAAAGATTCGAAGCAATGTTAGCCATACTTTTCATAGATAGCTTCAACTCCTAAATAAATATCATGTCAAGAGAGTGGACTCTATCTAGCTTGAAATTCTACATGAACAAATCATCAAAGGAAAACCACCAATTCCTCTAATCTATGCTAAAATCAAACTATCCTATGAAGAGCACGAAGAGGAAAGTGTATAATGAAGATATAACAAATCAAAACAAAGATCCATCAAATAAATAGTTCCTTGATCTCTCCATAGTTCTTGAGTCTCTTTCCAAATTGTAATGATAATGGTCCTAAGAAATATGCAACCACAAACAATTAGATAAAAAGAAAACTCTAAAGTGGTGGTTAAAAAGAAAATGGAGGCAAAGGCTTGAATTTATAGATTTCAAGGAGGGAAGATCGATGGTGGAGTTTAAATTCATCCCAGAAGAGATAAATGGTCAAGATCACATAGGAGAAAATTCGTCGAAGATAGGAGGAGAGTGGAAAGATGCTTGGAAGGAATCCAAAGGCAAGTAGCAAGGCTGGAAGAAGAAGAAGGACAAGTGGCAAAGACTGTAAGAGAGTGGAGAAGTGGAGGAAAAAGGAAATTAAATAATAAAATTATTTAATTTCTTTAGCAAGAGTAATAGTAAATAGATCTTTCATCCATTTACCTAGTTGAAAAGGGAAAAGGGGGGAATAGAAGGATAAATTAAAGATATTGTTCAACTATAGAAGAATAAAATTAGATAATAAAAAATTAAAATTATTTGATTATAAAATGATAGAGGAATATGGTAAGATTTAATTAATTAATTGAAAAGTAATTAATTAAAGGGAAATTATTAGTTGATTAAATGATAGAATTATTTAATTATTGAAGAGAATTGGTAACTAGAAGAAGTGTTAATTTTTGGTGTCTACATTTTGCCCCTCTTTGAGATAGTTTGATTTTGAGAGTTGTTTCAAATAAAAAGAAAGGGTTTCATAGAAACATGCCCTAGTATGCCCAATTATGCCCCGAAGGACCAAGATAAGGATGTATGATGCCCCCTCAAGAGATTGGTTGAAAAATAAAATTTGAGGTTAATCTATTAAAAGAAAAAAAATGTTATATGAAAAACAAAAGACCGGTTAGCTTGATGACATGCATGGGTTTGATTGTATTGAAAAAATGGTTGGAGTGATTTGTAGATTGATTTGTTTGATTTCATTAATTTGGATTGATTGGTAAAGATCAAGTATGGTTTTAGGAAGGGCACATCTTGTATGAGACAAAGGATAGATGATTAGATGGAAACAATTGATAAGAAATGCAAGTGAGTAGAAGAAGAGTTGGTAATAATAGAATAAAGTTAGGTTGGTTATGGGAAATGGATAGATTAAGAAATAGAAAGAATGGATTATAATAAAAGAGAGAATCGATAGATAGATTAGAGAGATATGAGCTAGATTTGGAAGATGAGGATTGTGCGCTTTCTTTATAAAAGTACTTTTTTTCATCATTAAGCATTTTGGATTTTTGTAAATAGATAGATGAGCTGGATTTGGAAGATGATCCATGTGCAAAGATAAGGGATATGGGATTGAAGGGTGTGGATAAGGTGAAGCCAATAGGATACATGATGCTTTTGGAGACCTTAGCCTTATCAAGATCAGAGATGGAAAATGGAAGATGGATGTGGGTGTTAGTGCAGGTTCTTTATTTTTCCTTATGTTAGGGGATATTTATTTTCCTAACACATATTATTTAAGCTTGCTCAGGTTGTTAGGAGTGGTTAATATGAGGACATGTGGTGAAATACTTCAGCTACATGTGTAACTCCCACCTACTCATGGGTAGTTGAGTTACATACCCTCTTTTGGCTTATTGTGACACCTTGAATAACCATTATTTTGTCATTTTCTAAGTGGATTATGAGGTAGTTGGGTTTCTCTCCTTCTTTCAGCTTTATGTGCCACCTTTATAACTCCTTATTTATTTTCATGTAAGGAGATCATGCCACGTGTTTTGGCATTTACCAAATACTTAAAACCTCCCACTATAATAGGGAGTGGGAGTTAATGTACCGCTTGGATGAATATGCTATTATTTTTTTATATAATAAGCATTATACTCTCACCTAGTTACTAGTTCAGTGATAACTCGATGAGAGTTTTCTCAAAAATCTTTTTCTCTTGTCTCTATTTTATCTCATTTTAAATTTCTCTTCATTTAGCTATTTTGATGTTCGATCATCTATTGCTTGGAGTTGCATGTGATCTGCGATCGACATCATATCCTGGCTTGGTTCTTGCTTTTTGCAAAATCTAACATTGTATAAGAGTTGTGTTGTATGTTTTGGTGTAATTAATTTATTTTATTTATCTATGGGATATAATTACACTTTACTTAAGCTTACTTAGGGAATTGCATAGGATTAGTTGCAGTATTTCCACTTTAGGTGGAATTGTCCTTTCCTAGGATGCATAGCTATTTGTGTTGAGTGTTTGATTTCTAATTAACTCTTACCTAACCTTACATCTCATTGGGTCACATGTCACTATTGTGTGTTCTCATTCCCTTTTTCCATGCCTATATAAGAAGGTTTATGTACATTGTATGTTGATCAAGCTTTTTGCATCTTGATGAGAATACAGTTTGTTCTTGTTTATATTCTTGTCTCTTGTTTGTATTATTCAATCGGCCTATAGATCTTGGGTTTCTAGTCAATATTTACATGGTATCACAACCTATAGGGTGACATTGTGTAATATTTTTGGAGAGATTTAAGTGCATTTGAAGGTTCATATATTGTTAGATATGGGGAGCAGCGAATTTCTGGAGCATCATATGCAAAATCCAAGCTCACCATCACAATCGAGAGGTTGTTTCCATAAACTTTGACTATAAATTTGCCTATATTGGACAAAAGTTGTTTATGGGGCAAAAAAAAATTAACAAGTAGGTCGTACGGCCATACGTACGCAGGCAATATGAATTTGTAAAAAATTAATGTTTTTTTCCTACAAATTTTCTATTTCAAAATTATTTTTTATCAGTTTTTTTATATATAAAAAAAGAGGTTTTATTTAAAATAAAAAAGGGGGGATTCATTTTTTGTGTGTGGGGATTTTAATTGTTTTGCAAGTGTTGCACCCTATGTCTGCAAACTGGCAGGGTGCAACCTCATTGTATCCCCCACCGTTGGTCACTTCCTATACTTTTGGTTGCCATGATCTCAACACTGGCAACCTGCTCCCCTCCCACTTATTGGTTCCCGGTAACGGCATCACCCTAGTCAACCACAATCATGGATGAGTGGCGATGATGACAATAAATCCCTCTTAATGGAAGCAACTCCGATGACTCCCCTTTGCGATCTCCTCCAATTCTATTCTTCCTATCATAGGTTAATATGTAGGAGTTCAATGCATAGTCAACCTTACCTCTTGCCATGTCACCAACATGTAATGCCAACTCACGCAATATGAACTAATCAAGTTGTACCACATGCTACACTTTCATTTATTGTCTGCCACACAGTCAACATGCCATGCAAGAACCATATTGCACAGTTAGGAGTACACATAGCAACTTCGTATGCCACGTTAACTCCCAACCAACACCCAATCAACAGTACATGTTAGCTATCTATATGGTCCAGACAACCTGCCACATCAATTGTCTATATGGTCCAATTAGTATGCCACATCGTCCTTTGTGCTGCCATACAATCTGCCACATTACTACCACATGTCAAAGTCATATAATGACACAATAGTTTTCGTGCATTGCCACATCATCTGTATGTATAGTATGGACAGTCCATGTGGGTAGGGGGATTTTTGTGATGGTCAAATGGTCGTTAGATTTAAGTTCATAAATTTTTTACGTTAGTGATTTAAAAAAAAAATTACCCCTCTCCATTGTGCATTTTGATTTTCTAGTCCAACTTTTGAGGCTCATATCTCAGTCATTTTGAGTCCTTTTTTAGTGCAATTTTTTTTTAATTGGACAAATTTTTTGTGTACTTCGCTATAGTGTGGTTAGCTTCTAATTTAGGTGGACAGATTTTTCAAAAATCTTAGTTTTTCTCGGTTGTAACCATCCAATCCTCATTTCTACAACTTCCCAGGCTCCGTTCAAGCTCATACAACCCCTTTTCAAGTGTCATTTTTTTTAAAGTGCATAATTTTTTGTCTACTTTCTCGTTGTGCCATAAGTTTTACATCATTATGAGTAGAAATTTCACTTTTAAAACTTGGTCCTTTTGCCCTATTTTGGCACATGTAATGCTTATAACTCAGTTAAGGTCTATGTAGATTCACAAAGTTGAGTCCACTTAGAGTGGAAGTTTCAGATTTAGTCAAAAAAATAAAAAACGTGTCTAACGAAACATGATTTTGTTAATGCCAAAATTTGAAAAGAGATCTCGTTTCACGACAGGATCCTAAGCCTAAATCTATGCAATAGGATTGTGTTTCTTTTTATATTAATTTTTTTATATTAAAAATATTATATATACATGAAATATAACATTTAAGTACAAGTATTTCATGTATGTATTAGCAAGATGTTTGAGAGTAATTTAAGATCTCTAGGAGTTATAATGCGAATTCCAGATTTTAGAAGATCATATAAATTTTTCAGATGGTTAAATTTTGGTAATCAACAAGCTCCTATCAAAATTTTCTACCTCTCTTTATCTCAATCTCTTTATCTTATTTGAGCTCTAGACTCATATCTCCATATCACTCTTCCTCTATACCCTCTCTATTTCACTCTCTTTTCTCTCTCCCAAAATGTAGACCTATCTCTCTATCTCTCTCACACATCCTTATCTCTCTACTCTCTATCTCCTATCTCTCTACACACCTCCCCTCACTTCCTGCCTACCTCTATTTCTCTACATATAACTATCTTTCTATTATGTATCTTTCTCACCCTCCCTACCAACTTATCTTTTGAGCTACATATATCTCTCTTCTACTCTAGATCTCTCTCTATCTCTCTATCTCTATCTCTCCACCCCTCCTTCCTTCCCTCTCTACTTTTATCTCCCCTCTATCCCCTCTCTACCTCTCTATCTCACTCTCTCCTTTCTCTCCTAAAATTTGGACCTATCTCTACCTCTCTCGCATCATTAACTCTCTCTCTCTCTCTCTCTCTCTCTCTCTCTCTCTCTCTCTCTCTCTCTCTCTCTCTATATATATATATATATATATATACTTTTATCTCCATTCTATGCCCTCTCTACCTCTTTATCTCACTTTGTCTCCTCTCTCCCAGAATCTAGAACTATGTCTCTCCCTCTCTCTCACATCCTTGACTCTCTACTATGTCTCCTCTCTCTCTCTACATGCCTCCCCTCACTCCCTACCTACCTATATTTCTCTATATATACCTCTCTATCTATCTCTACATGTACCTTCTCTCTATCCCTACCAACTTATCTTTCTCTACATACATCTCTCTTGCACCCTCTCTTTAATTCTCCATCTCACCCCCTCTCTCTCTCACTCACACACAACACCCCTCCTTCCTCCCCTCTCTAATTTTATCTCCCCTCTATCCACTCTCCACCTCTCTATCTTACTCTCTCCTCTCTCTCCAAAAATCTAGACCTATCTCTCTACCTCTCTCTCTCACATCCTTAACTCTCTATGCTATGTCTCCTTTCTCTCTACACACCTTCCCTCACTCCCTACCTACCTATATTTCTCTACATACGTTTCTCTCCCTCCCTACCAACTTATCTTTCTCTACATACATCTCTCCTCTACACTTTGTTTCTTTCTCCATCTCACGTTCTTTGTCTCTCTCTCACACACCACCCCTCCTTCCTTTCCTCTCTACTTTTATCTACCCTATATCCCCTCTCCACCTCTCCCTCTAACTTTCTCCTCTCTCTCCCAAAATCTAGACCTATCTCTCTACCTCTCCCTCTCACATCCTTAACTCTCTACTCTCTATCTCCTTTCTCTCTACACACCTCCCCTCACTCCCTACATACCTCTATTTCTCTATATATACATCTTGATTCTCTCTCTGTATACCTTTCTCTCACTCCCTACCAACTTATCTTTCTCTACATGCATCTCTCTTCCATCCTCTCTCTCTCTCTCTCTCTCTCTCTCTCTACTTATTTCTATCTCCCCTCTCCATCTCTTTATATCCATCAATCTCCTGATCACTCTTTATCTCCCCTCTCACTCTCTCTACCTACCTCTCCCTCCCTCCATCTCTACTTTTATCTCACCTCTATCCCCTCTCTACCTCTCTATCTCACTCTCTCCCAAAATCTATACCTATTTGTCTACCTCTCTCTCACATCCTTAGCTCTCTACTCTCTATCCTCCCCCCTCTCTCTCTCCATCTCTACCTCTCCACCCCTCCCTCCTTCCCTCTCCCCCCCTCTGCTTATACATATCTCTCTACTTATTTCTATCTCCACTATACCTTTCTTTATATCCATCTATCTTCCCAATCACTCTCTTTGTGTCCCTCTCGCTCTCTCTCCCTACCCCTCCTTTTGTAATGTCCCCCTTTTAGCAGACATGGATTTTTGGAGGATTAGCCTATTATATGGCCCTTGTAGGCTAATGAGGCTGGTTAGAGGGTCTCCTGAGAATTGTTTCATCTCTAGCATTCAAAGATTTATGGATTTGGCCTTCGTTCGATATCATTTGGACTCTATTGATCAGGATTAAATTGGGAAAATATTGAAATCTAATTTTCAAAATTTTCTATGTTTTAGTAAATTGCAATTTTGAGGGTCTTCGGTGCATTTTTGGACAAATGTTGTTCTTCCGAAATTTGGTTCTAGATTATTTGAATACCTTTCCAACGCATCAAACGGTTTGTAATTCGGAGCTAGGATGAGAAAGTTGTGCCTTCTCAAAGTGGACTAAAATTTTATATTTAGTTTTTTGATAATTTTGATAGTTTTAGTAGTTTAATTGTAATAAACATTATGGTGACTCTTCGTTTCAATTCCAAGGGATTTGTGTGACCCTTGGGATACATTCGACTTGTATAAACTCCAATTTTGAATAGAATGGAGACAGTTTTTGGTTTGCAATCTTCTTGTTGTCAATTTTTGTGTTGAATTCTACAATACCGCAGGTATCACACCAGGTATTGTAATCTGGTTTTCATAAATCAGATCATCTATTTTCCATACTTACTACTTATAGTAAGTCAGAAGTAATAGAGATGGACCCTTTCTATTTTTCAAAAGTGTATTTGGTCACATGGGGAATTATGAGGAAAGACTACTACTTTAGATGACCCGTTAATATGTTGTGTATTTAGGGAGATATGAATATTAATATGGCCAAATTAATATTAATTCATTAAATGGTTAATTATAAAGTTACAAATCAACTTTATAAAAAAATCACTTAAGATGAGGGTCTAATCATCATAAAGAGGGGGCCAAATTATATAATTAATTCATGAGCACAATTTCCTAAGTTGGGGGTGGATTATTAAATAAAGTGAAAGATATAATATTTTTAAGAGTATTAAATATGCTTTATGAATAAAATCAAACTTTCTTGAAGAAGTATTTATTTGGCATTGGAGTTCGAACTTGGATTCTATTAGCATTTGATAAATTCATTTTTTGGAGAGCACGAAGACAAGGGTTTCTGAGTTTTAGTTTTCAAACAACCATTGGAGAACGATGCTTCTTCATTATTGCAACCATTTGAGTTGGTGAAATATCTAGCGAATTTAGCATCGAGGAGAGCTTCATTTAGAAGTTCTATTTGGGCATATTGAGGAGACTATTCAAAGGGTTTCAGTGCACAATTCATTCAAAGTAATTTAAGGACAAGTGCATATCATTCTTAGGGGTTTATTTAATTGTTTGCACACTTATTTGAGAGGGATAGCTTGCTTTTTATTAGCAGCCATAACAACAGCCAAGGCGGTCAGCATATACTGGGTGAATCTCGTCAAGAAAGCATTAAAATTTTTATAGAATATTGTAGGAAGGGTGCCTCACTGTGGAGAAGCCTTCCATGCCATTATTTCAGTCAAGTCTTCATCAAACTTGCTGGTTCAAACTATTTTTGGATGCTTTTTGGACTCCACCAGCCATTGTTGTCTCTATTTTTGGGTATGTTTGTAATGTGTGAGTTATTCTGAAAGGACTAATAAATAAATAATTCTATTGTAGCCGAATTTCATATCAGTACTCTAATCATTAGAGTGTTCTTAGTATGCATGTCAATTGTTCAACAAAATGACCATTGGCTGTAGGTGTGCATTTTACTTGTAAAATTCATTTATATGCATTTGGAAAGTCAAAGGAAAGGTAGTTTTGCATACACCTCGTTTCTTAGACATTGTATTGTTACTTGCAAGCATTCAAATTGTATTCAATATCAATTCCTACAAGGTTTAGACAACAAATTCATACCGGGATAACTAAGGGGTTCTCACAGTGGTATCAAAGCCAAGATCCTGCCATCCTGTGAATAGTTTGATGCAGTTGTTAGATGAGTGAAAAGGGATAACAAATACTATAACAGAGAACAAAGAAGACAACAATATCAAAATCCATAGGTGCTTGAAATTGAAACTTTTTCAGAGGCTTTGAGAGTAAGAGATATCGGTAAAACACTACAAAACATGGCAGAAGATGATAGGGATGCTAGAGCTGAAAGGAAGATTGATACCATGATTGATATGATGTCACACTTATTGGAAAAATGGACCAGCATGCTAATCAAAATCAAAATCAAAATCAACAAAACAATGTGGGAGAAAATAGTGGTGTTTGTGGGAATGATAGTTGTTGGCATTTTTGATGATTGATGTTGTGATTGTCATTGTTGGACACACACTTGACTTGAGATCGCTTTTTGTATGTATAAGTTAAAGCTCAACCGGTATTTGTTCCAACCGGTATGATGTATTATAGTCTTTAGACTATCGGTGTTTTGTAGAAAGTGTTTACCGATCTGAAGTGGTATGAAGACCACAAGCGGCTCGAGGATCTCAAGCGGTATGAAGGAACAAAGCGACACAACTCATATTTCCCAGTCTTCATTTTGTCTAACCGACAACCGGTATTTTGCTTAAACCGGTATTCTGTATGAACCGGTAATACTATGTGATGAGTTACCAACTGACATTTTGTGATGAGTTACCATCCATCAATTGTTTGGCGGTGCCGACACTTTAACAGTGCTTTTTGTGTCGTGTTACAGAATATGTCTAGATGCATTGAACCTAGGAAATTATATTGTAATCCTATTGGACCAACATGAAATCAGATTCCTTTATAAGGACATCATGTCTAGGGTTTTAGGTTGTTTCTAGGGTTTAAGGTGGTTGAAGAGTTTTTGTAAGTGAGAATATAGAAGAGAAGTTCAGGTCTGTGAGAAGAGGTAGAGTGTGAATGTGTTGAAGACTGAAGTGATGCTGGAATGCATTAGGAATGAGCTATCAAGGATCTAACTAAGCAATTTGTGCTATTTCCTAGATCACTCACTTGTTGATTACTCACATCTTCGACAAGTCTGAAGCCCTTAACCGGGTAGGCCCAAAAGCCTTTTGTAAATCCTCTAACAAGGTGGTTCACATCTGTGGATCTAAAATCCTCTAGCAAGGTAGTCTTTAATCAAACTTATCTCCTAACAGAGATTGAGATTCCTAACAAGATCTCTTATGGTAAAGAACATTGTATGACCTTAACCAGTTTGACCTTAACCGGTCTGGTTCCTATTCTGCAGATAGTTACTTGTGAGTTTCATCTCACCGTGGTTTTTCCCATTTGGGTTTCCACGTCAAAATCTCGTGTTATGGTGTTTGTGCTTTTGTGGGTGAATGTATTATTTGCTATTTGGTTTACACGTGTGGTAACCGGTTTGTTTGCTAAACTGTTTTACCGGTTTACTGCTAGACTAGTAAAGTGTTTAAGTATAGTGATTTTTGGCATACTAATTCACCCCCCCCTCTTAGTATTCATTAATAGTAACAATGATATGGAGGGTATTGGAAGGGGTAGAATAGGGAATCAACGTGATGCATACTCTAGAGAATCAACCTCTAGACCTCTTTTCCCACCTTTACACCACAAGAAGAACAACCATAAGCCGCTGCCCCTGTACCTTATGCATATGAAGCACGATAGGCATACTTAGAATATACCACCTTGCCACCTGATTTAAGAGAGAAATGGACCTTTGATCAGTTCATGAATCAAAGGAGTAGGAGAAATGGTGGAAGGAATGAGTATCATACTCTGGCACAAAATGATTACCAGCAAGCTCTTGGGAAAGTAACAATGCTATTTTTTTATGGAAGTGATAAGTGCACAGCTAGAGCATGGGTACAGAAGCTAGATAACTACATGTCATTGAGACCGATGCTAGAAGAGGATGCCATTCATTTTGCCACACTACACCTAGAGGGAGCTTCTCATGAGTGGTGGTATCACGGTTTGATTATCCTAGGCCATAATCTCATTACCACTTATGTTGGGTTTACTAACAGGCTGATAGAGCGATTTGATCGCAAGGATCCTGAGATGTATTTCAAAGAGTTGGCAAAGCAGAAATAGGTGGGTAACCTGGAGACCTATATTGGTGATTTTCAAAGGCTTACATATATGGTGCCAAGCATTTCAAAGAGGAGACTTGTCATTTTATTCATGGAGGGATTGATGGAGCCTATGAGAGGTTGGATTAAGGCTTTTGATCCACGAACATTGCATGAGGCAATGAAGAAGGCAAGGAACATGGAGTTCACAACCCCAAAAAGAAAAAGTGTGCATAAAGATGCTCCTTCTACCGGCAATGAGAGGTCTCCACAACTTGTTGATAAGATAAAGAAATTAGTAACTCTGATGGATGAGGAGACACGAGAGGAATTGAGAAAAAAAAAACTATTCTTTTGGTGCAAAGAACCCTACAACATAGAGCATGGTTTCCCTTTGAGGCCTAAGGGCAAAGAAAATCGCGCAATGTGGGTGTCTTATAAGGATTCAGATGCTGAAATCCCAGATCGACAAGCTGTTGCAAGAGATGATCTAGGAGGGAAGGCCTCAGTAGAGTTAGAGCCTGATGGGAATCTATCCCCTTTGGCAGTATTTGCAAACGAGAAGGTTGAGTACTTTTTGATTCAGAGGAACATTTAGTGGGCAACATTGCATCGCTTTGCTTGACACTAGGGCAACACGTAATTTTATTGATGAGGGATTTGTGGCCAGATGCAACTTGCAAACAGAGGATTTTGAGTCAGAGTTACAGATGGATATACCCTCATGTGCACCAAACGGATAGGTAATCTCACCTTACGACTGGATGATTATGAGCTACAAGCTGATTTTTATGTGGTCAATATGGGTGCAATAGATGTACTATTGGGCATGAAATGGCTTCAAGACATAAAATAATTTACCCTCAATGTACCCAAGTTGGAAATGAAATTTACAATGAACAACAAGAGTTATGTGTTGAGGGGAATTACAGATGGGAGTTTAAATTCTATCTCTCTTTGTGGGAAGGGGAGCAGGAAGAAAGAACAAATGGTTATTCAAGAGGAGTGTTATATGGTGGACAATCCATTGTATGAATTTGATGCTACATGGTTGTTGGATAATCCACTCTATGATACAAATGTGGATCACTTCCATGATAGTGACATTTGGGAACCTTCTAGTGCATCAGGATTTCACACAAGTTTCATAGAAGGAAATTCAAAGGTGTATATAGTGAGGAGTTTATACAACTTCACCTTCAATCCTCCTGCTTATGACGTATTTTAGATGTACAATTCAAGGTCACGTGTGATGGGTGGTTTATTTGATGGCTCACTTTCTATAGAGATTGGGAGAAAGAATGGTCAATCACTTGATTTTCTTTCTCATGAGGCTTATACTCCTATAGCACGAGATGAGGTGTTTGACTTGGTTCAACAAAATCAGCTGGTGGTGTTAGTGCTAGTTTTGCAGGAGTTATGTGGTAAACTTAGCGACATTGTACAGGTCTTCACTCGGGATCCAGGTGGAGGAGTTTATTTGCAATCGAGATTGCTTGGGGACAATCAATTTCAAGAGGGGTGGACTGTAATGTCCCTTTTTTAGCAAACATGGATTTTTGGAGGATTAGCCTATTATATGGCCCTTGTAGGCTAATGACGTTGGTTAGAGGGTCTCCCGAGGATTGTTTCATCTCCAGCATTCAAAGATTTATGGATTTGGCCTACGTTTGATATCATTTGGACTCTGTTTGCTATACTATCTATAGTAAGCCATAAGTAATAAAGATGGACCCTTTCTATTTTTAGAAAGTGTATTTGGTCACATGGGGAATTATGAGGAGAGACTACTACTTTAGACGACATGTTAATATGTTGTGTATTTAGGGAGATATTAATATTATTGTGGTCAAATTAATAATAATTCATTAAATGGTTAATTATAAAGTTATAAATTAACTTTATAAAAAAATCACTTAAGTTGAGGGTCTAATCATCATAAAGAGGGGGCCAAATTATATAATTAATTCATGAGCACATTTTCCTAAGTTGGGGGCGATTATTAAATAAAGTGAAAGATATAATATTTTTTAAGAGTATTAAATGTGCTTTATGAAGAAAATCAAACTCTCTTGAAGAAGTATTTATTTGGCATTGGAGTTGGAACTTGGATTCTAGTGGCATTTGATAAATTCATTTTTTGGAGAGCACGAAGACAAGGGTTTATAAGTTTCAGTTTTCAAACAACCATTGGAGAATGATAACCATTTAAGTTGGTGAAATATCCAGTGAGTTTGGCACTTAGGAGAGCATCATTCATAAGTTCTAATTAGGCATATTGAGGAGACTATTCAAAGGGTTTCAGTGCATAATTCATTCAAAGGAATTCAAGGACAAGTGCAGATCATTCTCAGGGGTTTATTTAATTGTTTGCACACTTATTTGAGAGGGATAGCATATTTTTTATTAGAAGCCAAGGCGGTCAACATATATCGGGTGAATCTTGTCAAGAAAGCATTCGAAAATTTCTAGAATATTCTAGGAAGGGCACCTTACTATGGAGAAGCCTGCCATGCCATTATTTCAGTCAATTTTTCATCAAACTTGTTGGTTCGAACTGTTTTTGGATGCTTTTTGGACTCCAACAGCCATTGTTGTCTATATTTTTGAGTATGATTGTAATGTGCGAGTTATTATGAAAGGACTAATAAATTTATAATTCTATTGCAACCAAATTTCATATCAGTACTCTGATCATTAGAGTGTTCTTAGTATGCATGCCAATTATTCGATAAAATGACCATTGGCTATAGGTGTGCATTTTACTTGTAAAATTCATTTATATGCATTTGGAAAGTCAAGGGAAAGGTATTTTTGCATACAGCTCATTGCTTAGACATTGTAGTGCTAATAGAAAGCATTCAAATTGTATTCAATGTCCATTTAAGGAAGCAAATCAGATTGAAAACTTCTGACCAACACATGTAGAGGTTGCATAAAAAGTGTTTGACAAAATTCCTACAAGGTTTAGACAACAAATTCATACCTGGATAACTAAGGGGCTCTTACAACTTTCCTCTTTACTTATATCTCCTCTCTATCCCGTCTTTCCTCTTTACTTATATCTCCTCTCTATCCCCTCTCTGCCTCTTTATCTCACTCTCTCCTCTCTCTAGATCCCAAAATATAGACTTATCTCTCTACCTCTCTCTAACATACCTAATTCTCTAATATTTGTCTTCTCTATCCATTCACTCCCCACCTACCTCTATTTCTCTACATATACCTATCTCCCTCTCTACATACCTATCTCCCTCTCTACATACATTTCTCTCCTTCCCTATCAACTTCTCATTCTTTACATGCATCTCTCTTCCACCCTCTCTCTTTATTCCTCCCATGCTCTCTCTCTCTCTCTCTCTCTCTCTCTCTCTCTCTTCACCCCTCCCACTCTTCCCCACTCTACCTGGCCATCTCTCTCTTCTTATTTCTATCTCCCCTCTCCCTCTCTTTCTATCCATCTATGTACCCAATCACTCTCTTTATCTCCCCTCTCACGTACTCTACCCACCTCTTCCTCCCTCCCTCCCTCCCTCTCTAATTTTATAAAAATGGAGTGGGTGGTGAGTTAGATGGATAGAGAGAGGAGGAGAAGAGATAGGAAGAAGTAGAGAGAGATGTATAGGTAGAGAGTGGGGGAGATGGAAAGAGGGAGGGGTTAAGATGGAGAGAGAGAGAGAGAGAGAGAGAGAGAGAGAGAGAGGGAGGTATGTGTAGAGAAAAAGAGGGATGTAGGGAGTGAGGGGAGGCATATAGAGAGAGAGAGAGGAGACAAAGAGTAGAGACTTAAGATGTGAGAGAGAGGTGGAGAGATAGATTTGGATTTGTTGAGAGAGAAGAGAGAGTGGGATAGAGAGAGGTTGAGAGGGGATAGAGGAAGAATAATATGGAGAGAGATAGGTCTAGAGCTTGAGGGAGATAAAGAGAGTGATATAAAGAGAGCGATAAAATGATGATAGGATCCTGCTAGTTACTAAAATTTGACTGTCTAAAAATTTCTAGGATATTCTAAAATCTAGAATTTGCATTATAACTCCTAGACATCTAAAACCACTCTCAAACATCCTACTGATATATACATGAAATATAACTTAGAGTATAAGAAAAATATGTTATATTTCATGTATATATAAGTTAATTTTAATATAAAAAATAAACAATATAAAAAAAGTTTATTTTCTATATTTATATGTCATTTTCAATATAAAAAATAAATAATATAAAAAGAAACATGATCCTATTTTGTTTTTGAAATGGGATCTCATTTTTTACTAAATGGGATCCTACTTAAAATTGAATTCCAAGATTGTTTTTTGCTTCAGAAAAAGGCTTTGGGAGTCGACCCTTAGCCTTGGACTAGTTTGACCTGCAACTTGAAGGCCATGTCAGTGTCCATAAAAAATACTGACTTTGGACATATATCTAAAGACCTTTTCTATATAATTTTTTGAAGAAATTAAAACCCATTACAAAAGAGCCTATCTAGATTCCAAATATATAATTTAAAAAAAAATAAATTACATTTTTTATTTTTAAAATAATTTCTAATGAAAGAGGTCCATAAACTTGAAATTACAGGGTTTCTTTTTTTTTAATAACTTTTTTGTTTTTTTAGCTTTTTTTAATTACATGGCACAAAACTAGAGACAATTCTATACGGTTTCAAAAAAAATAAAAATGTTTAGGTCAATTTATGCTTGTTATACACAAGGGTTTTTCAAAACAACAATTATACATGTATATGGTGAAAATGGATAGCAATAAACAACAATATTGAAAGACTAAAATGGATTCAACCACCAAACCCTAGCCTAACAATGAACAAAGATCCACCATAACATATGAAGATAACCTAAGACAATGCAAAATAACTCAAAAATCACAAAGATTATACCATCACATGTCCACTAGGGTTTTGATCTCCATTCTTCCTATCTCCATTGATCTTGTTTGATATGCTTGCTCTCAGATTTTTATGTGCACAAGAGCTCAATAAAGAACGGAATGTGGTTGCAAGTAGAATTGTAGTGTAGCTAAGTCCTCCAAAATTAGTCATTAGTCATTAGCAATTAGGGTTTGTCAATGAAGAAAGCATCTCCTTAAATAGAAGACACAATAAGAAATGGAGGGTTAAGATTGAGAGGTGTAAAAAGAGAGGTCGGCTAGGATTAGAGGGTAGGTATAAGAAATACCAAAATAATGAAAGAGGTAGGTAGTGTAGGAAATAAGAGATGAATGACATGTGTCATGTGTAGAAAAAGATAATGAATTAATTAAATAAATAAAGATTTATTTAATTAATAGAAGAAGTAGGACAATTAAATAAATAAAATATTTATTTAATTTAGGAAAGGGATAATTTAAATAAATAAATGTATTTATTTAAATGAGAAATAAGGCTAGAAGAGGATAAATGAATTAATTAAATAAATAAAAATTTATTTAATTAATAGAAGAATTAGGCTTAGATAATTAAATAAATAAAATATTTATTTAATTAGACATGACAATTTTGGGTGTCTACATTTTGCCCCTCTTTGAGACAATGCGGCTTGTCGCGTTGTTTCAAAGAAAATAAGATGAACTGATACAGAGTTGCCCCAGGATGGGAATGATATGCCCCCTCGAGAGATTGGATGAAAATGTCTGAAAAGATTGCAGACAATCTCTCGATAAGAAAGATGGGATAGAATGGGTTGAGTGAATAGAGTGACAAAGTCACGGGATGAGGAAGACTGACTCGGGAAATGAGGGCGAGGGCTAGGGTAGGCTATAAGATAGACCACGGGCAAAAGACATCCTCATTGTCATCCACACCCTTACGAGATCACAGTGCAGAGCGAGAAAAGAGCAGCAGCAGTCAGCAGCGATGGCATTCGTTCATAGATTCGACCGTGTCCGCCGATTCCAGCGACCAGCCGATGCAGGAGAGCCGGTAAGTACCCGAAAACCTCCTCGTACTTTCACGCATTTCGAGTTTTGTCATAAATGCATGTTTTAGGAGCAATAAATGCGCTAGGAATAGGATAGTGTAAAAGTGCAAAAACGCGCAACCGCGTCTGTGTCAGCGCCAGGCGCGTCTGTGTCCAACAGGCGCGTCTGTGTCGGGTCCAGGCGCGTCTGTGCCTGGAACCGCGTTTGTGTTGAATGCGGACGCGTTTGTGAAATGTAGTAGCGTCTGTGCTTCTGAATAGCGTTTATGTCATGCAGGGACGTCTGTGTTCCCTGGTCGCGTTTGTGTCTGGCATAGGCACGTTTGTGTTCAGAAAGCGCGTCTGTGTTGCAGAGGCGCGTTTATGCAGTCTATAAGCGCGTTTATGAGTTAAAAGCGCGTGTGTGTTGAAACATTGCGTTTGTGTGTTTAAATGCATGGTTTTAGTCCTTTAGGTCAAATCGGCAGTTCTGTGATGAACATACGCTGTCGATTGGATAAGCTGCTGAGAGGATACACTCAAGCAGGTCCTCTAGGAAGATTAGGATAGATCAAGGCACTTTGTGATGAACAGGGAGCACCAGGATAGACAACACTTTGTGATGAACAGGGAGTGCGAATGTGAGTGACACTTTGTGATGAACAGGGAATGTCACACACGTAGTACTTTGTGATGAACAGTGAGCACTACTAGGATAAATAGCAACACTTTGTGATGAACAGTGAGTGTCACTAGGATAAATAGCTATATGCATTTAGATAGCTAGTAGCATTTTGTGATAAACAGTGAATGCCGCTATAACTGACAAGATTGATTTGCTTGACTGCAGGAGTATTTGCCGATGTTGGAGTCACGGGAGAGATTCCCATCGACTCAGAGGTTGCGACCAGAGTTGTCTATCCAGGACATGATTTCCATTGAGGAGATGGGCCTCACACATATGCTCTATGTGCCCGAGTTTCGGGCAAACATGGGGTTGCTGACTGCGTTGGCCGAGAGATGGCACTCAGAGACATGCACGTTTCACCTGCCGATGGGTGAGATGATAGTGACACTGGAGGATGTATACAGGATATTACATGTTCCCATTGATGGAGAGTTGATCCCCTACGACCGTGACGGTGACAGGGAGGCCTTGAGACGGGTCTTTCAGGATCCTGAGTTGGAGATGCGAGCAGACCATGTAGCCTGGGACACCATGACTGCCACAGGATTAGCATTGCCGGCAGTTGTTGGGGGAGTTATCAGTGGATACTTGTGTCCAGACAGGGCCACACGAGGATTGGCAGTGGGCTGGGGAGGGGCCTTGGAGACGCTGATGGCAGAGCATACTAGGTATGCATGGGGGCCATGTGTCCTAGCACATTTGTATTATGAGCTGCATCAGTTTGTATACCATGGATCAGTGGGTTTGGGCTGCGGTGTGACTCTCTTGCAGGTGTGGGCCTATGAGCACCTTCCCATCACACGGCCTATTCATTTCAGAGGCAGAGGACAGGGACAGAGTTTTGTGCACCTATATGCGATGATTACATCCCAGCCTCGGATTGGGAGATTGGAGCACTGGAGGAGAGTCATTGATGATATTGACATGGTGATCTGGAGGCCGTACCTGGGGTGCGAGGAGTGGGGGGACGATGCACTGGAGCTGCCCTACACCTTCTGGAGCAGGTACCTGATTGGGCGGACGCCCTATATATTAGAGAGACAGCTGGTGGACCGGGTATGTAGGCAGTATGGCAGGATTCAGAGGATGCCCCGAGGCTCGGGTATGTATGCCCGTACTGTCAGAGATCAGGTGCAGTTCGGCCCACTGCTATCATATGATCAGGCAGTGATGCAGCTAGCGGAGATGATGCCGATGCCATGGGACATGTGGCCAGAGGTAGATGATGTAGGGATGGACGCAGAGTACTCTGCGTACTGGGCAGAGCATCCATTTCCGAGGTTGACAGATCCGGCAGAGCCAATGGATGGAGAGGGTGGAGGAGATGATGATGATGGAGGAGGGGATGCAGGTAGGGGCCGACGGAGGCGGAGGGGAGTGGTGGGAGAGAGACGGGTAGCACCTCGGAGGGAGGGAGGTCAGGAGAGAGCAGCTCCAGTGGTGAGAGGACGGGGTGGACTGCCCCTACAGGTGCCAGCAGCACAGGGTCCCAGAGAGGGACAGAGACAGGTGCAGCCAGAGGGACAGAGACAGGTACAGCCACAGGTACCTATACAGGCACAGGGACAGGTGCAGGCAGAGGCACAGGGACAGGCACCTGTAGAGGAGGAGCCACAGGCAGGGACGGATAGTGGAGACTCTGAGGAGGATGAGGTGCTTAGGCTACGGGAGATCTGCCAGGGCCAGGCAGATGAGATTGAGGATTTGGTTCGAGAGAGGAACCACCTCAGGACCAGGGTCCGAGATACAGAGCGGGAGAGGGATCAGGCCATCCAGAGATATACCGAGGCCGAGACAGCTCTGAGGGCAGGTAGGCGGGTAGCAGAGGATGCAGGGGCAGGCTACGCATATGTTTTGCGAGCCGGAGAGGAGATCGCCTACTGGAGGGATCTATATTATGCAGCCATGCCAGCAGAGCAGCGGGCTAGGAGCTTCCAGAGGTCGTCGCGCACAGCGACGGCTACGGGAGGGAGCCGCAGGAGACAGGCATCCAGCGGTGGGGTTATGGGGCCTCCACCACCACCAGAGGGACAGGGGGATCCTGGGGCGGGTCCATCTATAGCTCAGACTCCGTCGAGGCGAGGCGGCTCCGAGGGAGGGAGTTCCTCATAGCTATAGTGGGCTCCCATTGTATCAGTAGATGTATCATTGTTGTATTGTAGACACCTGCGGGTGATTCTTTTGTAGCCATATGATTCTTTTGACATCATTGTATTATGACACATTTGATTATATATATGAGATGATTCATCTTTTGCGACAGCTATATGCATGTGTACCTTATGTGATGAGATGTTCTTATGTGATGCATGTTTTATGATATGGATGCTTATATGATGCAATGCCATATATTTTTGTTCTTTTATGTTGTATATGTGATGCATGATGCAAATGAAAATGTATGTGATGCAAATGAATATGATAATGCAAATGATTATTTACATAATGAAAATGTGAGATGTGCTAACATGTGTTGTATGCAGGATGTGATGCAATTATAATATCTATATGTATGAAATGCTTATATGTGGTGATGCAGGTGCAACTATATGAAATGCAAATGTTTTTGGTGTGTCATTATACTCAGTCATGTGATAGCGGGCTACGCGGACTCGAGAAGGACAATGGAAGTCAATCAAGAAAGGGGGATGGAAGACAGAAGATATGAACGTGAAAGAGCTTCTTGTGCATTATCATCATTGAGCTTTATTATGGCAGAATAGGTTATGACAATCGAGGCATATGTTCGGCCCAGAAAGTCATTGTACCTGTTTGCATGGAGATAAGACAGTCACAAACAAGGAATGCCCCAGTTCATACTAGACTCACAGTGTCCTCATATCCTTGGACAAGTCATAGCATTGCTAAAAGACAATCCACAGACAGCAAATGCAAGTAGGTGACGATACCCCATCCTCGCCTTTCTAGTCAAAGACATCCTGGAGATAGAATCTCTAGTCAAAGACATCCCGGAAAAGCTAAAAGACATGTCACCAAAAAGATAAAACCAAAAGAAAACCAAGACTCAACACCAACATCCACTGTAGTCCTCAAGTTTGTGTCTCTTGTCACTTGTTTAAGTCAAATTTTGATTGTGGTCACAATGTTCACTTTCACAAAAAGGATAGATAGCACTGAACCATATGTTGTCTGAGTCTATTAAAAGATTTGATTTTGTTGAAGCCCATTGTTGCTGTTGTGTCTCCTTGGAAACTGACTGAATCCATGAAACTGAAACTTTATTATGTAGAAGATGGAACTTTATTGCGGATCTGCGATGCAAAATGTTGCTTTATTGCGGATTGCGCGTGGATAGACTGAAGAGAGCTGAAAGAAACTGTACTCCTCGAAACATGTGATGTTCTCAGTTCCACACCCATTACTAGACGTAGGAATTGGCCGTAGTCACAGATAGGATCTGATTTATTATGGATGGAAAAGGGAGTGAAAAGGTAGGGTTTATTATGAATGGCTAACCAATCTTGGGTAGATCAATAACAAGCCATGATGGGAATGGGTAAGTTTATTGTGAGTGAATTGGTCGTGAGTGTGTGCGAAGTGAAAGATGAAAGAGAATCCTGAAAGAGGGAGGAGCAAAGTCTCTACGCATGGCGCTGGTGACCCAGTTTTCACCATGGTACTTGCCCAGGGCGCCACCGAAGTGGTTTTCACCGTTGGACGAAATTATTTCTCTTTACTTTTTTCGATTTTTCAATTTTTTTTGTTGTCACAAGGCGCCTGTTTGCCAGGTTTTCACCAAGTAACGATTTTTTTGTTTTATAATTTTTTTTTGTATTTTTGAAATTTTTTTTTTTTTTTTTTTTTTGTGTTTTTTGCTTTAGGATACTCAAAAAGAGCTTATGTGTAGAACCTGCGAAGGTGCATGCTATTGATAGGATCCTCCAAAGATTCCCCTTCTGTAGTTGAGAGTTGATATGCCCCAGATCCATATACTGCTGTGATGATGTAAGGACCAAGCCAGTTGGGTTCAAATTTGCCCTTCTTTTCTCTATCTTGCTGATTCTTGGGGTTCTCTCTGAGGACTAAGTCACCTACCTCAAATGTGCGAGGCTTGACCTTGTGATTGTAACTGCGACTCATTTGTTGTTGGTAAGCCTTGAGATGATTAAAAGCAGTGTGTCGTCGTTCCTCCAGCAGTTCTAGTTCTTGTAAGCGAGAGACCCTGTAGTCTTCATCGTTGATTATGTTTCTCAAGGAGACCCGTAAAGAAGGTAACTCGACCTCAATAGGCAAGATGGCTTCAGCACCGTAGACAAGTGAGTAAGGTGTAGCTCCTGTAGGTGTGCGGACACTGGTACGATAGGCCCAAAGTGCGGGATTGAGTTGGACATGCCAGTTACGGCCAGCGTCGTCGACTGTCTTTTTAAGTATTTTGAGAATTATTTTGTTAGACGCCTCAGCTTGGCCATTACCTTGGGGGTAATATGGTGTGGAGAAACGATGAGAGATATGGAAGCGCTCACAGAGTTCACGAACATCCTGATTCTTGAAAGGAAGCCCGTTGTCAGTGATAATGGAAGTAGGAATCCCGTATCGGCAAATGATGTAGTTCAGGATGAAAGTAGCGATTTGTTTCCCAGTAACTTGCGTGAGAGGCACGGCTTCAATCCACTTTGTGAAATACTCTGTGGCTGTGATAATGAATTTATGTCCGTTGGAAGAAGGAGGGTGAATCTTGCCTATGAGATCGAGTCCCCACTGACAAAAGGGCCAAGGAGATGCAAGTGGCTGTAGTTCTTGTGCTGGTGCGTGTATGAGGTCTCCATGAATTTGACACTGCTTACACTTCTTGACAAACTGATATGCATCTTTTTCCATAGTAGGCCAGTAGTATCCAGTCCTGATGAGTTTCTTGGCCAAGGTAGGACCACTAGTATGCGGACCACATATCCCTTCGTGCACTTCTCGTAACGCAATCTGAGCTTTGTCACTCTCTAAACATCTAAGGAGGGTGCCATCTAGACCTCGTCGGTATAGGATATCAGCTAGGATAACGTATCGGGAGGATTGGCGGATGAAAGTGCGGCATTGGTTGTTCGATAAATCGGGAGGTAAGATGTTGTCGCGAAGGTATGTGAATATGGAACCATATAACTGGGATTCAGGACCAACAACACATATCATTTCCGTAAGAGTGATCTCATATGACGGAATCAGCAGGTTGTCAACCAGGAACTCATAACAGGTCTCATTTTGCGGTAGGTCAATGAGTGAAGCAATTGTAGCCATGGCATCAGCAGCACGATTCTGTTCTCTTGGTATCTGCTCAAACTCTATCTTTGCAAAGTGTTGTTTCAGATCATCTACCAGTTGTTTGTAAGGCATTAGCTTTTCATCTTTTGTTTGATAATCATCAGTTGCTTGACGGATGACAAGTTGAGAATCGCCAAAAACACGAAGTTCTTGGATCTTCCACTGAACTGCAATTCTTAACCCAGTTGTTAATGCCTCGTATTCCGCTATATTGTTGGTACAAGGAAATGATAAGCGGTATGACTTTGGTATAGAATCGCCTTGGGGAGTTATAAAGAGTATACCCACTCCTGCCCCATGCTGTGTGTATGAGCCATCAAAGTATAGTTGCCATGGCTTTACAGGTGATATTGTTAGAATGGACTCATCTGGAAATTCTGACTGTAGAGGAACATCATCTATCATGGGAGCATCTGCCAGTTGATCTGCAATGGCTTGTCCTTTTATGGCTTTTCTGTCCACGTATTCAATGTCGAATTCACTCAAAATCATTACCCACTTGGCCAGTCGCCCAGTAAGTGTAGCTTTGTTGAGCAGATATTTTAGTGGATCAATTCTGGCAATCAACTTGGTCTTGTGAGTAAGCATATAATGTCGTAATTTTTGTGAAGCGAAGACCACAGCGAGACATGCACGCTCAATTGGTGTGTAGTTGAGCTCATATCCCACCAATGTGCGACTGATATAGTAGACTACTTTTTCCTTGCCGTCAGGTATTTGCTGTGCTAGTAGTGCCCCCAGTGCTGTTGGAGTAGCTGATATGAATTTAGCAATGGTTGATTCGGAATTGGTGGCATCAAAACTGGCGGGTTCAAAAGATAGTCTTTAAGTGCCTGAAAAGCCTGTTGACAGTTCTCGTCCCATTTGAACTTAATGTTTTGGTGTAGCAGGTGCTGGAAAGGATTACACTTATCTGCAAGTTGTGCTATGAATCTTCGTATAGACTGGAGTCTCCCTTGTAAAGACCGAAGTTGACTAATATTCTTGGGTGGCGGCATGTCCAAGATAGCCTTGACTTTTGCTGGATCCGCTTCTATTCCTCTTTTAGACACAATGAATCCTAGGAGCTTCCCGGAGGTTACTCCAAAGACACATTTCTTTGGGTTTAATCTTACCTTGTATTTTTCCAGCCTATCAAAAGCAACTGAAAGTATGTCCAAGTGTGTATTTCTGTCTATTGATTTAACCAAAAGGTCGTCGACATAATCTTCCACCTTTACATGCATGAGATCATGGAAGATAGTAGTCATGGCTCGTTGATACGTGGCACCTGCATTTTTCAGCCCAAAGGGCATGACATTCCAGCAGAAGGTTCCCCATGGACAAGTGAATGATGTTTTATGTTGATCTTCAGGTGCAATCCTGATCTGATTATATCCAGAGAATCCGTCCATTAAAGATAACATCTCATGGCCTGCTGTGAGATCAACAATTAAATCAATGTTTGGTAATGGGAAATCATCCTTCGGACAAGCCTTGTTGATATCCCTGAAGTCTGTACATATTCGGATGCTGCGATCTGGTTTGCTAACAGGTACTAAGTTGGAAATCCATTCGGGATAATCAATTGGGCGTATGAATCCGACATCTAGTAATTTCTCCAGCTCTGCCTTGACTAGCAATGCCACCTGTGGATGCATTTTCCTCAATTTCTGTTTTACTGGTTTTGCCCCCGGTTTGACTGTTAAATGATGCATTACTAAGTCGGGGTCTAGTCCAGGCATATCAGCATAAGACCATGCGAAGTTGACTTGTCGTTCCTTAAAGAATCTTATGAATTTTGCTCTCTCGGCCTCTGTCAATGATTGAGCCAAAAATATGTTGTGTGGAACCTCTGCTGTACCAATGTTTGTCTTTATAGTCTCCTCTACCAACATGGATGATTTTTCCTCGTATGATGCTGGGAGAATGTCAAGCCTTCCATCTTCGGGCGCCTCAGAGAGGTTTTCACCCTCAGATACGTCCTTTCTTTTTACTTTTTTAGAGTCAGAGAGCGCCACAGTGTGGTTTTCGCCATAAGACCCTTGTTTTGTCTTTATTTTCACATTTTTGCGACTAGAAGGCCCGACACCCTCACCAAAGTATGCCATGTTATTTAGCTCTATGGCGTATCCTGCTTTATGGTCTCCAAGAGGAAGATCATCGCGAATGCCAAGATAATCAACAATAGCTTCGTCATTTTGAAATGTATCAATCTGTGGTGGTCCATCCTGATCCCAGTCAATGAGTTGGGGGTGAACGAGGGGAAGGTCTTTAGTGTTTTTAGAGTCCGCAAGGCTAATAGTGAAGATGTGGTTATATTCAGGTATGTCAAGATAGTCATCGAGGTCGTCAATGGCACTCTCCTCATCAGTGTCGATCGTGAGTGAGTCCAAATTATCATCACTAGTAGCACCCTCAGGGACAGGTGTCCTCATCCTATGTGATCCTGACCTAGGGCCTTGAAACGAAGCTTGTGCGGGATCCTTATGGGTCGGTTCTTGACCAACTCTGAATTTCTTGTAAAACTCCTCCTCCTCTGTAGGTTCATCTGGCTCTCTAAATGTCTCATTGAGTTCATAGTCGCTGGAGGATTTGTCTGAACCCCATTCCCACTCATTGGAGTCTGTGGAATAATTATCCTCTTGTTGAACTTCAGCCACTTTGACTCGCCATATCTGTTTTGTTCTCTTGTTTTGAATCTTGGGATTTAGAAAACCAAGCCCCTTAGAGCGTTCCCTTCTTGTAGTTAGCTCAGGTTGTAGAGGCTCCATGACACCTTCTTTGCGTAGTCCGAGAGGACTTTTTCCATCATACCCGAATCTCTGCAGAATTTTGAAACCTTTACCATAGTTTTCACAGGGTATTATAATTTGATCATGTGTATCATCTTCAGCGTCCTTATATAGCATTTTATATAAACTTTCTTCCTCTAGTTCGCCCCATTTTTGAAAGACGGTAGGATCCCATTTGAGGAGCATGATGGAGATTTGCTTATTAGGATGTGGTCTCCCATATTCCTTGGGGGAGTTCATGACTTGTCGTAAGAACATTGTTTGATTCAGAGTGTATTCTCCCATGCCTTTGTCTTGAAACTTGGCTCTAAGTTCACCTTGTTTGGATGTCGAGGGCTTTAATGACTCAGGATCAATATATGCTGAAGAAGGAGTAGCCTCACGATTGCTGGGAATGATAATCTCAGTATGTGATCTCAAGTTATTGCAATATATGAATGGATTTGGATCACCATTGACCGTTACCTCGACTCCATTATGAGGAAATTTTATGCACTGATGGTATGTTGATGGGACCGCTCTCATTTCATGAATCCACGGACGTCCTAGCAATATGTTATATGTGAGGTCTAGATCCAGGACTTGACAAATCACGTCCTTTGTGACTGGCCCTATTCTTAGTGGTAAGATGACTGTGCCCTTGGACGAACGCTCTTCATCATCATAAGCCTTAATAGTGATTTGGTTTGTAGCATTCACAGCTTTGTCAGAATATCCCAATTGTCTGATGGTGCTCAATGTACAAATATTAAGACCTGCTCCTCCATCTATCAGGACTCGTTTTATTCGGTGTTTATGTATGAAGGCTTCAATATGTAGAGGTGCATTGTGAGGCTGACTTATGGAGGCGTCATCGGCTTCTGTGAATGTGAGGGAGTGTGGGATGGATAAATATCCCACCATGGCTTGAAACTGGTCCACGTTCAGATCGGTAGGGACAGCAGTATCTCTCAAGGTTTTGTCAAGGACAGCTTTATGTGCAGGAGATATACGTAAGAGCTCAAGAATAGAGATGAGTGCGGGTGTTTTCCCTAATTGCTCTACAAGATCGTACTCAGGCTTAGTTGACGGAAGATTGGTATTCTTAGAAGAGGTACCTGGCAATGTGATCTTACCTCGACGGGTTGTGACATGACATTCAGAGGTAGATGTGGACGAAGATCCCACACCTTTTAGGACAATTTTAGGTCGCTGAGGAGGATTCTCAGGATTTTTATTTTTGATAGTAATGGTAGAAATATGATTGTCCATTGAGATGTGATTAATAGTGGAATCATAATTGTAAGATGTTCTGGTGTAATTGGCTTGATCATCTGTGACTTTGCCTTTTCCCTTGTCATGTTTTGGGAATGGTTCCTTAAACACCTCATGCTCTTGGTTAGATGAATGTCCCTCAATCTCAATATCTCCTCTGTCAATGAGATCTTGTACAATGTTTTTCAATCGATGGCAATTACTTGTCTTGTGACCCTTGCTCTTATGAAATTCGCAATATTCATCATCATTCCACCAATTCGGTTTTACCTTTGGTTCATATGGAGGAAAATCTGGGACCGTGATCACTTTGTTTGCTACAAGCTTCTTGAATACTGATTCAAGTGGTTCTCCCAATGGAGTGTACTTCCTTCGTGGTTTAGCAGCCGTTTGATTGTTCACTTGATTGTTGGTAGAATTTGATCCAGAAAAGATGAACTTTGGTCTCACTGTGTTAGCATCAACAACACCATCATTAACTGTGTTCTTGTTCTTGTTCCAAAACTTTGGTTTGTCCTTTCCCTTAAAGTCCTCTTTGTTTTCTTTGAATAGTTTGATAACTCCTTGTTCAATCAAGACCTTTTCTGTTGCTAGGCCCTTTTCAATGACATCCTTAAATGTAGACAAACAAGCTTTTCTGAGATCATAACCAATAGCCTTGTTAACATTTTGTGTGAACATTTCCACCATTTGTTTTTGCGGGATTTCACAAGAGCATCTGCTAGCTAAGTTTCTCCATCTTTGTAAAAATGACGCAAAAGATTCTCCTTCTTTTTGTTTCGTATTGCACAAGGTAGTAACTGAGACATCTGTTTCAATGTTGTAAGAGAAATGTTGAATGAATGCCTCTGCCAAGTCGCCCCATGACTTAATACCAGGAGGTAATTGAGAAAACCATTCCATCGCTTGATCTCCTAAGCTCTGTGGGAACAACCTCATTAAGTATGTTTCTTCTGCTGCTACCTCAATGCAAGCTGTGAAGAA
This sequence comes from Cryptomeria japonica, assembly GCF_030272615.1. Taxonomy (NCBI): domain Eukaryota; kingdom Viridiplantae; phylum Streptophyta; class Pinopsida; order Cupressales; family Cupressaceae; genus Cryptomeria; species Cryptomeria japonica. The sequence continues at coordinate 753,445,462 of NC_081413.1, forward strand.
TTGTCTTATGTGTGCCTTGGGGTCTCCTCTCCCTCTATATTTGTCAAATTTCGGTGTTGCAAAGTGCGGAGGAAACGGAGGCATTGGAATGCTCTTATCAAAGGGATAAGGGCATATATCTCTCATAGTATATGTGGGTTTTGATGTGCCCATGTCTTCCACTTTCTTTTGTAGATCTCTAATTTGTTGCTCCAAATTATTTTTGGGAGGAGATGGATTTCTTGTAGCATATCCCATGTTTGAAACACCCATTTGAGGAGGAGCTTGTTGCATATATGGATGATACTGATCGTAGACATGTCCATATGGAGGTCGATATTGTTGCGACATGTATGGAGCACTTGGCATAATTTCTTGTTGAGGGACCCCATATCTGTTTTGTGTATATAAACCATATTCAATGGGCCTTTCATTTTCCATTGTGTTGCCCCCAATTTTGGCATGAGGTCTCCTTGTGTCAAAATTTTGAGGAAGTCCTTGAGTATCCATTTGTCTTGGTTGACCCATATCTTGAATATGTGTTTGAGCATAAGGCCTCCATGATGGTCTTTGAGTGTAAGTATCATGCATTTGAGCTTGTGTATGTGGGATTGCTGGTTTCTGAAGCAAAACTGATGGTGACTCCGGCATCATATTATTTGGTCCTCCACTATTAGGTTGGGTTTGTTGTGAAGGTCTACTTTCCATAAGTTGAGATAAGTCAAAATCATGTGGTATTTTAGCTCCACTTTGTGCCATCATGTTTAGAAAGTATTGACGATCTCTCCTCATTATCTCTTCAACCAATCTATTGAATTGAGGGTCCATTATAGATTCTTGTATGTCTGCTGATAGTATTGAAGAATTGTCCACATTATCATTGTGTGTAGCATTGTGTATAACGTTTGCGCTTTCCACATTTGGATTGTGTCTATAAACATTCATGTCTGGTAATGTAGTGTGCTCAGGATTGTAGAAGACATCATTGTCATACTCATAAGAACTCATGTTTACGGGCCCTTGAGCTTCTTTAGCTTTTCTCCTAGATTTTTGAAGACGGGTTTCAACCATGAACTAGGTGTTAGACCAATATGTGAGAGACTTAGACGAAAATGACAAGAGTATGTAAGACCAAGAGTTGTATGGAGTGTAAATGAATCTGAAGTTTACTTGCAATGTCCAAAGTGTAAGACCAAGTATGTATGTTGTAGAGTAGGTGTGACTTCCAAAGAGAGGATAGTTTCTCTTGATGAGGTAAGCTGACCTTGACTCTAAGTAAGACCAAATGAGACCCAAAGGTAAGAAACCTTGATGAGGGACCACTTAGCAAAGTGTTGTAGTATGTAGTGTGTTGACAAAGTATAGTGAGGACAAGCAAGTGACCTTTTGACTCAAGTTTAGACAAGTATGAATGTAAAATGAGGTATGAAGCAATGATGGACTGTGTAAGACCTTAGAACAGGCTGAATGCTAGATGAAACCTGAAGAGATAACCTAGGAAGCTCAAGTGTGCCGAAACTGATTTCTTTGTTTGCTTGACTGTTAAACTTTTTTCAAATCCTGACACAGACGCCTCTGTATACTTCACAGACGCGGTTTGAAGACACAGACGCTATTCTGTTTGACACAAACGTGGTTCTGAGATTTCCTGTTGATGTTTGCTAAGACTGTAACAGTTTTTTGCAATTGTGGACACAGACGCGCCTGTATACTTCACAGACGCGATTTCTAGACACAGACGTGTCTCTGTTCGACACAGACGCTGATAAAAACACAGACGCTATTCTGTACTTCACAGACGCGTTTATCAGACACAGACGCGATTTTAACAGACACAGACGCGTTTCTGTAACCTTAGTGCAATCTTTCCTATCTGTGAATTTGTTTTGCTGTGACCAAATCTGATTTTTCGACTGTTTTTCGTGACAAGAGGACACAGTGTTGATGACCCAATGTTTGCAGACTGTTTAGACTCCAAAAAGTGTGTTGTTTGATGTAAAAAGTTTTTGCATACACTTGAAGACACAAAAGACACAATGTTTTGCTGTTTTGTCTTGATTGTTTGAATGTTTATCATAAGTCAAGCACAATTCTTATGGCTGGCCAGGACAATAATTGTTGATCCCACATGGGGTTTTACCCCCGAGGCTACGCTATTCAGAGCGGATACTTAGATGCTTGACCTCACTGGCTCCACCCTCGGCACTCACTTCTCGGGTCAGCCAAGCATCAGTCCCCATGAAAACTCCCCATGGCGAACTTTGTATCTCTACTAAGAACCGTATGTGTGTGGGCCGCTACCAGAGGTCCGACCTCCTGCCTCAACAACTAGAAGGATTTGGGCATCTAAAACAATGAGGTACTAGTAAGGGCATCCGCTCGTGTGGCCATACATGCGGCACTTTCAGCTCTGTAAATACAGAAGGCTCCCAGCCGGTAGGGGTTACGCCCTACAAATGATCAAATAAATTTGATCAAACGAGTTTATGGGGAGACATAGTGTCGGTATGAACTAATCAGCACACGTTATTCATAGTTTTCACCATGAATACATTTGATTATAGTGGCTTGGAAGAAGATGGCTTTTCTTTTGCTACCACTTGGGTCGTTCTCTTCTCACTAGTAGTCCTAATGACCACACGGGAAGACAGGCCCTCTAAAGAATAAACAAAAAGAGCCTATTGCTCAAGACACAAAAGACAATGGTTCAATTTTAGTGCACCAATTGAAGTGTTTGCTAAGCTATGAAGACAAGGCACACAAATAAAATTACAAAACCCTAGCTAAGGCCCTGCAACAAAATTGTTAGTAGTTTGGGTTGTTTCAAATGATAACCCCTTCCTGCAAGCACACAAGTTAGGTAAATTTTAAGAAAACCCAAAAAGACTTTGTGAAAAGGGGCCTTCAACAAAAACGTATTTGCCTCCAAAGCAAGCTGCACAAACCAGGTTAGCTAGATCTGCAAAGGTTAGCCAAAAATAAACCAGATCTGAAACCCTAAGTACAAAATCCGAAAACCCGAATCGAAAAACTTGAAAAAAAAAATTTGCAAAACAGAATGCACAGACGCTGTTATACCAGACACAGACGCGTCTGTCCTACACAGACGCGGTTCTGTGATTCGCAGACGTGATTGAATAACACAGACGCCTCTTTATTCTGCAGACGCGATCAGATGGTTCACAGACGCGATTAGGGATCACAGACGCGACTTTCGGAAACCTGCAAAAAAAAATGACAGAAACACAGACGCGATAAAAGATATCACAGACGCCTCTGAAATACAAGAACGCGATCCGAACACTCGCAGACGCGGAAAAAACCTAAAATGTCGTCGAAATCGTCCGATCTGCAACTTCAAAAATGCAAAAATCTGCAACAAAAATGTTAAATGCAAAGGGACAAGGGTCCCACCGGGCGTGCCAAAATGTATATGGTGAAAATGGATAGCAATAAACAACAATATTGAAAGACTAAAATGGATTCAACCACCAAACCCTAGCCTAACAATGAACAAAGATCCACCATAACATATGAAGATAACCTAAGACAATGCAAAATAACTCAAAAATCACAAAGATTATACCATCACATGTCCACTAGGGTTTTGATCTCCATTCTTCCTATCTCCATTGATCTTGTTTGATATGCTTGCTCTCAGATTTTTATGTGCACAAGAGCTCAATAAAGAACGGAATGTGGTTGCAAGTAGAATTGTAGTGTAGCTAAGTCCTCCAAAATTAGTCATTAGTCATTAGCAATTAGGGTTTGTCAATGAAGAAAGCATCTCCTTAAATAGAAGACACAATAAGAAATGGAGGGTTAAGATTGAGAGGTGTAAAAAGAGAGGTCGGCTAGGATTAGAGGGTAGGTATAAGAAATACCAAAATAATGAAAGAGGTAGGTAGTGTAGGAAATAAGAGATGAATGACATGTGTCATGTGTAGAAAAAGATAATGAATTAATTAAATAAATAAATATTTATTTAATTAATAGAAGAAGTAGGACAATTAAATAAATAAAATATTTATTTAATTTAGGAAAGGGATAGTTTAAATAAATAAATGTATTTATTTAAATGAGAAATAAGGCTAGAAGAGGATAAATGAATTAATTAAATAAATAAAAATTTATTTAATTAATAGAAGAATTAGGCTTAGATAATTAAATAAATAAAATCATCTCTTTTTTTTTGGTGTCTTGTGTGATTGTGTTTCTCTCTATCTCGTTCTCTTACATTTTTAGTTATGGGTTCTCCTAAATTTCCACTTCTAACTCCACATAATTATGCATCATGGAAAATTAAAGCTAGGAGTAAATTAATGGAAAAAAGGACTAATTCATTATATAAATGGAACAATGGTAGCCCCAACATATCCTAAAGATGATCCAAATTCTCAAATGGAATAGCTCACTAAAAACTCAATGGCTTTTGGAACATTGAGAAAGTATGTATTAGATTACCTTATTTTTCACATTGATAAATGTGATATAATCAAAGAATCTTGAGACATATTTGGCAAATTGTATGGATAAGTAGATGAGAGTAGAGGCTACATGCTTGACAATGATCTCACAATGATGGATCCCAAGGATTGATATAGTCCAAGACTATGCCACTAAAGCAACCGAGCTTAGATCAAAACTCAAGGAATATGGCATTAATAAGAAGGATGCACAATTGGTTTATGATTTGTTGGACAAGCTTCCATTAGAGTATGCAACCTTTGTTTCTAGCTTCCAAACCCATCAGTTAACTTCAAGTGCTTCATTCACTAAACCATCATTTGATGCATTCGCAAAAATATTGATGCTTGGGTAAGCAAAGTTGATCAACATGAGGATTCTCAAGTCTTCAAAGTCCAAAGTTTTGGTGGCTAATCAATGGAATCAAGGAAAAGGCAAGAACCAAAAGTAGTCTGAACCAAAGCCATAACAAGATAGAGCATAATCATCCTCTCCACAACAAGTAAATACTTCTTATTCCAAGAAGGGAAATTCAAACAAGAAGGAAAAGCCAACATGCTCATATTGCAATAAAGTTGGTCTTGATAAGCATCATTTCCACTCTAATCAAATTGACAATTCGACAAACATAACCAAGAAGAACAACATCAATTCTCCATCCACCTACAAGAAGAAGGATTCATCTCCTTCCACTTCCTCACAGTCAAGAGCAAAAGGGAAAGCATTTGTGGCAAAAACAGGTTCTTCACAACAATAGATACTTGACTCAGGTGCCTATCATCACTTGGGTTCTACAAGAGTAGTTTTCTTCATTGGAACCATCCAAGGTACCTCACATTTTCATAGGTGATGATACACAAGTGGAAGTTGAAGATAAAGGTTTGGTTGACACGGATGATGGAACATTTGAGAATGTTCTATATGTTCCTAACTTGAGCACCAACCTTCTTTCGATCTACCAAATCACTCACTTTGGAAATGGAAAGAAAGTTGAGTTTCTACCTGGTTTAGTTTTGGTCAAAGAAATTGAGAATGATGCCTTGGTAGCAGTGGGACAAGCCAATCACAACACTTGCTTTTATTTATTCTCCTACTTTTTGCCTTGATCTCCTTTTACTTCCTTTCTCACTCATTCAAATTCAAAAAGTAAGCTACATCATGAGCAGTTTCGACATCTCAATTATTGTTGTCTTCAACAACTTAGTTCCAAGGACATGGTCATAGGTCTCCCTCAAACTGGCTTTTCAGATGGTGTGTGTTCAGTTTGTTCCATAGGCAAGCATCCCGAAGAGAAATTTGACAAAGGTAATTCTTGAAGAGCTCTAGAAATCCTTCAGTTGGTTCACAATGATACAGGAGGTCCATTTCTAGGTCTTCATTCAGCAAGGCCCACTATGTCCTCGCTTTCATTGATGAATACTCCCACTTCACTTGGGTCTACTTTCTTATTCACAAGAGTGAAGTTTTTGACAAATTTATAGTCTTCAAGACTCATGTTGAGAAGTAATCAAGGAAGCAAGTCAAGATTCTCCAAGCAGACAATGGAAGGGAATATGTGAGCAATAGACTTGAGGAATTTTGCACTCTTGAGGGGATTGATATTTAGCACTTATTTGTCTACACTCCACAACATAACGGTGTTGCAAAAAGGAAGAATAGAACCTTTGAGGATATGGATAGTTGCATGATTCATGCTCTTTCTCTTGGTCCAGCCTTTTGGGTAGAAGCTATCAGTTGTGCCACACACATCCAAAAACAAGTTCCCCACAAATATTTAAAGGGTATCACTCCTTTTGAGGCTTGGTGTGTTAGAAAACCAATTGCAAGACACTTCAAAGTATTTGTTTGTCCAACATGGGCTCGCATTCCTCCACGTAAGCACAAGGTATTAGAACCTCAGAGTAGGCCTTGCATCTTTGTTATATTTCCCAAGGGTGTTAAGGAATATAGACTTTTGGATCTAGAGACACATGAGCTATTCATTTAGAGGAGTGTTCACTTTGAGGAAAGCTCTCCTTGCTTGGCCTCTCATCCTCGTCCTTCCTCCATAATGGAAAGTGTTGATAGTGTCTGAGATGATGATTCTACCTCGACTTTGACTCACAGGCTCACACCTCTACAAGGTCCACTTGAAGTTGAGGAAACTCATCCTTCATCTCCTACAAGACCTCATTGGGCTTGATAGACTCTCGAGTCAATGAGTTCTCTTGTTAAGGATCCTTCATACACTCAAAGGACTCAGTCACAACATCAACATGTTCCACATGCTTACATTGCTTCATCTTTTGATCCACAGTACTTTCAAGAAGCATGAGGAGTTCCCGAGTGAGACTCAACAATGGAGGAGGAGTATAATTCTTTTATGAGGAAGAATACATGGGATTTATTTCCTCTCCCTAAGCGGAGGAATATGGTTCAATGTAAGTGGATCTATCAGACTAAGTTTGCAACTAAATAGAAGTGTGGATAACTACAAAGCTTGGATTTTGGAAAAAGGGTTATCCTGAGTTCATGGTGTTGATTATACAAAATGTTGAAGGCTAGGATTATATACCCTATTCACCATTCTACGTGGATAGCCAACATTGTCCCTGTTTGGAAGAAAAATGGGGAAATAAGAATTTGTGTGGACTTTAGGAACTCGAATCAGGCTAGTCTCAAAGATAATTACCCATTACCTACTATGGATCATATTTTGCAAACGGTTTCAGGTTCAGAAATGATGTCCATGCTTGATGGCTTTTCTGGTTACAATCAAATTGGTGTTTTGGAAAGGGACCAGCATAAAACTACCTTCATTACTCCCTATGGTACTTTCACTTATAACAAGATGCCATTTGGTCTGATCAATGCAGGCACGACCTTGCAGAGAGCTATGGACTTATCTTTTGGTCATTAGAAAGATAAGATAATTGTTGTATATCTTGATGATTTAACTATCTTCTTGAAGAGAAGAAAGCATAACCTGAGATATTTGAGGCAAGTGTTGTGAAGGTGTTGTGAACATGGAGTGTCATTGAATCCAAAGAAGTCAGTATTCAGGGTGACAAAAGGTAAATTGCTTGGTCACATCATCTCTAAAGAAGGAGTAAGAGTGGACCCTGAGAGGGTAAAGATAATTCAGCAGTTAAGTCTACCATCAAACAAAAATGTAGTCAGATCTTTCTTTGGACAGGTAAATTTTCTGAGGAGATTCGTTCCAGAATTTGCAGAAACCATTAGGTACATTGTAAACCTGATGAGTGAAAAGAAAGCATTTGAATCAATAAAGGAGGCCATTGCCCAGATATCTGTTCTGGTTAATCCAGATTTTAAGAAGGATTTTATTATCTATTGTTATGCCTCAGAGCATACTATGTCAAGGATTTTACTACAAAAGAATGAGGATAATGAATAAGTTCTAATATCCTTCACGAGTGTTCCCCTAAAGAAACATGAATTGAAATATTCCTTGATGTAAAAGCAAGCGTATGTAGTCGTGAAAGTTGTAAAACAGTTTAGGTACTATATTCTTCATTCTCACGCAGTTGTTTATGTGTCGCATTCTGCAGTTAAGAGCATTTTGACACAACAAGATATAGGAATGAATAATAGAGCCTCATGGGTATCTAAGATTTAGGAGTTTAATTTGGGCATTAAACCAACAAAATTAGTGAGGGGACAAGGCCTATGTAAGTTGATTGTCGAAAGTAAGAATGAAACGACTAAGGCGTTGCCCTTAGTCTTATTTGTTGGGCTTTAGGATTTGTGGTTTGTAGACGTTGTATATTACTTAACTTATGGGGACTGTCTAGCGCATCTTTCTCCATGAGACAAATGGAACCTGAGACTAAAGGTTGCCAACTATGTTATTTTTTATGATATGTTGTACAGAAAGGGGTTGGATGGAACTTTCCTGCGCTGTGTGGATAAGTCACTTCAAGAGTCATTGTTCAAGACCTTTCATGATGAAGCATGTGGTGGTCATTTTTCATCAACAATAACGGCTTACAAAATCTTGAGAAATTGTTATTATTGGCCAGGTATGTTCAAAGATGCATACGCATGGGTAGCCAAGTGTGAAAAGTGTAAATTATTCATAGGTAAACCACAACTTGCGGCATTATCTCTTCGACCAGTAGTTGTGGATGAACCATTCAAACAATGGGGTTTAGATTTTATAGGTCCCTTGTCGCCTACCTCAAGTGCAGGGCACACACACATACTGACAACCACTTATTAATTTACCAAATTGGTTGAAGTTATTCCAGTGCGGAAGACAACTTCTAAGATTGTTTGTAATTTTCTTAAAGAAAATATTCTGGTTCGATTTGGAATTCCTCATAAAATTGTGGTTGATAATGCAACTAACTTCTCTTCTACTGAGGTTTCATTGTTCTATTATAATCATGGTTTATCTCTCGCTCACTCTTCAGATTATTACCCTCAGGGTAACGGTCAGGCGGAGTTGAGCAATAAAAATCTCATAAATATTATGAAAAAATTGGTGTGTGAAAACTTTAAAGACTAGCACAAAAGATTTTATGAAGCTCTTCAGGCAGATTGTACATCTCCGAAAAGAGCTATAGGAATGTCACCTTTTGAATTGGTATATGGCGTGGGTGCTAAAGTGGCACTTCCCTTAGAACTTGCAGCTTCCAAGTTATAAACTGTCATTGACGATGTGTACTTTTAGGATTCTCTGGAGAAAAGGATTATGCATTTGATGAGGATTGATGAAGAGAGTGACAAGCTAGTTGATCGGATCACAAAATATCAAATGAGGGTCAAGAAAATATTTGATAGACGAGCCAGGCTAGAAAAATTCATGCTGGGTGATTAGTTTTTGCTTTGGGACAGGAGAAGGGAACCAAAAGGGGGGCATGCGAAGTTTGAATCTTTATGGAAAGGACCATTTGTAGTTTAGGAGGTAAAAGGCCCTAACTCTTTCAAATTAGCATATCAAGATGGTTTTGTTCTTCCCCTAACCTATAATGGGCAGGATTTGAAGCTATATCAATTATAAGTGAGAGTCCCTCGTGAGTCTTGTACATAAGTTTTGGTTTGTTTAGTTTGTTGTTTCTATTCTGTTTTTGTGTTTGTTTCGGTCCTTTTGAATAAGGCTTGTTTGTGAAACCAGAGATCCTAGGGTTCATGTCTAGGTCCCTTGTCGTCCCAGTTCAAGCTTGAAGATCTCCTTTTGTGTTTCTTTCCTCTTTCAGTCCTATGTTTCCTTTCTTTGAACCTAAGTCGTTGAACATTTTCATAGTTCAAAGGTTTAAGGTTCAAAGCGCGCTTTAAGTAATGCTTTTCACGGATTTGTATCATGGTAAGGCAAGCACATTATTGTAATTTGTATTAAACTTTGAACCCTTGAACCCTTTTTTGGTTCAAGGTTCAACCGGTTCTCTTGCGTGAGTTGCGACTATGTAATGTTATTTAACGAGCAAGTGTGAATGTGTTAAATCGGTATTGAACTTGAACTTTGAACTATTTACAAATCGGTTCAAGGTTCAAGGTTCAAAACTGCCCTTTCTATTTGTTAAAGGTCTTTACTCGTTCCTGGTGTTGTTTTGAGCCACAGGTTGAGAATTCTATGTTCTGTCTCCTTGAATTGAACTTGAACCATTGAATTCTTCCCGAGTTGGTTCAAGCTTCAAAAGGTTCATTCCAAGTTGGCTTTAAAAACTTCAATAACATTGAAGGTGGCACAGAAAAGGGGAATATTCCTAGCATCTGATAGTTTAAAATTCTAAATTTAGAAAGAAATCATGAAAGCATTAATCGTTTGTGCAAAGTTGATAGGTAATTAAGAAAGTGTCAGGTTCCTATCATATCACTGTTATCTCACACATTCGAATGAATCATTATGAGGCGTGTGTAGATCTTTCTTAGTTGTTTTCCCTTTTATTTTAAAAGACATGTGAATTCTCAAAATTGTAAAAGTTCTAGCTGCTATTATTGGAGGAGTCAGAGACATCGAAGGTAATTTCAACTCCATTCTGCCAAGGGTTTCACAGATTTCATGGTGGTTATAGGTGAGTTTTGATAATCTCCCTCTACTGTGTTTTTAGCTCAGAAGGTCGGTCAGAGTAGGAGATATATTTTGTTTTGGAATAGAATTTTGTCCTATTTAGGAATTTTTGTTTAATTTAAAAGTGGCCTCAATGAGGCCAATACTTCCAAAACTTGGCTGAACATCATGCTTGGTGAGTATACTTCCAGAGTTGGACGACACCTCTTTGGCCCAAGCCGACTTGGGAGATTTCTTAGAAAGGGTTAAAAACCTCGGAGCTAGTTCAATGATGGAGAGAATAGTAAGAAGTGGCCTCTGGAAGCCATTGTTTTTCCAACCATTGCTCCCTATCCAGATTTGGTAATAGCATGCATGAACAAATACGACGCTGATAACAGGTGCATTAGAACCAGTAGTGGCGAGTTGTTGGTGGAGATTAATAAAGAGATAATAATGGCTACAATGGGGATCCCACATAAGGAGCCATATGAGGATTGGTCAATTGGGACCTCATATACAGTTTTCTCTAAGAAGAAAAGCACATATAGAAGCGTTATTGCAAGGAATTGGCTTCTAAAGGTTCAAAAAGGGGGGTTCCGGTTACCTAAGCCTCTTACTAGGGAACATTTCATCACAGAGGTGCAAGATATCATCATACTGCTCAATAGACTTAAAGGAAACTCACACTCTTTTTACTAGGAGGATTGGATGTACTTCTATATCCAAGTGTTATTAGCTGGCGAGAAATACCTTGACTGGGCTTAGGTTATTGCCGAAAGGCTTCATGAGGGTTTGAGCAACTTTGTTGGTATGTCCAGCTTTTACATGTCTTCATACTTATTCTACATATTGTCTTGTACCAGGGATTGGAAAGGATTGCATAATGAGCCATGGGTAGATGGAATGAAGGTCTAAGACTATTACCCTTAGCTGCAACAACAGAAGTATGCAGAGTATTTCACTAGATGCAATGATGTTTTCGCAGGAAGGCTTACTTTTGAATTGCAAGGGGATATCAATAAAAGAATGTCAGCATAGGCCATGGAGCTAGTTAGCATCTATGGAAGCAATTTTATCCAGTTTTCCAGATCAACTTATATCCGGGTGGGCGGTTTTGAAGGTGAGCCATTCAAATTACCCAGATATGCTTTTGACAATTATGTACTAATTGAAGTGACCCGACAATTGGCTCACATTGACAAAAAGTTAGGGACAAAGGGTAAATCTAGAGTTTTTTTTCCTATTGAACTTGGTTATTATAGTTGTAAATATGTATCTGATGCCTTTAACTTAGAATTGGAGTTCAAGAAAATGAATTTGTAGCCTTACATTGCAAGGTGAAAATTTGACAGTAGGGGATACGCTATAGAAAATTTGAATGTGGATGACCATTTCTTTCATGAACCCCAGTTAGAAGATTACTGGGAAAACTGTGGCGATGAATTTGAATTGAGGAGGAGGTTATGGTCAAGGTTCACTCTACAGTAGGTTATTACTATGAAATTGCCCATTAATGTATCAAGTGTACAAGAAGAGGAAGGGGAAGATGTCTTAGATCTTGAATTCAATGAAAAGGTTCAAGGGCAGCCAATTCTCAAAATTGACTGGGACAAAAGAGAGGAAGAAAGCATTCAAGCCAAGTCATTCAATATCATAAGAAGAACAAAAAAATGGTTAAGGGATCGAAAGTTTAGAAAGGATTCAAACATGCCTCCCCGTGAATTAACAGTTGGTCCATGTGCTACAACTCAGATTCCTACTTCTTCCTCTAACAAGATTGTTGATATTGCAGGTGACACAATGTCATTTATTGAAGAGGTTCAACCCAGAAGGTCAAAGGGGTCTCCACTGAAATCTTTAGCAGTTCGAGTTACTCGCTCGAGGAGCCAAAAGAAGAGCAAAGAACCAGTGGTGAACCAAATTGTTGTAGACTTGGATCCGAGTGAATAAACCGAAGTGACAATGGATCGGCAAGAATTGGATAACCCTCCATTGTAGGATACAGATGCAGGCAAGGAACCTAAGGAAGGGCCAAACCCAATGAGCACTTTGACTATTATTGACTCCCCGGATGCTCAGACACCTCCACCGTCTAAAGAAACTCCCAACACTCCTTGATAGCTAGGAGTGTCAATTGGGAAGAAATGTAATGTTGTCCCTATCACAATTCCCATGGAGGATATGGTGAGCAAGTGCCTCGAGAAAGTATCTAAACCAAAGAAGCTCAAAACGCGGGTAATATTGGAAGTGGATGAGGCAACAGGTCATTCAGTGGTTGAAGTAACAAAACCCATCTTAGGTAGAGATTCAAAGAAGGCCACTGAAGATGTTTTTACTGTGGAGAAAATTGATTTGGGAGTTGCTTCGAGGGTGATAGACGCTAAACACTTGGAATCCTCCACAAACAGGATGATATCCAGGTCTTGGAAGGATGAGAAAGATAAAAAAAGAGTTGAAACAAGTCATCACTCAAATGGCAAAGTACATTAACGCCATACATCATCCAAGCCCCCAACCACTATCTCAGATGACATTGTCCTTTGATCCTAAATCATTGGTGAATCAGAATCTGTTAGATCAAGTCCAGAGGAGCCGCATGATAGCTGAAATATTCGATAAATGGCTCGATTCTATTGCACAACAAGGTTCAGACTACATTGCCAGCCTGGTTAAAGTATATGAAGACGTTATAACTGTGAGCAAAGAACTAGAGCTAGAAACTATTGCATGGGAGAAGGAAAGAACCAAATGGGTGGAAGTCTTGGCCCAAATGAATGATGTGCAGAAGCTTGGTGAGATGAAATTCCTAACTGAAAAACCAGTGGAAAATCTGGATGATAATGTGCTTTGTGTCAAGAAAGAATGTCTAATGGAGAAATTCGATTATTAGGCAAGGCCATGAGGAATCTGCTAAATTACTTAAAGGGTTGAAGGATTTGATTGATACAATGCAGAAGGATTTAAAGTGCATTGATATACGACTCGTGAAGGAGGATGGGTAGACAATTGAAGCCGCTATAGATATGGCTAAGATCTTCAAAGAAAGAGTGCAGCTTGTAAAAGAAATGAAATCTCTGACCATCGATGACTTTTCGAAAGTGGTGAGGATAGAGTCGATGCTGACAGTCTGCTTTGATCACTTGGAGGCACATAAAGCAAAGGTTACATAGGTTAACATGGACAAGGAAGTGTGGAAGCAGCGTATCCAACACATTGGACTTCCATACTTTCAGGTTATCTTAAACTTTTCAGCAGTGCATCTGGAGTGGCGTAATGTGTGTGGTGCCGCAGAGAAGCAGGACAAATCAGCGGTTGCTTATTCCACGATGGAGTCATGATCGACTAACGGATGAATTGTCATCTTATCTATGGCTTTTGATTATTTAGTTTCATAAAGTTCAAAGCAGATGGTTTCTTTGACTCTAGGTTAGAGTTAAAAAAATTAGGGTTATTTTGTAACAAATTCTTGGCCTAGAGGCTATATATGCAAAAAAAAAAGCAAGCTTTGTTAAGGGTTGAAAAACTTTGATTTGGAGGAATAGATTTGATTTTCCTTGAATTTCTCGGAACTGATATTTCAGGTACTTGAATGAAACACTATTTTGATGCAATCTTTAAAATCTGTGTGTTTGAAGGATTAGCGATCTTTATTGAGATGTATGCTGATGTGCGAGATATGTCATTTCATTGCCAGTTCTTTTTGTGTTTGTGAATTCATTGATTTTCGTTGTTTACAAGAAATTTCATTGTTGTATAAATGACACTGATCCCCCTTGTCTTGTGAGGCATGAGTGAGAATCGATCAGTATTTACAATACTTCGAGTTTACTTTATTATGAGTTTATTGAATGAATATATGCAGAAGTAGAAGTTTGTGAGCTCTACACTTAAAAATAGATCTTTGTAGCATTATTTTGTGTTGATGAATGAATGCAAAAGCCTTTCGCACTTTCTGGTGAAAAGTGTATTCATTTCTAAATTAACTGCATAAAAATTCATTGTAAATCTCACGAGGAGCTAGCCTCTAATGCAGAGGATGAACCTTAATTCAGTTCACCCAGCTGTTGGTTCATTTGTTTTCCTTTCATAAGGGGTGTGCACAAGTCAATATTATAATATACATATATAAATTAAAGAAAGGAAAAATCTGTTAACCAACAGGTAGTATCAAATTTTCTTTACAAGAGAGATTTTCTATGACTGACTTGGGATTTTTGCACTACTTTATAGGGTTTGAGATATCATAGTCTTCTTCTAGGATTACTCTTGCTTAGCCCAAGTATGCTCTTGATCTTCTAGCATGGTTCAACATGGTTGATTGTAAGCTTGCATCAACTCCCTTTCTTTTAGGAGTCAAGCTGGAGGCTAAGTATTTATCTTCACTTATTGATGCCTCTTTCTATCATCATCTTGTTGGGAGTTGGAGCACCCTAAATGGTACTCCCTTACAATTTGGTCCACATTTGAGCCCTCATCTTAACATTCATGTCTCGAAGCTGGACTAGGACCTAATTATGCTCATACCATTCAAATCTAGCCTCCTTTTCTCTTTGCACATAACATGGGCCTTTTGTTTTGGCCCTAAAATGGGGTTGGATTAGGGCATGGCACCATGGTCCTCTTATAATGGGACCTTAATTTGGCCCCTCCTAATGGTCACAATAAGCTAGAAGAAATGTGATCTCCATGTCAACCTATGTCAAAAAATTAAGATGTTTTTCGATGGGCAAGTTTAAAAGGAGCTCCATACCTCTCATTTCACAATAATAGGAGAATCATAAAGCGTCCAATCAACCTGTATTGAAGCAATCTATCATTCAAACATTGAAGCATTCATTATCAAACATTTCTAGAGGTCTTCAAGGCTGCATATTATTCATTCAACCATTGTGGAGCAAAATTACATCATTCATATGCAAGCATGTGTGTGTGATTAGGGTTTTGTCATGTTCATGCTATTTCATACAACATGTGTGGTTACTTTCAAGAAGCAAAGCATCATTATCAGTCATTGTAGATTTGAGGTATATCCTTCCTTTATTTATTTCAGTATTTACAATATTTCATTCAAGGTTAATTCCTAAACCGAGGTTTGACTTAGGTAAACCCATATTCCCAGCTTAGTTCCCCTTCTTTCTATGTGCAGGAAACAAGTATGGAGTTGGGATCTTTAGAATAAACATTATTTATAGTGATGAATTAATCTCCCATTATAGTGCAAAAAGTTTGGAGGACCAGGGCAACTACCACCATGGTCTCGATATTTTAGGAACTCTTTCTGGGAACAAGTCTGAATCTGCTTACATTGCTTAGATTCAGGTTTGTGACTCAATCTCGCAACTGTAGCTTACTGTTTATGCATTTCTACTCTAATTTGTAGCACTTCTACCCTAAGTTCAACAATTCGACTTACAAAAGAGGGTTTATTAATTCACATCATCAAAACCCCAATCCAATCAAAATTATTAATCCTAATCCTTGTTGGTTTGTGACTAGATCTATTGGATTGCAACCCTCTTTTGAATGTAATGGTCTTTAAGCAAAATTAGTGGTTTTCATACATCATATGGTACAAACCCTAATTTTCACCATTACATTTTAGCAAACCTGACTCCTTACACCTTAATTTTTTGATTTATGTTCTCAAATCTGAGTTCTTTATGTATTTCAAATTCAAATTTTTATTTACAAGTTCAGTTTCCAATTAAATTTTTAAAAAATTTAGAGGTTTCACCAAAAAAACCCTAATTTTTAAATTTAAAATTGATTTTGTGGGTTGCTTAATTTGGATTAATTATTTTAGATCTATGTGTTTTCAAATTTCAAATTTTCATTTTCATTTACAAGTATAATTTCCAATTAAATTTTAAAAAATTTAGAGGTTTCACAAAAAAACCCTAATTTTAAAATTTGAAATTGAATTTGTGAGTTGTTTAAATTTGGATCAATAATTTTCAAGATTTAATTTGGAAACATTTTTATTCAAAGATCTTATTTTAATTAAATTACATAAATTAAAAGGTTTAATTCACATAAACCCTAAATTATTAATTTGATTTCTGGGTTGCATAATTTTTCAAATCCATTTTCAGATCTGATCTTTATGATATGTTATGCAATGATCTAGATGTTATTATCTTTTAAATTCACAAATCAAATTTCTTGATTAATTGGTTAATAAATCACTTTCACAAAATTTTGCATTGTTTAATCACAATTTTTTAAAATTAAAACTCAAAATTTCCCCCCTTTATTCAATTTTCCATGCACATATTGAGTGAATATTACTTTGTTACATGACATATGAGTTTCTTGATTGATCATAAGAACATATGGAGTTCTTATCTTATTTTTCTAGTTCAATTTTAAGTTACATTAAAGATATTCATGATGTTCCCTTTCATGCATATGATTATAACCTAGTTCTCCGTTTCATTCATAACTATGATTCCCTCTCCCAAAATTGGTCCTACCAATGAGGGCACATTGGTGCAAGAAGAGAATATGAACACTTCTTTCAAATATCTCCCTTCTAAAGATGGAGCTTTGGAGAATGATGTACATCCTTCTCCTAAAATGTACCTCCTACATAAGGATTATTTGGTGCAAGACGATGATATTATAGCTACTTTTCCTAGCGATGCCATACCTTCTTTTCATGATTTCCCCCATAGACATGAAGCATTAATGATATATGATGGTACCTTTCCTAAAGATTGTCTTACTCATGATGATGCTTTAGAGCAAGAGGATGATACCACTTCTCATCATTATAATGTTGCCAATGCTCTATCTCCCAAAAAGCAAGAACATAGCCAAGATCAAATTAATACCATTTATATTATTGAGGAGCCTAAGGTTGTTGTCTACCTTCATTAAGATGTCTCCCAACCTCAGCGAAAACCAAAAATTGTTCTTGATTATCATGCAGTGCCTTACACATATAATAATGAAGTTTTTGCTTTGTAAATTGATCAAAATATACGAATTGAAGCACAATATACTTTGTTAGTTCCTACAATCCTCTATCTAATTCAGACAAATACACCATCTCCTACTAAAGAAGTTCCTAAAGAAGAACTCTTGGAGGATGTTTGGGGGTCATTAGATTTCACACCTTCTTTTTCTATAAAATCTAAGATGCTTGAATTTGATATTCAAAATTTTTCTTCTAATACATGTCTACAAATTGATTGGGCTTCTTTAAACTTCAATCCAATTCCACCTAAGAGAAAACTCTCTCTTGATCCTACACATAGATACAATGGAATTGTTTTAAGATGTGTGCAACAAAGTCTTGAAAGCCATGAGAAATCACACTTTTCTAATGAAAAGCTAGGTTTCCAACGTCTTCCTTTATCAACATCATCTCCTCCATTGTCTAGTGAATCCATGTCTTATCATTCCAATATGGTATTACAAGATAATGTTTTGTTCGATCTTCTCCATGCCAATTTAATCTCTCTTCTTTGGACTAAAATAAGAAGGAAACCTAGACAACATCTCGAGAATTCTTCTTTTTGCAAGTATCACCAAATTCATGGCTATTCTACTAATGAGTGTCAAGCTCTGAAAATAAAAATACAACATTATATTGAATTAGGTATCATAAAAATAACATCTGATAATGAATGGCATATTTCTCATAATCATTTCAAATAACATTCAAATACCTATTAAGTTGCTCCTCACTAAGTGACATTGTTGGCCTACCTATTGGGGGCTCATTGTCATTCATGGTGGTACAATTTTAGGTGCAATCATACTTATTGAGAAACATAATATTCTATTTATTCTTGTCTCTATGCTTGGGAGGCAAGAATATTATCTTTCCTCTTTCCAAGGTTTCACTATTTCTTATATGAATTTCATTTTTCAAGATGTGATGTCCTTTCTTGCATGGAATTATTCTTCATGTGAATGCATGTGTGTTCCTTGGTTAGGATCTATTCTTTGTTGGAAACAACATGTCTCTTATGAATAATCTCTCTCTCTCTCTCTCTCTCTCTCTCTCTCTCTCTCTCTCTCTCTCTCTCTCTCTCTCTCTCTCTCTCTCTCTCTCTCTCTCTCTCTCTCTCTCTCTCTCTCTCTCTCTCTGTGTGTGTTTTAAAGATTGTCTCGTCTCTTGTGTTGCATTTTTCATAACATGATGTCCTTCCTTGCATAGAATTGTCCTTCATGCAAGTACACATGTGTTCCTTGGTTAGGACCTATTCTTTGTTTGAAATGGTATGTCTCTTATGAATAATTTCTCTTTGGAAGTTGTATAGTCCTTCTCATTGTCCTTACACTTGAGGGGCAATGATTTCTCTCTGTTATCCTTTCTAAGGATCCACTTTTCCTTTGTTGACTGGTGTTTGCTTATGATTTGATGTCATTCCCTGTGTGAAGTTATTGTTTACTCAAGGATCCTCTTTTATGTAAGAGGTGTATGTCCTTGGCTACAACCTCTTTTTCACTTGGTAATGTATATCTATTATAAACTTACCCCTCACATTGGGTCAAAAAGTGTGTCATCCTCCATCAAGAATCCATTCCACCTAGCAATAGGGGGGAGCTATGCATTCTTTTTATCCTTCCTCTCTTTTGGTAGAAGATGTTATGTTTGTTCAAGAACTCCTTTTGGAGGTAGATGTATTTCGAGCAAAGATCTCTTCTTCTCCAAGGATCCTCTTCACACTTGTTGCAAGATATCTCTTTTTCAATCATCTTATCTTTTCTTATAAGGTTTTTCCCTCTTTAGCTTGGATTTATGACATTGTTGCCTAAAGGATATCTCCTTGATTTTGAAGGTGGGTATCCTTGTTCCTAGATTTGTTAATACATTGACATAGGGATATGTTGACATCTTAAGGGGAAGGGGGGGAAGGGAGGCACCCATATTTCCCTCATTGTACCATATTTTTGCATGTCTGAGATGGGATGTTCATTCTCAAACCAGAGAAAACAAACTCTTACATGAGATGCTTCACACCTAAAACTATACACAATATTTGAGATGTCTTAGATGAGGGTGCACATTCCCAAAACCAAAGAAAACAAATTCTTACATAGGATGTACTCAAAATCAGGCATGTATCTATCTTAGATAAGTTTAAAAATTCTCAAAACCAGAGAAAACAAACTCTTAAACGAGATATTCTTGAAACCAGACATTCATTCGTTAGCATTCACAATTTGAGCATTTGCATTTGCATTATATTTCTTAAACGAGTTGAAGCACACTCAAAACCAGAGGAAACAAACTCTTATTTGGGGTGCCATACACTTGAAACTAGACATCACTTGCCCAAATGGCTAGACTATTCCTACTCTCCTCCCCAACATGGATCACCTAGAAAAACATATCTAGGTGCAAGTGTCCATGTTATTTCTCATCATTCTTCTCATGGATCACCTATAAAAACACATATAGCATGTATTTGTACTCTCTCTTTCTTTCTTCTCATAAACTCATAACTTTGTTATTAATGGTTCATGGATGATGTGTGGCTTGGTCTTTTATGTGGTTGCTTGTGTTCTTGAGATGGCATTTTTTGAGAATGATGTTAGTTGTTGAGACATTTTGATATCGAAGTCTCTTCAGCTAGTTGACTTGAGGTCTTGTTTTTGGTCTTTAGCTTTTGTGTTTTGTGTCTTTGTTTGTCCCTTTGTTTTTGTTGTGTTTTGTGTGCCCATACATACGTTTGAGTGAGTTAAGATCCTAAGATTGGGGGCTTGGTCTCTCAAAATTAGTGATGTCTTATACTCCTTGTGATTATGCTCCTCATTTATCCTCCTCTTCATCTCTCTTTGGTCTACTTTATTGTGAGTATTTGTGTAGGCTCATACTCCCACTAAAGTGGGGGCTAAATGTAGCATCCTAAATTGTACTCCCTTACAATTTGGTCCATATTTCAGCCCTTATCTTAGCGTTCATGTCCTGAAGCTGGATTAGGACCTAATTATGCTCATACCATTCAAATCTAGCCTCCTTTTCTCTTTGCACATCACATGGCCCTTTTGTTCTAGCCCTAAATTGGGGTACGACTAGGGCATGGCACCTTGTGTTGAGTATGGGTGTCTCAAAGTTACTAGTTGAAATCTCGATAAGATGGAATTTGGTTTATGTAGTGAGCAATTTGATATGGAAAATGTTCATGTTATTAACCAGCTCCAAAGGCAGCTAAATGACTTTCCATTTTATACATTAGCCAAAGTTATGGTCACGTGGGATGGCAAGAAAGAAAGGAATTACCTCTTTTTGCACCTTGTGCAAGCAGAAGACTAAGGCGGCTAAGGTTGCGGGATAGCAAGAGGAAAGAAGACTTGGTCTTCCCCACTAGCCCATGAGGCACTAAAGAAGTGTCGTGGGAAAGCGAGGGAGAGGAGATTGTGTCTTCATCACCACCCTGCGGCTTTGAGAAGAGCATGAGAAGAGTATCATGGGCTAGCGGGGTATTAGAAATGATGGTGTGCGTGTGTGTGTGTGTTTGTGTGTGTGTGTGTGTGTGTGTGTGTGTGTGTGTGTGTGTGTGTGTGTGTGTGTGTGTGTGTGTGTGTGTGTGAGAGAGAGAGAGAGAGAGAGAGAGAGAGAGACGGAGAGAGAGAGAGAGAGAGAGAGAGAGAGAGAGAGAGAGAGAGAGAGGAGAGAGAGAGAGAGAGAGAGAGAGAGAGAGAGAGAGAGAGAGAGAAGCAAGGAGGCTTTCTCTCCTCGTCACCTGTAAGGTATCTGAGGGTTCCCAAGAAGTCTTACAGGTTAATGAGGAGGCAAGGAGACTTTCTCTCCTTGCCACCCCTAAAAATTAAAGAATAGCATGTAGGAAGTCCTACGGGGTAATGGGGAAGCAAGGATACTCAGTCTCACTGCCATCCCGTGAGGTATCAAAGTGACTATTGTCGATAAGTTAAGAACGATAGAGATGGGGACTAGGATTGAATGCAAAACAACCTGTTGAGTTGTATGCTGATGATTGGTCCAAGTTGGAATAACTTAGAGGATGCGATGTATAAAACACAACTTGTTATTGACAGTCTAAGGAAGTTCAACATTTGGAGCCAAGGAACTTAATCAAACCATTTTTTGACACACATATAAACATTTGAAGAAACAGTTGCATAGGTTGGTCAATTAGTTAGATGATGGTCGATTGGTGATTTTTTTGGATGCTAATTTGTAAACCGATTGTACATGTAATCTTTTGAATTATTGTTGGAATAGAGACTAGATCAGAGCTTGAAATCTGCAACTTGTATGTAAATTGTTTTTTACTATAATACAAGAGATACTGCTTTGGTGTGTGGGTTTTTCACTCATAAAGGTTTTCCCATATGAATTCTGGTGTACTTCTCTATGATTGTGAATTTTTCATGTTACTCTGGTTTCCTTGCATTGTGTATCCTATTGACTATAATTTGGATTAAAAACTTCTCCCTACTTTTATCCTCTAAGAAATTGACATTTAGGAAGGTGTTTTTGCAGTCTTCTTTCCTCACACCTTGGTTCTCTCGAATGGGACCTTAATTTGGCCCCTCTTGATGGTCACAATAAGCTAGTGAGAATGTGATCTCCATGTCAACCTGTGTCAAAAAATTAAGATGCTTTTCGATGGGCAAGTATAAAAGGAGGTCCATCCCTCTCATTTCATAATGACAAGTGAATCATAAGGTGTCCAATCAATTTGTATTCAAGCAATCTATCATTCAAGTATTGAAGCATTCATCGTCAAGAATTTATATAGGTCTTCAAAGTTGCATATTCTTCATTCATATGCAATAATTTTTATGTGATTAGGGTTTTGTCATGTTCGTGTCATTTCATGTACAACATATGTGGTTACATTTAAGAAGCAAAGCATCATTATCAATCATTGCAGATATGAGGTAAATCCTTCCATTATTTATTTTATTATTTGCAATATTTCATTCAAGGTTAATTCATAAAATGGGGTTTGACTTAGGCAAACCCCTATTCCCAACCTATTTCCCCTTCCTTCTGTGCACAGGAAATAGGTACGGAGCTACAATCTTCGAAACAAGCATTACTACAGTGATGAATTGATCCCCCATTAAAGTGAGAAAAGTTTGGAGGACTAGAGCGACCACCACCATGGTCCTGACATTTTAGGAGCTCTTTTGGGGAACAAGTCCAAATATGCTTATATTGCTCAAATCCAGGTTCGTGGCTCAATCTCGTAACTGTAGCTTGTTGTTTATGTATTTTTACTCCAATTTCCAACACTTTTACCCTAATTTTAGCAATTCAACTTCCAAAAGAGGGTTTATTAATTTACATCATCAAACCCCCCAATCTAATCAGAATTCTTAGTCATAATCCTTGCTGGTTTGTAACTAGATCTATTGGATTAAAAACCTCTTTTGAATATAATGGTATCCAAGAAAAAATAGTGGTTTTCATACATCCTATGGTAAAAACCCTAATTTTTCACCATTATAGGATTTCATCTACTTGATTCATACATGCCTTGATATTTCTTTTATGGTTGGAATTGTTTCACGCTTTATGTAGGAACCACATGAGCTTCATTAGAAAGTTCTCAAATGCATCTTGCACTACATACATTGTACACATCACTTTGGGATTCAAAAAATATTCTCTCGGAGTTTGGCTTCACCACTCCATGGCCTACAGTCCTTCATTGTGACAATTGGAGTGTCATTCAAATCTCAAAGAACCCAGTCCATCATCACAGGACCAAACACATCGAGATCCATGTGCACTAAATCGGTAAGTTGCAGTATTATCCTACAATAGAGCAGGTTGCAGGCATCTTAACCAAACCCTTCATCAATTGTGAGCTTTCTTAAGGGTGTGGGATATTTGATCAAGGGGGGTCAGTTGACTTCTCCATTCTCTCTTATGGGAAGGATTTTTTCCTCTCTTGAGGTTTCGTCCTTCTCATTCATCTTTGAGAGTTATTTTGTGTGCTCATCTCTCTTTTGGGGGGACTTTTCCATTGGTTTTTCTCCCTTTCTCCATTTGTGAGAGATTGCATTGCATGTGTACATAGATACCTATCATGGCCTAGTAAACCTGACCCATCTTGCATTGTTAGATTGAGTACACATTCCCCTAAGTTGCACATAAGGGGGGGTGTTGGCAAAATTAATTTGTTTTATTTATCTCTAGGATATAATTACACTTTACTTAAGCTTGCTTAGGGAATTGCATAGGATTAGTTGGAGAATTTTCACTTTGGGTGGAATCATCTTTTCTTAGGATGCATAGTTACTTGTGTTAGGCGGTTGAGTTCTAATTTACCCTTGCATCTCTTTGGACCACATGTCACTATTGTGTTCTCTCATTCCCTTTTGCCTTGCCTATATAAGAAGGCTTGTGTACATTGTATGTTGGTTGAGCTTTTTGCAGCTTGATGAGAATACAGTTTATTCTTGTCTATATTCTTCTCTCTTGTTTGTGCTATTTAATTGGCCTCCGGATCTTGGGTTGCTCATCAATTCTTACAATCTAGTATGGCTTATTCTTTTTTTATTTTTTTTAGAGAAATTTGAGACAATTAGATTTCTAATATTTTCATCTGCTCACGAATCTTGACCCATATATTAGTAGGGGTCACTAATAAATTTATGACTTTTGAACACAAATAGATTTTTTTATCAATTTATCGCAAGGGAGCCCATGGTCCTAACTATCCTAAGAAAATATCAATTGATCATAATCATCAAAAAGCTCAAATGAATAAACTAGAACTTAAAATCAAGTATGCTCTCTCCTACATTCTCGTGTGACTTGAAGAATCAGAATAGTTTAAAGGAAAATAAGCTTGTAGTTAATCTGGTTTATATATACACATGTTCCTCTAAAATCTAGGTGATTACAACTTTTTTGTAATATTGAAGGCTTCTTTGGCATTTTCATAGTGTCCAAAAGACTTGAGAAAATCAAAAGTTACTTTTATATCACCAAAATTAGAGTTTGGAGGACATACTCAAAATCAAAGTGAAAATAAAAATTCAAATTTATTTTACTAGAACTATTTTCATTTTGGCTTCAAAATTCTAGCTTCCACTCATTTGCAGGAAAAATGATTTTTGTGTTTGCTTCCCAACATTAAAAACCATCTAGGTATCTATTATATTATTTTCCATAAAGTCAATACATTTTTTAGAAATTAAGTTTGAATCACATGTAAGTTGTTTTGGCCAGCATATTCAACAACTTTAAATAAAAAAATGCATAAATTTTGCCTCAAGTGTTTTCAAACGAGTACTTGACAAAAAGGTGGAGATGAGCACTATCCATCCACATGGTTTTTGTTAAAAAATTATGTCATCTTCCATCAGATATTGCAAGTTGAATCAATTGCACCTTTTCTCTTCAATAGACCATACCTTTTACCTCATAACTCCATTTTAAAAAAAACGAATAATTGTTGGAAAGTGTAAGAATTGGCTATGAAGGTAGCCACCCAAGAGTTAGAGGCCTTGTGGAAAGCACAACAATAAGAGAGAAGAAATATGACAGGAATAAATTGTATTCCTATCAATCATGTGATATAATGGAATCAACTAGATTACATGGATATGTAATGAATTAGATAATTATTACATAGGAGACCCCTTGGTTATGTAGCCAAGGTGAGAACATAAGATTATGACAAGTGTTGTAATCTTATGACATGAGACAAAAAGTGACAACCTACCATCCCACCTAAAGTGAAAAAGTGATCGCACAATAACACCACAAAAGGTGGATCACCCATGAAAGGTGGAAAAGTGTAACCACAAAAGGTGGATATGATAACGTGATAAAGACACTAAAGGTGGAGACACTATATAAAGTGAAAATGATAACATGATAACTCCATATAAAGTGGAAAATCTCAAACTACTCCTATGTGGTTCCCTAAGTAAGCTTAAGTGACGTGTAATTAGGACCTAAGTAGAAATAACCAAGGTAAAACACCTTAATTACACCAACAGAAATATATTGAATAGTATTACACAACTATAAGGCTATTTTTTTAGATTTTACATCATAGCTATTTATATCAAAACTTTCTATTTTTGGCCATTAGCACCCAAAAAAGCAATGTAATTTGATAAAAGGCCTTGCAAATGCACTAATTATAAAGTGTCAACCTTGTAATATTTGGGGAGGGTAATTTTTTAGACTAGTGGAAAGGGGGGTGTGTCTTGTGTGTCTTTTTTCTTTTACTCTTCTTGATTCTTTGCAATTTGTTTTTGTTGCTATTATGGATGCATCTACAATTCCTATTTTAACACCATATAATTATTTTGAATGGAAAACTAATATGATAATATATCTAAAAAGACATGAATATCATCGTGTTACAATGGAACTCAAAACTCAACCTCAAGATGTTGCTACAAAAAGATAAAATGGTT
Organism: Cryptomeria japonica; assembly: GCF_030272615.1. NCBI lineage: Eukaryota > Viridiplantae > Streptophyta > Pinopsida > Cupressales > Cupressaceae > Cryptomeria > Cryptomeria japonica. The sequence continues at coordinate 753,471,272 of NC_081413.1, forward strand.
TAACAAACGTGATGAAGCCTTTGGTACTCTATGCATGTCAGTCTCCCCTAACCTTCTTTTTCACATTGAATCTGCCACTACACCAAATGGAGTGTGGACCACTTTGGAAAACCTCTTTGTTAAGTAGGTTGAGTTAAGAGGTCGTCAATTGGAGAACGAACTCATAGGGATACACCCATCAAAATATGATGTTATACAAGACTTCTTCACAAAACTCAAATATGTAAAATTATAATAGGAATAGTGTAGAGTCAAGAAACGTGATAACAAATTGATCTTGAGTATTTTTTATAAGCTTGGTTCTAACTAAATAGTGTTTGTTTTTTACATTCTATGCTACAAAATGTGTCATAGGTACCACATTCAAACTACCTTCTCTAGATGAATTTGTAGTAGAACTCACTGGGGAGAAAGACAAATTGGTTCAAATGGGTACAATCAATCCCTTAAATTCACATGCCTTAGTTATAAATCAAGGCACAAAAAAATAAAAAGGGTCTAGTAAGTGTTGGTTAATAGATTTGTCCTTCTCAAAATGATAACAAAATGACTCAGTGTGCTCAACATGAAAGGCAAATAAGAAACTAACAATTGGAGAAATCACTGATTAATTTGGCAATCTTCCTTTGAATTTTAGAGACATGACTCCCTCTTAAACATATTCCTAAGTTTTCCAGTATGCTTTTTACTAGAAAGAAGGAAAGGAAAAGATACACTCTTTCACATACTAAAGATGAAATTGAGATTTAATTTAGGAATGCAAGCAACACACAGTTTGCTCACGACATAATCAATTATGCAGAAAATATTGGAATGTAATGAAAATAATTGAACAGGGAACATGCAAAACTCAAAGTCTCTACATTACTCACATTTAACCATAACAAATATATAAATCCCAAGTGAGATGGTAGTAACTCAAAGCTTACTTCCAACATGAAAGAATATAGCAAACACAAAGTTCTAATATATTAGTTCATTCAAAATATGTCCAGAAAACAAAACCCTCAAAAGATGGCCAACTGTTCAAAACATAACAGTATTTTTCCAATATTCTTCCCCCTTTCATCATCTATCATCTATCTATTTATAATTAAAGTTTCTTTCATTTTCAAGAAACGGTTCCTCTTAAAGTAATGCTTTTGAAAAAAACCACTTAAAACATGTTTTTAATGAAAACCAAAATCATTCAATAAACCCTATTCATGAACTATTAATTTCATACTCCTTCATCAGGCGCTGGATTTTGTCCTACAATTTGATGATCAATCTTGTTCACTTTCATTTCCTCTTCAATCAGCACCCAAAGGACTTCGTTAAATTTATCTTCATCAAGTATAGTTGCTCGAATGTAGTCACTCATGTTAAGAAGAATATCATCCTACAAATATTCGACATTTGGTTGGATAAGGGGACCTTTTCCTTTGAGTACCATCCTTGACGCTATTGGAAAAGACTAATTACCAGGAGCCCTCTATACAACAAGTTCTTCTTGTAAATGTCATTCACAGTTCTCAACCTGCTCCGTGATTTTCTCTAACAAAGTGATAGGCTTTCTATATCCACTAAAATTGGTATGCCTTTTCCATGCAAAAGACCATAACTGTCAGATAATATATTCCTGTTTAGTTCCTAGCCAATTCAAGTCTGGGTTTTCGAAATGGTTGTTCGTTGTCATGAGGCAAAACCATTATGACAAGAACAACTCATGATAACATATGTTCTTCCAGCCATTTTCAAAAGGTGGTGTATTAAAACTTATTTGCAGGGGTAATAGTATCAAGTGCTACAACACATTTTGCCACCTTTACGTGTCCTCAACTACTTAATCCTATCATTAATGACAGTACCCAACAAATCTTCCTTATTGGATTCTTGGAGAATGTGTGGCACATGCTAGCACGATGGATCGAAGTTGGTAATGACAGAAATGATTATCTTCATAGAGTAGATAAACTCAAATAATTTTTGTCGGTGATTAATTATAACTTGCTCCATGTCCATACTTATGTCGCCACCTCAACAGGCTTGTTGCATCAACTTGGGTCATGTTCTCAAGGAATGCACCAACTTCTTGAAGGCTTCATGAATCATTGACACAAGTGTATTGGGAAATCAGTCAGAATGACAAATTTTGAACTACTTTAGAAGTTGATTAGAAACACAACCTCCTCGAACCCTTCTGAGAGTTATCGGTCTTTCATGATTACTCGCAACCATGTCAGGTGATTGGGAGCTTTTGAAACTTGAGAACCCTGTGACAAGATCAATAAGACAAGGGACTGGTGACTTAATTTTGAAAATGCATAAAGTCGCAACTCGGGATTCACATTATTGACATGGATGAAGTCAGTCCCTACAGAGAACTACAAGGCATGAAATTTTTTATGGCATGAGCAAAATTTAAATTTTATGGGTAACATGGGCTCTGAATGCGGACAAGGACTAACAGGACGCATAGAACCTCACAATATCAAATAAGATCGGTGCCTTATCTGTGGGCTACAGAGTCAGAAAGACAGACAAAAAGGAAGGGTGATGCTATACAAATGGGAGGAGGGGCAACAGGGCTCAAACCAAGACGAGTAGACCCAAAAAGGGACAAAACATGAAAAGCTAAACTAACCACAAACTAAAATCACCTAAATATGTACACAGCCATAGGGGCCTATCCTAGAGACACACATAAATTTTCAAGCAAAACCATTGATGGGCTGAGAGAAGTACATACCTGTTCGAAACAGGGGGTAATGACCATATGATACGAGGAAAAAGCATTGATTCCCAGCAATAACTCTAGTGTCAAACTTTTGATTGATGATATACAAAAATCCCATGTACATGCATCCATGCCCGAACAACCATCCTTCATGATACACTTTTGGAACATGACCAATCATACTTCCACAAGTTGCTTGAGATAACTGAGAACCATTTTCTTAAAAGAAATCCAAAGGTATGCCCTAATTCAAATAAAGTTCCAACTCAGGAATGTCATCAATGCAACCAACATAATTAACCATGAATTCATTGACCACCTTATTATTTTCTTTGCCACAAAATTCACCCAACAATAATTGGATATTTGCATCCTCACCAGCTAAGAAGTCATCAACAATTTCATTTATGGAAAAGCAATCATCAACACAAACTTCTGAGTTAAATTTCAGAGAGCCAACACAATGAATAGCATCACCCTCCATTTGTATATTAGATTCAACACCCATGATGTCAAAGATAATCTTAATAACATATCTATCCCTTTCAATTTTATTACAAGGAGGCTAGGAATTAAGTAATTCGAAAAGGGGGTCTCTTGAATCTTCACCAAACCCTGTTGGCACGTATGATGGGTTGAAAATGCTCTGATCATATTTACTCGTGGGATCTTCTGGTCCTCTCTCTTTTGTCGATACCATGGTGACATATTTTTTAGGCATGACACTGCTTGTAACTTTAGTTGAACATACCAAAGAAGTATGGGGAATGAAATGTTTGTCTTGCATGCCCAAAGCTAAAACGAGAGTTGTGCATGTTGCCCATTGTGACCTTTGGACATCACTTTCTAACAACATAGGATCAAACCTAAAAAATAACCTCTTCTTCTTTGATCTTTACATCAAAAGATTCAACCGAATGAAAATTTGTACATTTTCCATCACCACATGAGCCATTAATAAATGCTCTATTTCAACTTCTGTGACATGATCTTTCTCATCTACAATGTTGCACCAAAAGTCATCAGTAGAGCCATTTAGAAACCGATTTGGGATGAAAACTTTTCTACATCCATTTGATGGTATTCCTTCTCTGAAGGAACCAAATGGCTACCCCTTTGATTCGGTTGGTATGCATGTGGAGAAAAATTCGAGCTCTTCACTCGCGGTTTGTTACACATCTCTTTTTTGTTGTCGACTGCGACTCCAAAATTTTGTTGACATGGTCTCAAAATCTTGTTCTCCATGGACCAAGAGAAGGAACGGGGCTGGTCTTCCCAATTTTTGAGTCATGACCTGATAAGTTTTGTCTTGACGATATCCCTTATACGCATTCCTCAGTGGCAATGCCAATCTGTAATCTTCACCTTCACCGATGTTTTTTAATCTTGAAATGTTCATCTAAGGTCTCAAACAAATAGAGTCGCCAACCTTCTTTCTCAAGGAGACACCATACACCAAGAGCTTATCAGATAACAAAGATCCCCAGTAGAGCCACCAAAAATCTGTTGGTTAACAGATTTGTCCTTCTCGGAATGATAACAAAATCACTCAGTGTGCCTAAAATGAAAGATAAATAAGAAACTAACCATTGGAGAAATCACTGATTAAGTTGGCAATCTTTCTCTGAAATTTAGATGTACAACTCCCTCTTAAATATATTCCTAATTTTTGCAATATGCTTTTTACCAAAAAGCAAGAAAGGAAAATATACACTCTTTCACGTACTAAAGATGAAATTGAGATTCAAATTATGAACAAGAATGCAAGCAAAACAGTCTGCTCACAACATAATCAATCATGCAGAACGTATTGGAATGTAATGAAAATAATTGAATAAGGAACATGCAGAACTCAATGTCTCTACATTATTCGCATTTAAGCATACCAAATGTATAGATCCCCACTGAGATGGTAGTAATTCAAAGCTTGCTTCCAACATGAAAGAATATAGCAAAAACAAAGTTTTGATATATTAATTCATTCAAAAGATGTCCAGAAAACAAAACCCTCAAAATATGGCTAACTGTTCAAAACATAACAACATTTTTCCAATATTCTTCCCCCTTTCATCATCTATCATCTATTTATTTATAATTAAAGTTTCTTCCGTTTTCAAGAAACGGTTCCTCTTAAAGTAACGGTTTTGAAAACAATCGCTTAAAACATGCTTTTAAAGAAAACAAAAATCCTTCGATAAAACCTATTCATGAACTATTAACTTCATACTCCTTCATCAGGCGTTAGATTTTGTCCTACAATTTGACGATCAATGTTGTCCGCTTTCATTTCCTCTTCAATCAACACCCAAAGGACTTTGTTAAATTTATCTTCACCAAATATAGTTGCCTGGACGTAGTCACTCATGTTAAGAAGAATATCATCCTGCAAATATTTGACATCTGGTTGGATAAGGGGACTTTTTCTTTTTAGCACCATCCTTGATGCTATTGTAAAAGACTAATTACCAAGATTCCTCTGTACAACAAGTTTTTCTTGTAAACATCATTCGTGGTTCTTAGCCTACTCCACGATTTTATCTAACATAGTGATAGTATTTTTATATCCATTGAAATTGGCATTGCCTTGTCCATGCAAAAGACTATAACTATTAGATAATATCTTCCCATTCAATTCCTAGCCAATTCAAGTTTGGGTTTCAAAATGGTAGTTCATCGTCATGAGACAAAACCATTTTGACAAGAACAGATCATGTTAACATATGTTCTTCTAGCTATTTACAAAAGGTGGTGTATTAGATCTTATCTGTAGGGGTAATATTATCAAGTGCTACAACACATGTTGCCACCTTTACGTGTACTCAACTGCTTAATCTTGTCATTAATGATAGTACCCATCAAATCTTCTTGATTGGCTTCTTGGAGAATGTGTGCCACATGTTGGCACGCTAGATCAAAGTTGGTAACGACATAAATGATTATCTTCATAGAGTAGATAAACTCAAATAATTTCCATTGACAATTAATTATAACTCACTCCTTGTCCATACTTATTTTGCCACCTCAGCAGGCCCATTGCATCAACTTGGGTCATGTTCTCAAGGAACGCGCTAGCTTCTTGAAGGTTTCATGAATCATTGAAACAAATGTGTCGGTAAATCGGTCAGAACCCCAAATTTTAAACTACTTAAGAAGTCGATTAAAAACACAACCTTCTTGAACCCTTTTGAGAGCGATTGGTCTTTCGTGATCTCACAACCATGTCGGGTGATCGGGAGCTTTCAAAACTTGAGAAACCCGTGACAAGATCAATAAGGCAATGGACCGACAACTTAATTTTGAAAATGCATAAAGTCGCGACTTGGGATTTACATTATTGATGTGGATGAAGTCAATCCTTGGAGAGAACTATAAGGCATGGTAGCAAATTTTAAAATATTATGGGTAACAACAAGAAAGATAATAAACAAAAGTACAAAGGAGAGAAGAAGAAAGATCACAAATTCATTAATTAAAAAGCAGATATACATATCTCTTGATCAAAAGGTGAACAACCTGAGATGGAGAAGGTCAAGTATTCTTACTATAAGAGGCTTTGGCTTGATGAACATAAATGTTTAAAAAAACAAATTGATCACTTTTCATATCTTCTAGAAAATAATAATATCAAGGTGTCTAATTAAGGCAAACAAAGTTCATTAGAAGGATCTTCCAAGGACATAGATAAGAGTAAGGAGAAAGGAAAGGGTAAGGCCCTAGTTGTTGTTTCTTCACAACCAACTTCTTGAATATTGACTCGGGTGATTTTCATAACATGGCTTCTCCAAAAGATGATTTCACCTTTTTAAATCCATGTTCTATGCCTAACATACTAATGGGTGATGACACTCTCGTTGAAGTGCATGGGAGAGGATCGGTTGATGTGGGCAAAGGAAAATTTGAGGATATTCTTTGTGTTCCATCTTTATTAACTAATCTCCTATTCTTTATAATATCACTCACATTGGTTCTAACAAGTGAGTTGAGTTCACACAAGATACAGTGTTAATTAGTGAAATGCAGAATGGGTCTACTATTTATATGGGAAAAGTAGATCATTAATCTAGACTATATTAGTTTTCTCATTTTGTTCTTGACTCACCTTTAATAGTATAACTCACTCATGCAAATGAGGTGATTTATTTGTGGCATCAATAGTTTGGCAACTTTAACTATCGTTACTTGCAACAACTCAGATGCTTTAAGGGTTGTTTTCTATTTGATTTTTTATGGAGTTTTCCAAGGATCCATTATTGGTAATTATCATGAGGAGAAGTATGATAAAGGCAAAGCACGAGAGGTACACAACTATTGGAGTTGGTACATAGTGACTTGGATGGACCATTTCCACAACCATATTTCAGTAGGGCTAGATATGTCATGACATTTATTGATGATTATTCTAGACATACATGGGTTTACTTTATCAAACAAAAGTATGTGAAGTCTTTGATAATTTTCTAGATTTCAAAGCTTGTGCAGAGAAACAATCTAGGAAGTTCATCAAGATTCTACGTATAGATAATGGGAGTGAATATGTTAACAATAAGTTTGAACAATTTTGTTCTTTAGAAAGTATCAACATGCAACACGCAATTCCATACAGTCCTCAACTGAATGGTGTTGTAGAACACAAGAATAGGTCCTCAAAGGAGATGTCCAATTTTATGATTCACTACAAGTATTTGACACCTCAATATTGGGGAAAGGTCATCAAATGTGTATGTTACATCTAGAACCAAGTTCCTCGCAGAGTTGTCAAGGGGGTAACTCCTTTTCAAGATTGTATTGGTCAAAAACCCACATTCAAGCACTTCAAAATGTTTGATTCTCTTGCATGGTCCCCGATTCCAATAAGAATGTAAGTTCTTAGCTATGGATCCACATATCAAGCCTTGGATATTTGTTGGGTATCCATTCTTTCTCCACTTCAAATTCCAACAATGATGATGAGGATTCACATTCCTCACATATACATCATTCAGAGGTTGATGATTCTCCCCCGGACTCTCCAACCTCAGTGCCTCTATGGGCTCGACAAACATTCGAGTCTGCAAGTGATTGGCTAGGTGATCCATTAGATACAAGAAGAACAAGGTCACAATTTTAGCAATCTCCACATCTCTTCATTGCTTCAACTTCTAATCCTTAATATTTTCGAGAACCTTCAACCATTCTCAAGTGGGATGCTACAATGCAGGAAGAGTTCAATTATTTGGAAAGGAATCACACATGGGATTTAGTTCCTCTTCTTAAGGGAAGGAAACTTGTTTGATGCAAGTGGATCTATCAAAAAAATTGTAACATGTGGGTTGGTTGATAATTATAAGGCTCTCTTGGTAGCAAAAGGATTCTTCCGGGTTCCCAAGATTGACTACTCAAAGACTTTTACACTAGATGCTAAGATGAATTCCATTCAACTTGTCCTTGCTATAGTTGCAACCCATATTTGGAAAGTTCATTAGATGGATGTGAAGAGTGCCTTTCTTCATGGTGACTTTTAGGAGGAAATATTCATGGAGCAGCCACAAGGGTTTGTTCAAGATCTCTCACTTGCGAGTCAACTTTGAAAGTATCTCTATGGGCTCGAATAGGCTCCTCGATCTTGGTATGCTAAGATGGACTCATTCCTTTTGATATTTGGTTTCACTCGATAATATTCTAATCTGAACATATACATTCTACAATAGGATGAAACTCTCGCATTTCTAGTTCTCTATGTTGATGACTTGTTGATCACAACGAGTCACTCATCCACCATCAAGGCAGTGAAAATTGCTCTACATGATAGATTTCTTATGTCGGACTTGGGTTTTTTACATTAATTATTGGAAATTGAGATCACTCAGTCATCTTTAGGTATCTTCCTTGGACAACCCGAGTATGCACTTGATATGCTCTCCAGATTTCACTTGGGGGGCTATAAGATTGCACTGATTCCATTTTTGTCAAGGTTCAAACTTGAGGCTAGGTTCTCTTCAACCTTGGTTAACGCCACTTTATGCCAACAACTTGTTGGGAGTCTCATCTACTTGACTCATATGAGACTTGAAATTTCATATGTTGCGGGCATGGTCTCTATTTTCATGTAAGAGCCACATGAGATGCATTGGAGAGCAGCTAAGTAGACCGTCCACTGTATTCAGGGTACTCACAATTATGGAACTCGATATGTAGTAGGCATGGATATTGACTTGGTGGGATATGTAGGTGCATATATTGACTTGGTGGGATATACAAATTCAAATCAAGCAGGTGATTCTAAAGATTTCAAGTCTACTTCAAGATATTACTTCTCACTTGGTTTTGGTCCAATTGTTGGTCGAGCAAAAGTAGTCTAAAATTGCTCTTTCATTGGCAAAGGCTGAGGATCGAGGGGAAATCAATTCCACCACTGAGGCTATTTGGCTTTAGGATATTCTCACTAACTTTTGTATTCAATTAAAAAATCTTGCAATCATCTTTTGTGATAATCCAAGTTCTATATAGATATCAAGAAATCCAGTTAATCACTAAAGGACGAAACATAATGAGATACAAATGCACTACATTCAGGATTCAATTCAAGAAGGCATCATTGATCTTAAGTATTAATCTACATTGGAGCAGACTGTGAACCTTTTCATTGAAAGCAAGTTCCTTCATTTGCGATCTTTGCTTGGGATGCGGCACTAGTTTAGGAGGAGCTTCTTATTCCCCCCCCCCCCCCCCCTCTCTCTCTCTCTCTCTCTCTCTCTCTCTCTCTCTCTCTCTCTCTCTCTCATCTCTCTCTCTCTCTCTCTCTCTCTCTCTCTCTCTCTCTCTCTCGTCTTTGGGGGGGGGGGATTTTTTCTCTCTTATGGTGGGGTCTTCTTCTCTTGGGGGAATCTCTATGTACATGGGTACCTAACATGGCCTCATTTGTTGGGACCCATCTTTTGACCTACCTAAGATATACTTAAGGGGGTAGTTAGTGTGGGATTTTTTATTTTTCCTTTTGTTAGGGGATATTTATTTTCCTACACATATTATTTAAGCTTTCTTAGTTTATTGGGAGTGGGTAATATGAGGACACATGGTGAAATACTTCAGTTACATGTGTAACTACCACCTACTCATGGATAGTTGAGTTACACACCCTCTTTTGGCTTGTTGTGCCACCTCACATAACCTATTTTTCCATTTCCTAAGTGGGTTATGGGGTAGTTGGATTTCTCGCCCTCTTTTGGCTTTATGTGCCACCTTTATAAGTTATTTTTTATTTTCATGTAAAGAGGTTATGCCACCTATTTTAGTATCTACCAAGTAGGTAAAACCTCCCACATTTATGGGGAGTGGGATTCAATGCACCTCTTGGATGTAAATGCTACTATTTCTCTATATAATAAGCACTATACTCTCACCTTCACTAGTCAATGTTAGCTTGATGAGAGTCTTCTTTGTCTCTCTTTTCTCTCATTTCAAATTTCTCTTCATTCAATTATTTTGACCTTTGATCATCTATTGCTTGGAGTTGCATGTGATCTAATAAGACCAAGATCAGATCTTGGCTCCGTTCTCGCTTCTCATAGAATCTAATAGTAGGTAGGATAATGCATGAGGAGGATGAGGGATAGGGATAATGGAGGATGGGGTAGATAAGGTGATGAAGAAGGGGAGAGGGATAATGGAGGATGCAGTAGGCATGATGATGGTGAAGGGATGAGGTATAATGGAGGATGCAACATGTATTCAATGATGAAGCTAGGATGAGGGATAAAGGAGGATGCAATAGGTAGGATAGTGTGTGCATGAAAATATGAGTACTAAAATGACTACGCAAGCACAATCCATTCTTTGTTGAGCTCTTGTACACACATAAAATTTGAGAGAAACCATATCAAAGAGAGATCAATGGAGATAGGAAACAATGGAGATCAAAACCCAATGAGCACATGAATGGTATAATCTTTCATAAATTTTCTGTTTTGCATGTTTTTAGTTTCTTCATTGGTGTATGGTGGATTTTATTATAGAACTAGGGTTTAAAGTGGTTGTATCTTTGTTTTGTTTTATAATATTTAAATTCTCAATTCCATCACACAAGAAGAGCATGATGATCCTTGGGTGTAGTTGATATGGATGGTTGGGAAGTGGCTTCCAATGCGGCACCAAGCATGACTGTTCACTCGGTTAGCTGCTAGGAGTAATGTGAAACAAATGATTTGAGATGTTCATGTAATAATGAAATAAGTATAATGGATATATGCGTGTATTACCCCTCAAACCTAGATGCTTGTTTGATCTTGGGATGAGTAGGGAGGTTGAGACCATCCATGAGAGATGGCTTAATAGTAGCAGACTCCTCGTCCTCATGAGAAGATTATCTATTCCGCATGAGCTATTGGTGCTTTGTGATTGTAGGATTTTGCCAAGATCAAGGGCACAATGAAAAGCATAAAAAGAGACAATAGGATGACAAGAACAAACTGTATTCTCATCAATATGCAAATGATCAATTGGATTAACCAATACAATGAATATAGGCCTGCTTATATAGGCAAGGCCATATGGATGTACGAGCACACAATTATGACATGTAGCTCAATGAGAAACAAGGGTAGGTAGGAGAAATAATATAATATTCCACAAGAGGTGGATGACCCACCGAATGTGGAGTGTAATAGCAAAATAAGACCACAAAGGGTGGAATTTCTCCTACAAGCTCTATCCCTATGTGCACACTTCCCTAAGTGTCTCAAATCCAAACTACAAAGAGATGCATTATCCTAAGTTAACTTAAGAAAAGTGTAATAATATCCAAAATGAATATTTATTTACACCAACACCCCCCTTAAGTGCAACTTAGGGGAATGAAGACTCAAGTCAACAATGCAAGATGGGTCCTGGCTACTAGGCCATGATAGGTACCCATGTACAATATGCAAATGCAAGCAAAACCATGCAATGCAATCTCTCACAAACGGAGAAAGGGAGAAAACCCAGTGGGAAAAAACTCCCCCCCAAAAGAGAGATGAATGTACAAAAGACTCTCAAAAAAGAAGGACAAAACCTCAAAGAGGAAAAAGTCCCCCCCATAAGAGAGGAAGGAGAAGTCAGCTGACCCCCCCTAATGACACATCCCGCACCCCCAAGAGAGCTCGCAACTACTGGAACTTACTCTCGGTGAAAGGTTTGGTGAATATGTCAGCAACCTGCTCTACTGTAGGACAATACTGCAAGTCAATGACCTGCTCCAGGATGAGCTCTCAGATATAGTGCATATGAATCTCAATGTGTTTGGTCCGCTGGTGCTGGACCGGGTTCTTCGAGATTGCAATAGCACTCTGATTGTCGCAATGTAGAACTGTCGGCCGTGGAGTGGTGAATCCAAACTCTGTGAGAATCTGCTGGAGCCAAATGGTCTCAGTCGCTGTGTTAACAGCGCCTCGATACTCAGCCTTAGTCGAAGAGAGAGCAATAGCATGTCGCTTCTTGCTCTACCAACAAATGGGGCCCGAACCAAGGTGAAAACTGTAACCAGAAGTAGACTTACGACCATCAAGATCGCCAGCCCAATCGGAGTCTGTGTAACCAACCAAGCGAAGTCCTGTGCCTGCTGCATAGTGAATCCCATAGTGATGTGTACCCTGGATGTAATGAGGGATGCATTTGGCGGCTTTCCAATGAAGCTCATGTGGTTCCTGCATGAAGCGGGAAACCATGCCAACTGCAAATGAAATATCAGGGCGTGTATGGGTCAAGTAGATGAGACTACCCACAAGCTGACGATACAAAATGGCATCAACTGGTGGAGAAGAACATTGAGCCTCAAGCTTGACTCCTGAAAGAAAGGGAGTCGGGGCAGGCTTATAATCAGCCATATGAAAGCATGCAAGTAGATCAAGAGCATACTTGGGCTGCGATAGTGTAATCCCGGAAGGTGACTGTGAAATCTCTATCCCGAGAAAGTAGTGCAAAAGACCCAAGTCAGTCATAGAAAATCTGTCATGAAAAGCATATTTGACCCTGCTAATGATGGATGAAGTACTCCCTGTAATGATCAAGTCATCAACATAGAGCACACGTATCAAGTGAGAGTCATCCTGTTGCAAAATGTAGACATTCGGATCAGAATGACACCTGGTGAACCTTGCGGAGAGAAGAAAGGAATCCATCTTGGTGTACCAAGCCCTGGGGGCCTGCTTAAGGCCATAGAGAGATTTCCTTAGTCTGCAAACCAAGGAAGTATCCTGGATGAAACCTTGTGGCTGCTCCATATAAATCTCCTCATCAAGGTCACCATGAAGAAAAGCACTCTTCACATCCATCTGATGTACAACCCAACCATGAGCTGCAGCAATAGCAAGTGTCAAACGAATGGAGTTCATCTTGGCTATGGGTGCAAAGGTCTCAGTATAGTCAACACCTGCAACCTGCGAGAAACCTTTCACAACAAGTCGAGCCTTATACTTATCCACACTACCATCCGTTGCAAACTTGGTCCGATAGATCCACTTACATCAAACCATCTTTCTCCCCTTAGGGAGATGGACTAGATCCCATTTGTTGTTCAACATCAAGGAACTATACTCTTCCTCCATAGCTTGGTCCCACTCAGGAACCCCTGATGCTTCCCTAAATGTCTGTGGATCGGAAGCGGTAGCAATGAATGCATGTGGAAGATCCTGATGTTGTGATCGAGTTCTCTGTGTATTTGAAGGATCCCCAATAAGAGAACCCGCAGACTCAAGTGTCTGTCGAGCCCAATGAGGTCTAGGTGGAGGTGGAGAACGAGGCTCCTCAACTACAAGTGGACCCTGCGGAGGTGTAACCCTGTGAGTCGGAGTTGAAGGAGTCTCATCATCTGAATCACTAACATCACTATCCACAATGGAGGAAGGTGGAGGAGGTAGAGAGGCTAATCTAGGAGAGCTTTCCTTAAATTGAACAATCCTCTCAATGAACACCTCATGTGTCTCAGGATCCATCAATCTGTATGCCTTAACACCCTCAGGATATCCAACAAATATGCAAGGCCGACTCTGAGGTTCCAATGCCTTGCGTTTCTACGGAGGTATGCGAGCCCATGCTGGACACCCAAAGACTCTGAAATGTCTCACAATCGGTTTCCTACCAGCCCAAGCCTCAAAAGGAGTAATACCTTGCAAAGCTTTGTGAGGAACCCGATTCTAGATGTGTGTGGCACAACTGATAGCCTCTTCCCAAAAGGCGGGATCAAGAGAACGTGCATGTATCATACAGCTAGCCATTTCTTTGAGAGTTCTATTCTTGCGTTCTGCAACCCCATTTTGCTGTGGAGTGTAAGCAACAGAATGCTAAAGATCAATCCTCTCAAATGTACAAAAATCCTCAAGTCTTTTGTTCACATATTCCCTTCCATTATCTATGCCAAGAATCTTGACCACTTTCCCTGATTGCTTCTCCACACGAGTCTTGAAGTCCTAAAATCTGTCAAATACTTCACTCTTATGAATAAGAAAGTAGACCAAAGTGAAGCGGGAGTAGTCATCAATGAAGGTGAGAACATAGCGGGCCTTACTAAATGAAGGTGCTGGAAATGGACCTGCTACATCGCTGTGAACAAGTTGAAGATCTTCCAAAGCTCTCCAAGCTTTCCCCTTATCAAACTTCTCTTCAGGATGCTTGCCCATGGAACAACCTAAACATACACCCTCTGAAAAAATGATTCGAGGTAGACCTGTGACCATGTCTTTAGTGCTTAGCTGCTGAAGATAGCGGTAGTTGAGGTGACCAAACCGCTCATGCCATAGCTTACTTTCTGAATTTGAATGAGTAAGCAAGACCCTAGAAGGTGAACTTGGCACAAAGTGAGAGAAAGAATAAAGCCTTGAGTTGTCATTGACTTGTCCCACTGCTACCAAGGCATCATCATCAAGTTCCTTTACCACAACTGAATCTAGTGTAAACTCAACCTTTTTCCCATTCCCATAGTGAGTGATTTGGTAGATGGAGAGAAGGTTGGTAGACAAGTTAGGAAGATAGAGAACATTCTCAAATGTTCCATCATCCATGTCAACTGAACCTTTCCCTTCAGCCTCTACTTGTGTATCATCACCTATGTAAATGTGAGGTACCTTAGATGGCTCCAATGAAGAAAATTGCTCCTTTGTAGAACCCATGTGGTATGAGGCACCCGAGTCAAGTATCCATTGCTGTGAAGAACCTGTTGTAGTCGCTTGCCCTTTTCCCTTAGACTGTGAGGAAGAGGGAGGAGATAAATCCTTCTTTGTGTAGGTGGATGGCAAGTTGATGTTGTTTTTCTTAAGAAGATTAGTTAACTCATCAACTTGCTTTGTGTGGCATCGATGCTCATCATGACCATACTTCTTGCAATATGCACAAGTTGGTTTATCCTTCTTAGGTGGTGTCCCCTTCTTGGAAGAGGATGAAAAATCGCCTTGTGATAGAGAGGATGATTGTCCTTTTTCCTGGTGTGGCTTAGACTTAGAGTGCTTCTTCTTCTTGTTGGAATCTTTGCCTTGACTTCCTTGATTCCCTTGATTAGCCACCAAAGCCTTGGACTTTGAAGACTTGAGAAGCCCCATGTTCAACAACTTAGATTGTTCCAATATCAACATTTCTGTGAAAGCATCAAATGAAGGCATAACATAGGAACTCCCCACTGTCAAACGATGAGTTTGGAAGCTAGACACAAATGCTGCATATTCTGGTGCAAGCCTATCCAACAAGTTGAATATCAACTGAGCATCCTTTTTGTCAATTCCACAATCCTTAAGCTTTGCTCTTAGCTCATTTGCTTTGGTGACATAATCTTGGATTGTATCAAAACTCTTGGGATCCAAGTTGGTGAGCTCATTGTCAATCTGATAGCCTCCGATTTCATCAACTTGACCATACAATTTCTGCAACATATCCCAAGCCTCTTTGATTGTTTTACACTTCTCAATGTGAAAAATGAGGTCATCTGATACATACTTGCGCAAAGTTCCAAGAGCCATGCAATTCTTTGTGAGCCATTCTAATTGAGCATTTGGATCAGCCTTAGGATCAGGTGGTGTTGTTATTGTTCCATCTATGTAATGTGTGAGACCCTTTTCCATTAATTTACTCCATACTTTAATTTTCCATGATGCATAATTATGTGGAGTTAAAGGTGGAAATTTAGTAGGACTCATTGCAACAAAAATGGAAAGAGCACAAAGAGAGGCACAATCACACAAGACACCCCCCCAAATTCACTTAATCAAAGAACCCTCCCCAAAAGTGATGATTTGGCACTTTATAATTAGTGCGTATACAATGGGCTACTTGCAAAAAATGGCAAAGTGGACTTCTGATTACAATTTTACAACTGCCTCAATAAGGCCAAAAGAGACTCAAACTGATAATGCAAGAGATCTGAACTAAGATCCAAGCTCATTACAAGCACCTAATAGGCCAAATAAGACCAATGTCTGAAAGTACAATTTCCACTCAAAATCTCTAAAATTTGATCATAGATTATGAAATTAGACAAAAAAACATGCACTTTAAAAAAAAACGGCACTTGAAAAGGAGGTCGTATGAGCTCAAACGAGGCCTTTGAAGTTGCAGAATTGAGGATTGGACAGGTATAGATGAGAGAATCCAAAAATTCTGAAATACCTTTGCACCAAAATCAAAAAATAACCACACCACTATGAATATCACAAAATTTTAGCCCATTTCAAAAAAAATTGCACCAAAAAAGGAGCAAAAATGAGCAAGATATGGCCTTTCAAAGTTGGACTACAAAACTGAAAAGCTCAATGGAGAGGGGTTGAAAAAATTTCAAAAGTCTGCTGATGTGGTGCTGATGTCAACAATTCATGAGCTTAAATTTGATGCCCGTCTAGCCATCACAAAAATGTCATCCCCCCTGCGTGGCGTCTGTACTGTACGGACATGCTGACTGTGCAAGCTGACTGGTTGTACGGATAGAGGACGTGGCTCTGTGACTGGGCGTACGGAGGTCGATCGCGGGCCAGTGACCGCCTGCCACGTGGCGGAGGCGGGTCCATCGGTTTAGTGGACGTCGGCGGGAGCAAGGCGTCATCGGAGAATACCGGCTGCCGGGAGCGAGGTCGCCGGAGGCGGGAGCTGGTGGTGCCGGAGAACTAGGATAGCCGGAGGTGGGTCGGAAGCCGAGGAGGCCGGCGGCGGGAGCGTGGCGGCCGACGGGAGTTGCAGAACAGTGAGCGACAGTTGGACACGGCGGCAGCGGGGCACGGTGGAAGCCGGGAGGACTAGGCACCAATGTCGGTGAGCGGGGCCCAAGGACAAGTACGGGTGGCAGCGAACAGTCTGCAGCACCTGCAAAGTACAGCCGACGTCGGACCTGCAAGGTACGACAAAGTACGGGGGGGTCTACGGACCCCCAAACAACCAAAAAAAAAAATTGATTTTTTTTAATTGCTTTTTTTAATTTTTTCGAAATTTTTTTTTCGAAAAATAATTAAAAAATTTCAAAATCCGTACGATAATAACCAAAATGGGGAAAAAAAATTTCTCACCGAAATAGGTCGACTTTATAGTCAAAATTTATGGAAATGACCTCCTAGATTCAACGGTGATGTCCAAATCGCTGTATGACGCCCCCAAAAAATGAAGATCCCCAAATCCGAAAATAGAAGCCTTCCACGATGTCTCCAAAAACCAATCAATGAAGCCCCAATGGCTCTGATACCATATAGAATTTTGCTAAGATCAAGGGCACAATGAAAAGCATAAAAAGAGACAATAGAATGACAAGAACAAACTATATTCTCATCAATATGCAAATGATCAACTGGATTAACCAATACAATGAATATAGGCCTGCTTATATAGGCAAGGCCATATGGATGTACGAGCACACAATTATGACATGTAGCTCAATGAGAAACAAGGGTAGGTAAGAAATACTAGGGGTAGGTAGGAGAAATAATATAATATTCCACAAGAGGTGGATGACCCACCGAATGTGGAATGTAACAGCAAAATAAGACCACAAAGGGTGGAATTTCTCCTACAAGCTCTATCCCTATGTGCACACTTCCCTAAGTGTCTCAAATCCAAACTACGAAGAGATGCATTATCCTAAGTTAACTTAAGTAAAGTGGAATAATATCCAAAATGAATATTTATTTACACCAACAGTGATGATACTTCTCTATTATTTCCCTTTTCATCTAACCCCATAATATATTTAGTAGTACCCATGATCCATTGTATTCCATGTGCTTATGTTGTTACTCTCTACGATTACGTGTTTGCTATGTTTACTCCGTGTTTGGCATGAGTGTAAGCCTCCTCCCTCAAGTGCCTTTTATGTTTGTTGTGTTTGGGTTGTATGATAATCTCCATGAGCATGGTGGGGTGGACCTAAGGGTTTAAAATGTTTGGGTGGCATTTCAAACCACTATTGGGGATTGAATACTTGGCATCAAACTTCTTCTCTCTTTCTCTCGTGTAAGTTTGTGTTATTTCATGCTTATTTATACATCTCAAGGATGCATGTCCAATGCATTGTAATATTGTAATCATGTTTAATGTATCCTCACCATAAAGGTAAATGTAATATTAGAATGATACATGTGGTTTAGTAGATTTACTTGTGTAAGTGTTGGTATCGGGCATGAAGGACATTGTATTATCTCTATTGTTATTTCCATGTATCATGGCTTATCATAGGAATACTTCAATTAGTGCACTAAAATGAATATAGTTGTGTTTTGAGTAGTGATGAAGGTTGATTTAGTCATCTCCTTTTGTGGTCATAAATCATCAACAATTATAATGGATTTGAGCCCTTTGGAGCCAATTTGGAATCAACTGAAACCACTCAGTCAATGTCTCATGAAATCATATTGTGGATTCTAGTTGCATGAGACTCTCTTGTGTTTGGTTGTGTATATTTTAGGTGTTTTAAGTTGAGTGGTGGTGTTACGAGTCCACTTGAACTTTACCTTGTCTTGTAGGAGACATGCAGTGACTTGATGTCACTCAACTTGACCTGTTTCTACACCTTTTCATCATTTTCTCCCAAATCTTGGACCTTAGATGTATTTTGACTTCATCTAGGGGTTTGGGGTCTTCAATATGATGTATAGTTTGATTGGGAAGCTTGCTAGTCCAGACAAATATGTGTCTCAAAGGACAATAATGTAGATTACCACTCACAAGCACACTACCACATCTTAGGGACACCAACACATCCCAAGGAAACCAATGTAGATAGAGGGCACTAACATGTTGTGCTAGTGTCCAACTTTGACACATGATTTCAGTTTGAGAGCCCGTGCATTGTTATCCAATCCAAAGATGAGTCTAAGAGCTAGAGGTTTAAAATTGATTTTGTTTCCATTATGTTTCAAAGGTAGTGACATCTAAGAAACCTCAAAAATATTTTCAGTGGGTTTGGTTGGTGTTAGGGCTATCCATTGTGACTAGGGTTTCATCAAAGCTCATCAATGACACCTAGGACCTAATACATGGTTATGTTTATTGATACAAGTCTTATAACTCAGAGGATGGGCTTGTGTGACCTCAATCACATTAGTAACTTTGACTTATGGTTTTAGAGAACTCTCCCCATGTTTACTTGGTGTTTCTCATGTTTAGTCTTTTGCATGTGCATTATCGTGTATCGACGAGATCCTTATAGAGGTTTGAGCATTTGTTCTTATTTTTGTTGTATACATAGAACTTATTTACTTGAAAAAAAAAAAAATTCATTTATTTCTTGTATGTTTTTCTCTTTTCCTCCAGGGTTTCTCAACAGGGCATTACATCTGGTATTAGATCCCATGTTGAAACATTAGGATCTTTGATTAATGTTGTTGCCCATGGTTTTGTTGTGGTGTGCCTGTTATGGTGAGTTTTCCGTATGACTTCTTGCCTATGTACCTTAGCATGGCGTTGGATGGTTGAGGATTACAAACCCTGTTCTTTGTTTGTGGAGGGAGTTCACCCTCCCAGGCCTTGTCTTATCCATGTGGTTAGAGTGCCTACCTTGGTTGAGAGCCTCTTGAGATCAATTGTGGTTGCTCCTTTGAGTCTTTGTTCATGGACAAGCATATCGAGCCTTAGCGTGTTTGTGGGTTGTAGGTATGTCCATGTTGCCTAGCTTACCTTATTTGATTCTCTTTGATTCATGTTTGTGGAAGGTCATATGGAGACCCTGTATATAGTTAGGATGTGTATGCTTTGTGCATTCTCTTCTTGGGTTATGATTAATTATTTAACATCATGTGTGTAGTCACACAAATCTGTCCATTTTAATTAAATGAATATTTCGTATTTATTTGATTAAAAATCCACTAGCCATCAGTTAATTAAATTAATATTTAATTAATTCATCCCCAAACATTCTTCTATTAATTAAATAAATTATTCAATTTATTTTAATTAATTCATTAAATCAAATTCCATTCAATTAAATAAATAAAATCTATTTATTTAATTAAAATTCCCTTTTCCTCTTTTAAATAAATTAAATAAAACATTTATTTAAATCATTATCCCCCCCCCCACTTGCATTTTCCTACAAATGCAACTTGCACATTCCTACAAATGCAACTTGCACACATTTTGAAATAAATGAATTTTTATTTTAAATAAAATCCTATTTTCCCTCACCCACCAAATCCACTTGCAAAATCTAATCCCCTTCTAGATTCTTCTAACCCCTTCCTAATTAGCCTAATCCATCCCCTAAATATTGTCACATTCCTAAGCAAAGGGAAGTCACTTCTCAAAATCCTCAAAGTCTTGGATAACCATTAAAGGTTTTCAACCTTCAACCACTTAAATCCTCAAAGTCTTTGATAGCCATTAAAAGCTTCCAACCTTCAACCACTTAATCCACAAAGTCTTCAAAAACCATTAATGGTTAACCCAAACCCTCCCACATGGTTAAAACATTTGTTTTGACTCAACCTCTACCCAACCCAAGGGTCTCATCAAGCCTTTAATGCTTTGACCATGATTATCTCTTAATCATTTGCACAAAGGTTTATCCTTGCATTAACTCCTAATCTAGTGGGTAATCCTAATTTAGACTTGACCCTTAGCCTTTAGATAACCATGAGGTCTTCTCAGGCCTTTAATGCCTCCAACCCCTTTTCTCAACCCAACCCTATGTTGACACTTGTCACCATTTCATTGGTGCCAATTGTGCACATGGATCCCCAACTTTCAAGCTTGACCCCTGATTAAACCCTTCAATCTTGGCCATCCATTGCTCCATTTTTCCTATAAATAGAGCCCATTCCTTCATAATCCAGATCCTGAAAACTTGTATGCATTTAGGCTATAGACATTTTAGAGAGCATTTAGCATAAGCTATCTAACATCTTGTCTTTTTGGTAAAATCAATCATTTTAGCATCAATAGCATAGTATTTAGCTTTTCATTTCATATTTGAAGCTTAATATTAAATCTCAATCCTCCATAAGCATCCATAGTGCAAAAAGCTGCTGAGAGCTACACTATTTTGGAACTTGGAGAGGAGAGGAACAAGGGAGAAGGAGCTAAGGCCATGCTAAGAGGCAGTTGGAGATGCCTCATAATCTTTGTTTCGTTTATTAGATACATTAGCATGCTTTTAGTGTCTCTCTTGGTATGCCTTCATAGATTAGTTTTTGATTGACTAACACTAACGGTTTTTGTGTCTTTGGTGTTGTTTATCATTTGCTAACCTTGTGCCATTTTGCCGGGCATCATTTGGTGAACCCGACGTGAATCAAACCACCAAAAACATACTATTTTTTTTGTAACTAACATATTTGCTTGTTGAAAGTGCCACACAGGTCACGCTTCGACGCTATTGAACACGTTCTAGCGCTACCGACAATTTTTATTTTAGCGCTATTGTAAAAGTTTCGGCGCTTTGGGAATTGTTTTAGTGCTTCTGTGATTGTTCTGGCGCTATTGGAACACTTCTAGCGCTTTTGCCTTTCTGTCTCTTCTGTTATTTCAGCGCTACTGTCTAAATTAGCGCTCCTGTTTAAACACAGACTAGCGCTACTGTGTTAAATAGCGCTTCTGTAAAAACACAGACTAGCGCTATTGCGACAGAGTGTTGTCCAAGTCGCCTTGTAACCGAAAAATTGAATATCTTAGGCTTGTAGAAGCCCCCCCTTGGACATAGATTTTACTAACAAATTGTGGTTTTTGCAGGTTAAAACTAACCCCTAAAAATCATAAAATTTTCATTTTGGTGCTTTTAAAAACTTGAAAAACACAAAAAAAACAAAAAACAAAACAAAACAAAACAAAAACAAAACAAATTTCCATTGTTTTCTAGTTAGGATTCATCTTTTTTGGTGCTTAAAATCAACAACACAAATTTGATTTCCTTGCATCAATTCGGACATAAAATTTACAATCCACACTTCAATTTTGGGCAAGTAAAAAGAACAATCCACTTGTTTTGATTTTTGCAAGCGATTTTTACTTCATACAAACGTGTTTTCCATTAAGTTGACCAGGATTTCAAATTCTAGAATACAAAACACATTGCTTTTTGAAGTTAAAAAGAACACCGTGACTGTTGGAGCAACATCTCCAAATAGTTAGATCACATTTGCAAATGCTGGATTAAAAAGAACAAGTGTTTTACGTGTTTGGCACGCTTGTGCACAAAAGTCAGTCGAGTGGTCCTACCTCTAACACACACTATCCTCTCCCTTGGCTTTCGTGGTCCTAGGTGCAAGAGAAAAGTGTTAGTAACGCTCACATTTTATCTTTTTAAGAGAGGCCTGCCAAGGGATCGATACTCTTGGGAATGACCTCGAGCGGTAAATCCTTCGAGCCGCTATAGAAATCAGGTGAGAGCAAAAGCTGTAGCCTTGGGTATAGCTGTTCCTACAGTGTAACTGGCCGAAAGGACAAATGGGCCCCACCACCAGTTACAAGGCTCTTAAGTGAGTCACTGCAGAATGAACTTATGTCCAAAAACATCGAACATGACTAAACACCTTTAAGTAGTAGCCCACCTGTCCTATTGATTGAGGATATTTGAGATATAATTTAGTGCAAGAGCATAGATGGTTTTGCTCCCAAGATACTCACCATACATATTTCCTTGAGTAGAAACATAGCTCTTTGAAAAGTCACTTGTGGCTTGATAAAAGTGGTGACTCCCCCATCATAGGGATCATCTATTTGTTATGCTCGTGCAAGACTTAGTATATCACATCCTTACCTGCCACGACGGGATTCATAAGGTATGTAGTACCAAAGTCGAAGAAATATCAAGATGTGGGCTAAATTTATCACAACTGGCCATTTGACCTTAGGGATAAAGAGTGTTTGAAGTGTGTTCGTTTTACAGACCTAGTGCAAATTGAGCCGACTTCAAACTTTGGAAATACACCTTAAAATACATCTAAAGGAAGGGTCAAAAACAAGTCCAAGGATTGGGTTAATCTAGACCCATACTCATTTGTGCCTTTTTAGGCAACATTCTTGTGTTTATGTGCTTGCTTTGTTTTCTTGTCAAAGAAAAATAAAAAAAATCAATCCCAAAAACAAAGTATTCATCCAACATCTATCAACACAACCAAAAATACCAAAAACAAAGTGCAAACAACACAGAGTCACAACTTTTATGACCATTCTTCACATCTTGCGAAAGAAGAAGTGTCATCAGATTGTCAACTTGAAAAGAAGACCATTGAGCTCAAAGGCTTTAATCAAAAGGAGGAATTTCTTCTATATCAATCGACAAATCTTTGTCTCCCATAGAGTCTTTCTACATCGCATGCATCTATACCTTCAAGGTAAAACAAACGAGTTTGATTCAGAATCATTGAACCGCAGAGCTTTTATGCAATATAGAGCTCTGAGTTATCACAAAAATCAAGGAGGAAAGATTAATCCCAACTTTTTCCCCAACATCTGCATCACCTACAACACAGCTCGAGAAATACCTACAACACCTAAAAGGGAAGAGGTAGAGTTTGGCCCATTTATAACACAAAGTTTTTATTGAAGTTGAAAAAAATTTCATCCATCATCTCACTCATACATCATCACTTCATCATCAATCCATCCCAACTCTCAAAACATTAAGAGGTTCTTGTCCCAAGATTCCTTTTTAGATATTGCTTGAAATCAAACACATCACATCACTTTTTAGATTGTTTCTACATCTAGGATAAGCTCATCCTAAGAGACACATCTACGCAGGTTAAAACTAGTTCATGAGTGAATCCTCTCATTACTAGGTAGTTAAATCTGTAACACATCTCAGATTTCTCTGCACCTTATCACATCAAATCTTATCAAAACAAACAAGCAATTCAAAGAAAGAATTTCGGTTACATCTACCTTAAAGTGCTAGAGATCCACATACAACACAAATCACCAATCATCAATCTTTCATTTCATCAACAACTCATCATCATCTTTGATCAACTTCAACAAAAACTTGTAAACAAAATGGCTCAAACTCGATCACGGTCAAGGCAACGAGAAATAGAAATTGAGGAAGAAGAAGACGAAAATCTCAATGAATTTCAAGAAGCACTTGGAGGAAATATAAATGATGAAAACCCAAGTACTCCCACTCCTTCAACAATCGAAAGGGTTCAGCATAACCCTCATTTTAACAGATTGTTTGATGAAATACTCAGGAGCAACGCAGATGCTCACTTTTTAAAACTCGCTCAAGAAGGAGCCAAACTCCCCTCTGACTTTGATCTTGCCCAATTAAGACAAGCATCAGAAAGACAAAGTCGCCATGAGGAGGAAAGAGGTAGAAATCACATCAGATATAACATTCCTCGAGGTAACCCACCACCTCCTCCTCCAAATGAAATGGAGATGTTGCGGCAACAAGTCGAGAATCTCGCCCAACAACTTCATAGTGGTGTCAAGATTAACCAATTTTCACTCAATGACATCTGTCCCTATCCTTTTGATAGGAATCTTTATATGCCACCCTTTCCACGCGGGTTCGAAACACCAAAATTCGAAAAATATAGAGGAAAGGGGGATCCTCGTGATCATGTCCGAGAATTTCATTCCGCTTGTCTTGAAGTGGCATATGAAGACACATCCCTAATGCGCCTTTTTCCCCAAAGCTTGGGAGGAACAACCACATCATGGTTTTCCCGACTACCAGGTGGCATTAGAACATTTGAGGAACTCATCCAGAAGTTCCTATCTCATTACTCTTATAACATTGAACGCGACATCACCATGGCTGATCTGTGCAATACCAAACAAAAACCAGGTGAACTATTCTCAGTATTCCTGCAACGATGGCGCCAAATGTCTAGCAAACGTTCTCTTCAGTTACCTGAACGAGAACTAGTGGAAATTTTCATTTCCAACTTAAACGAAGAAATGGAATTTCACCTGGATATCAAAGACACAGACTCTTTTAACGATATGATCACCAAGGGTTTAAAATGTGAAAGGGCACTCATCAAGAAAGGAATCATCAAAATCTTTAATGAACCAAAAGATGGTCCTCGCCCGCGCTTCAATAGTGATAAACCGAACTTCTGGAATAAAAACAAGAATATTGTCAATGACGGGGTTGTGGATGCCAGGACTATCCAAAACACACAACCTGTGGTTCGGTTTGCAGGACAAAACCCTCCACCTCAGAATAACACAAATGTTCCTTCCAATCAAGGTCGCATCACGTCTCATGATGAACCAAGACCTCGTCAGCAAAAACAAAAATGAACATACACTCCCTTAGGGGAACCCATTGAAACAGTGTTGCGACAACTCATTTCCCAAAATTTGGTCACTCTACCTAAGCTATCAAACTATGAGCCTCAGGTCAAACCGGCATGGTGGAGAGATACTGAACACTGTGAATTCCATCAAGGAAGAGGACACAAGACAAGTAATTGTCACCGATTGAAAGATCTCATTCAGGATCTTATTGATCGAGGAGAAATTGAAATTGAAGGACATGACCCAAAAACAACCAAGAATGATCATCTAATGTTCAAGAATCCACTTCCATCACAAGATCAAAGGGGTCCTTCCACTTCCCGGCGAGGCACTGATACCACTGATTATACGCAGGCTGCGTATAATTACACTGTAAATCACCTGTATGATGCCAGTGAACAAATTGCAACTATCACCTTCAAAAATCCCACCTCAAATTGCAATGTTGTTACACGTCGTGGCAAGGTCACCATCAAGGCAGCTCCACAAGGCACCACCTCCGTCCCAAAGCAGTACAATCTTGTGGAACAATTAGACAAAACCCCTGCACTTATATCCATTTTGGAGCTTTTGTGTCTGTCACCCTCTCATAAAACTATCTTGGGTCAAGCACTCCAAGAAGCGTCAGTCCCCGCAAATCTAAATACGGACCAATTTCAAGCCATGGTTGGAAATCTAAAGTCATCACCTTGTCTCACTTTTTCCGAAAGTGACAACTCTTCTTTCCAACAACCTCATAATGCTTCGCTACACATTGAAGGCTTTATCAACCAACACAGGATCAAGCGAGTCTTGATCGATAATGGAGCAAGCCTAAACATTTGCACACTACAGTTGGTCACAGCATTGGGATATGCAATAGAATCAGTGGATCCTCGCAAGAAGATCACCATCAAGGCCTATGATGATGCAGAGCGTTCATCCAAAGGAGCTGTGGTACTACCAATCTGAGTCGATCCTGTGGTAAAGCACATAATTTGTCAGGTTCTGGACCTTCCTCTACCATATAATCTATTATTAGGGAGACCTTGGATACATGCCATGCAAGTTGTTCCATCTACCTACCACCAATGTATCAAGTTCCCACATAACGGTACAGAGATCACAATCCTGGGCGATGCAAATCCCTTTGCATTTTGCCATAATATCAACCATCAACCAGAGATTACTGTTCCTAATAATAGGGAAGCCATTTCCTCCACATCATATGTAAGTCCCGCCTCTCTTGCCAGTTCGAACACCACTATGCCCAAGCAAGAAAAGCTTAAAATGAAGGTAGCAGAGGAAGGTCCTGGAGAATATAACTTGAGTCAGCTCTTTTTTTGTGGGACAAATGGCCACTTCTCCTAGAACACATGGTAAACCACAACAGTTACTCCAACAACCACTAATCACGCCCGCATGTGCCTTAACGCCTTTCGTCCTTGGAAAGAGTCAAGAGGAAGAGACACAAGATGAGGACCTAGCGAAATGGATCTATAAAGATCCCATCACCACTAATGAACCGCAAGTTACACTTCCTACGGAACAGTATGGCAAAGGCCTTCTCATTATGCAAAGAATGGGATATGATGGTCAGAGTGCTTTGGGATACTGCAAACAAGGACGACACGAACCTCTGCTGCCAGAATTCAAGCCCAAAGGTAATACAGGCCTTGGCTTTGAAAAAGAGATCCTTCCTAAACTCAGATTCAAAGGAAAACCCAGCAAACCATTTTGCCCACCTACTGCAAAGAGGACACCTTTCATAATCAAAGCACCATCAAGCACTATCCCCACTACCCCATCGAGGCTTACAACTCCACCATCACCAATGTCACTCATCCCATCAAACGAACTCGTAATTCCATCAGCGGCACCATTAGCAGCAGCAACTGTATCAGAACCCCCAGCAACATCTATGGCATCAGTAGTTCCAGCAGAAGTCACTGAGTCAACACTGCCGATACTTCCAGTAACAAATCCTTTCATCCCTATCAAACTTCCTGCCACATCAATTACTACAAAGGTACATCAACCAATCACACCTGCAGTGTTTAACTCAAAACACATCCCAGTATGGTATAGCAATCGGATGCTGGAAAGTGATTCAGAGACCGACTCACATGAATGGGAATTTGATTCAGTACAGCTTAACACTTCAGATGAGGAAGACACATCACTACCTCCACCACACAAAGACATCCCTGTTTATGGAGAAGCACAGATAAAGACCACTTGGGTTCCTGAGCTAGAAACGTCTTCCACAGACCCTACATCTCATCCTACGCCTGATTCTGACAGGGAAAGTACCATCAACGACCTTCACCACACTGTCTTAACCCTCACTGATACCTCTAACGAACTTAACCTAATCGATGAAGTAATGCCCATTATCCACCCTGAACTCATCGAATGGAACCAATCAAATCCCCCATGTCTTGACCTCTTTCAGAACGATGAGGCTATCATTAACTTTTTGGAATTAAGGGATAACCTACCAAGCGGGGATCACAAAACTGGATTCGCCATTGCACTTAATAGCGCAGCATACTTCGGGGCGGATGTCAAACCCTTCAGCTGCAAAAACATAACAATAAAACATGGATCTTTCAGTGAAAACCACACTGTGGCGTTGTTTGATCCGACAAAAGTAAAAAGAAAGAGCGTATCCAACGGTGAAAACCTCTCCGAGGCGCCTGAGGATGAAGGGTTTGACATTCTCCCTGATAGTACACAACAAGAATGATCAACGATTCTCATTGAGGAAACCAATGAATACAATGTGGGGACTCTTGAAAATCCTCATATCATACATCTGGCATCTCTTCTCACTCCAGAGGAACAGCCTAAATTTATAGAGTTCTTCCAGAAGCGTCAGATCAACTTTGCATGGTCATATGCAAACATGCCTAGGCTTGATCCTGATTTAGTCATGCATCACCTCATCGTCGCAGAAGGAGCCAAACCTATCAAGCAGAAGCTTCGTAAGATGCATCCCCAGATTGCAGTGCTAGTCAAAACAGAACTCAAGAAACTCCTAGACGTTGGTTTCATTAGACCAATTGATTATGCAGAATGGATCTCCAATATTGTGCCTGTTGGCAAACTAAAAGGGGGCATCCGCATTTGTACTGACTTCAGAGATCTAAATAAGGCATGTCCTAAGGATGACTTCCCCCTACCAAATATCGACATCATAGTGGATCTAACAGCGGGACATGCCATGCTTTCACTCATGGATGGCTTTTCAGGATACAATCAAATAAAGATTGCACCAGAAGATCAACATAAGACAGCCTTCACATGTCCATGGGGCACATATTGCTGGAATGTAATGCCTTTTGGTCTCAAGAATGCAGGAGCAACCTATCAGAGAGCAATGACCACCATCTTCCATGACATGATGCATACCATGATGGAAGATTATGTGGATGACTTACTAGCAAAATCACTCACCAGAGAAGGACATCTCCACATCTTAGATAAAATATTTGATAGACTGGAACAATACCGTGTTCGACTCAACCCAAAGAAATGTGTCTTTGGAGTAACCTCCGGGAAGCTTCTTGGATACATTGTCTCAAGCAAAGGTATTGAGGTCGACCCAGCAAAGGTAAAAGCAATCATGGACATGCCACCTCCAAAGAATATCAGTCAGCTAAGGACATTACAAGGACGGCTTCAATCCATCCGAAGATTCATTGCACAATTGGCCAATAAGTGTCACCCATTTACACATCTGCTACACAAGAACATCTTCTTTCAGTGGGATGCCCGATGCCAGCAAGCATTTCAGACGCTTAAAAACTATCTCATGAATCCACCATTGTTGATGCCACCAGATTCAAGTAGACCGTTGTTACTTTATATCTCAGCGACAAGTACAGCATTGGGTGTATTACTGGCACAACATAATGCAGAAGGCAAAGAGTGTGTTGTATACTACATCTCTCGCACACTGGTGGGCTATGAACTCAATTACACACCTATTGAGCGAGCTTGCCTAGCAGTAATCTTAGCAGCTACTAAACTGAGGCACTATCTGTTAACACACAAGGTACAACTCATTGCAAAGATTGATCCACTCAAGTATTTACTTAGCAAAGCAGCATTGACAGGTCGCTTGGCCAAATGGGTGATGATTCTAAGTGAATTTGACATTGAGTACGTGGACCGTAAAGCTATCAAAGGTCAAGTTATTGCAAATCAGTTGGCCGATGCACCCCTCACAGGCGATCATCCTCTTATTTCCAATTTTCCAGATGAAGAGATATTCATGATCACAACAGCACAACCATGGAAACTATATTTTGATGGTTCATACACTAGGCACGGCTCGGGGGCAGGCATTCTGTTTATCACACCTCAAGGTGATAGCATCTTGAAGTCTTACAGGCTCACATTTCCATGCACAAACAACATAGCAGAGTATGAGGCCTTGATCGTAGGACTCAGGTTAGCCGTACAATGGAAATTACAAGAACTACAAGTGTATGGTGACTCACAACTGGTCATTCGACAAGCAACAGATGAATATCAGACAAAGGATGATAAACTCATGCCATATAAGCAAATGGTGGACACTCTAAAGACATTATTTACTACTATCACTTTTGAGCAGATACCAAGAGATCAGAATCGAGCTGTTGACGCTATGGCTACGATCGCATCTCTCCTAGATCTTCCACAAAATTCAACACGCTACGAGTTCTTGGTAGAACAGCTTTGGATCCCCGCTTATGATATCCCTGAATCCGAGATGATATGTCGCCTTGTCGGTCCTGAATCCCCATGGTACAGTGAGTTCTACACCTATCTCCACGATCACACCCTTCCTCCCAACCAATCGAATAACCAACGAAAAACCTTCATTCGCCAAACTGCTCGATATACCATTATTGTCGAAACCCTATACCGACGTGGTCTTGATGGTACTCTCCTTCGATGTCTGGAACAAGGTGAGATAACAAAGGTTTTGGAAGAGGTACATGAAGGAATTTGCGGGACTCACTCAAGTGGTCCATCACTAGCCAAGAAGATCATGCGAGCTGGATACTATTGGCCATCTATGGAAAAGGATTCCTACTACTTTGTCAGGAAATGTAAGAAATGTCAGGTTCATGGCGACCTGATACATGCACCAGCCCAGGAACTGCAACCAATCATGACACCATGGCCTTTCTGTCAATGGGGCCTTGACCTTGTGGGTAAGATTCATCCATCTTCATCCAATGGCCACAAATTCATTATTACCGCTATCGAATATTTCACAAAGTGGATCGAAGCTGTTCCACTTACCCAAGTCACCGGCAAGCAGATCGCCTCATTCATCCTCAACTACATCATCTGTCGGTATGGTGTACCCATGTCCATCGTCACAGATAACGGTCTCCCTTTCAAAAATCAGGATGTCCGTGAACTTTGTGAGAAATTTCATATCCAACACCGCTTTTCCACCCCCTATTACCCACAAGGCAATGGTCAGGCCGAAGCATCCAATAAAAACATATTAAGGATCCTAAAGAAGATAGTCAATGATGCCGACCGTGATTGGCATGTTCAATTGAATCCAGCGCTATGGGCATATCGAACTAGCATTCGAACCCCTACAGGTGCAACTCCTTATTCATTGGTCTATGGTGTTGAAGCTATCTTACCTATTGAGGTCGAGATACCATCCTTACGGGTTTCCTTGCACAATCTCATTAATGATGAAGCATACAGAGTCTCACGTCTTCAGGACTTAGAGTTACTTGATGAGAAACGACAAGCTGCATATAATCACCTCAAAGCCTATCAGCAGCGCATGAGCAGAAACTACAATCACCGAGTTAGACCTCGTACATTTGAGGTAGGTGATCTTGTTCTTCGAGAGAATCCTCCCAACCAACCAAACTGAGAACATCAGGGCAAGTTTGAATCAAACTGGCTGGGCCCATATGTTGTCACTGCTGTGTTCGGGTCCGGGGCATATCAATTGGCTACATCAAAAGGAGAACCGCTTGCAGATCCAATCAATAGCATGCACCTCAAACGGTTTTATACCTAAGGTGTACAGA
This sequence comes from Cryptomeria japonica, assembly GCF_030272615.1. Taxonomy (NCBI): domain Eukaryota; kingdom Viridiplantae; phylum Streptophyta; class Pinopsida; order Cupressales; family Cupressaceae; genus Cryptomeria; species Cryptomeria japonica. The sequence goes on from NC_081413.1 coordinate 753,502,691, forward strand.
GCATCAGGCTCCCCTGCATATCAGAAAATACCAAAAACATTCAGAAAATGTCCTGAAGAAAATACAAAAACATTCAAAAAAAAATCATGCATCCAAACGGTGAACAACCACTCTGGTGACACCTTGGGTAAGTACGGTGGTGAAAACCTGGCAAACAGGCGCCACTTGTAAAGGCTATGGCTCCATTGTCTTTCAGACTTGTTGCGATCACATTTACTTCATACATACATCCATCCATCCGAAAAACCCATGGCTTGTTATTTCTCTGCAATTATGATAAATACTTCATGCATCTTGCGTCCCGCTTCTTCATAAGTCATGTCTAAAACTGGGGGCAATGCCTTTAAACTGTTGATGGAAGTGGATTCTACATTGTCTTATGATTCATTCAGTTCTTCATTCAAGCAATCATCAAAATCCAAAAACATTCAAAAACGTCTCACAAAATCCAAAAACATTGGAAAATGACTCACAAAATCCAAAAACATTGAAAAAAATGTCTCACAAAATCCAAAAACATCGACAAAACCATTGAAAAATCACACAAAAACATGGCAACACCTTGTACATACCCATCCATGCAGATACCAAAATAAACATTGACAAACTACTCACACAAATGACCATTTATCAATCGACCACACAATCAACATCAACACTCAAAATTGTCTTCAACAAGGATGCATCCTCCCTTACCAAAACAAAGACAAAAGTGACGTTTTCTTTGACAAGAAAATTATGTTAAGCTATCAAATACTTGGGTGATTTGTGAGTACAATCATTTGTTTATCTGTATCAGGATCTTGCAGCATTGTTTTGTATAATTTGCGCATTATTTCCGATGAAGTTCTGGGGCATGTACTAATGGTGTCTACGTGGGAAGTTCACCAAGCTACGTGATCTTATGCCAAATACAGTCATAGATCATTATGGCTTGCTGACTACAGCGTATACCTCGACCATATGAGCATGAACCATTACCAAGGATCCTTATTCTTTATTCTTTATGTATATATTGTTTGTTTGCAGGTACAATGCTCTTCCTTTGGTTCCTCCTACCTCATCCAAACTGGATATAGGTTTTTATCTCTTAGTACGGTATGCACTTGTCTCAGGATATGATTAGCCTAAAGATCAAGGAGGACGATCCAAGTCATGCATGAAAGGAGATAATCCTTGTCTGTTCCGCAAGCAATACTCTGGTCGACTTGACCCTTATATCAAGTCGTTTGTATTAACTTGCTATATTAAAATCCATGAAAGAAATACTCAGGTCATCTTGAATCATTATGTCAAGATGCTTGTATTCTCTTCCAACATTTTAAAGCTCAATGATGAAAATAGAGCACTATGGATCATCATTTCATCTCATCTGTTTATATATTGCATTCCGTTGCATATCACCCATCTGTTCGCTCATTCATATGTAGGTTTTATATGCAAAAGTGACCATTCAAAACTGGTCTTGGATACAATCACGACTGAGTACTCTGATACATCATCCAATGCATCATGCAAAGTCTTACAAACCTTGCATTCCTCATGATCATATCATCCTAATATTTAGTTGCATCTTGCATTAAACATTCATGTCATTTTTAACATTGCATATAGTTCATTTTGGACATTTAGTTTTCATTTGCATCATTGCATTAATCATAAATAAATTAGATTCATCCATAGGATCAAATTGTCTCTGATTATTTTAGACCATTTTATTAGGCATTCATTTAGTGTCAATTATCCATTATCATCTTATCAACTTGTATCATTTATTATGACACACATTCATTTATAGTTAAAAGGTGCATTCATTCATTCATTAATAAAGTATTTTATTATACTCATTTTAGAATTCATTTCACATCGCATTCATTTATCATCTTTTTAATTGCATTAAGGTGCAGTTATTAAAAACATAAGTTATCGTATCATCACATTATCATTTGTACTTAAATCCTATTTAAAGCATTTAGAATCATAAATCCATTTGTTCCTATAAACATTCGTACCATACCATTTTATATATCCATTTTCCCAATACATTCATTTAAACACATTATCCTATAAACATTTGTACTTTACATTTTGTTTATCCATCTTGCATTTGACAAAACATCTAGATGCATATCCATACATAACATCATTCATTCAACCATCGCATTTACCTCATCACATAAAGCATCTCATCATTATATCAAAATAGGAAACACCAAAATCCTGTTCATATAAGTCATCATAAGCATACATCATCATCATGACATTACATACATACAACATTGCATCAACAAAATCAAACAAATCATATATAAACCTGCATTCATATGTCAGTATCATCATCAAGACATGCATATAAGGAACATCTCATCAATGCATACACCTACACATATCCATCTAAGAAATCACTCATCATCCTGCATAAACATCCATACATAACTCAAATGCATATCATCAAAATATGGAATCTCCTCATATATATATCATCTCATATATCATAGTACAATGAAGTCTACAAAAAATCGGCTACCAAGAGCCATCCAAGATACAGTCCACAAAATAAAGATACAAATACATATATGCATGAATGATCTCTCAAATGCCACTCTGGCCTGATGCTGTCCCAATACCTCCCCCTGCTCCAACACTGGTGCCTGCACCACCTGATCCATCTCTCCGTGGAGGCCTCATCGAACCCGCACTCCCTCCTGCATCTCCTGATCTCTCCCTCCTCAAAGGACCCATCACTCCCCCACTGCTCTGCACCCTCTGCGATCGCTCTGATCTCACCTGCCGCATCTACGAATAGCTGAGAGCTCGCTGGCTAACTGGTACAACCTGCTCATATAAGCCCCGCCAGTACTCTATCTCTGCCTGAGCTCGCCGCATCTCCCTCATCACCTCCCCTGAAGGCCCCTGTGCTCCAATCTAAACTCTCTCCTGCAGCTCCGCCAATCTCTCCACTGCAGTATCTCTCTCCTGCAGCACCACTGTCAACTGTGACTCCCATGCAAATAGATGCACATCCCTAGCTGCCACCTCTGCCTCCAAATCCTCTATCCGCGTCTACAAGCGCACTATAATATGCTCCCACAGATCTCCAGTGACTCCCTCCCTGGTGTCCATAGTTGCCTCCCCTACACCTCCCTCTCCAGAAGTCCCCACCCCTCTGTCCATCGGGATCTCCCTCTCCATCCCCCTCCCACTCAGCTGCACTCCTCTCGGAATCAATGGTCCCTGTGAGATCTGTAGAGGAAGTCCACCTCTCCCCCTCCGCTGACTCTGCATCCCCAATCCTCCTCCACCTCCTCCTCCTCCTCCATCTCCTCCACCACCTCCTCCACCTCCACCTCCTCCTCCTCCATCTCCTCCTCCTCCATCTCCTCGACCTCCTGCCCTCCCCCATCTCCGTCCCCTCTCATCCTCAAATACTAGGATCGGCTCTGCTGGGTCCGATATCCGTCGGATCGGGTGTGCCGCTCGGTACTGTGTATACTCCGCTGTCACCCCTGCATCAACGACCCTTGGTCGTAGGTCCCATGCCCTCACCTGCAGTGTCCGAAACTCTGCTAGTGCCTGATCATAAGGTAGCACTGGACCCCATGCATACCTCTCCCGAATCACCCGTGCATACTCTCCTGATCCGCTAGGCAGTCCCTGCTGCCGTCCAAACTGCCTCATCACTCGTCCAGGCACCTGTCTCTCCACATGATAGGAGGTCCTCCCAATGAGGAATCGAGTCATGAACACATAAGGTAGTGCCTCTGCGTCATCCTCTCATGGCTCACACTCCAAGTATGGCCGCCATATCACTGCATCTAAGTCATCCAATACCCGCCACCACCACTCTAACTTCCCCAAGTGGGGCTGACTCATCATGCCACTGTACATAAACATGTATGGCTGGTCCACGGCTCAGAATCTGAGACTCACTGGTCGAGTCACTGGTAGGTGCTCCCATGCCCAAACATGTAGCAGCGTCATGCCCACTGCTAGAGAACCCCTCCCTCGGTACACTACCTCGTGGAGCTCCTGATACATGTGCGCCAACACGCACGACCCCCATGCAAATCGGGTCCCCTCGGTCATCATCATCTCTATCACCTGTCCCCATCTCACTGCCAATCCATGTGACCGCCTGTCTGGACACAGAAGTCCTCCCACAATCCCTGACAACACTGTTGGAAGGGGCTCATATAGTGCCGCTATATCCTCCCATGCGATCGAGCCATCGTCAATATACACGTCCTCATCAAAAATCCTCTGACATGAAAGAGTCCCCTAGGATCTATCATATGTAACCAGCTCTCCTCGAATCGGAATCCGAAGGATGCGCCACACATCCTCCAAAGTCACAGTCTTCTCTCCCTGTGCCAAATGAAAGGTGCACGTCTCACTGTGCCACCGCTCTGCCAATGCTGTAATCAAACCGTGATTCATACGAATCACGGGCATGTGCATCACCTTGTACAAACCAATCACAGCAATGCAGTCTATCTCAGTCTGAGTCAATCGGTCCCGCAACCCCTGTGTCGCAGGATGACGCTCGCGTAACTATAACACGTGCAAATCCTCCTGCACATAGATATTCATCAATCACCATCAGTTGTTTTGTTTTCAAACTTTCTTAAGTTTAAACCTAGACTATCATCAGATACTTTGATCAAGTATCTTCGGGTCTCAACAAGTAAGCAATCATGGGCACCTAGACTTCAACAGACATTTATCCTAACAAATGACCTAAGTCTCATCGAGCTGCTATAGTTCAAAACAACTCCCACTTCACCTCACCATCCATCAATCATTGACATCGGGAGATTTTCTTCATTCAAACTGGGGCATCTCTTTATCCTAAGGCAAAAATGCTATTTTACCTACAAAAGCGCTAGTTTTACACAATAGCGCTACTACACTAGCAAAAGCGCTCAAAAAGCTATACAAAAGCGCTACAACTCCAAACGCGCTAAACCAACTATACAACAGCGCTCTTTCACATCAATAGCGCTCAATTCACCCCCCAATAGCGCTACTTAGTCAATAGCGCTAAAACATGCATACAGTAGCACTAATAAAACCAAAAGCGCTCAAACAAGAGCACAATAGCGCCATTGCGGCACAATAGCGCTAGTTTCTGGTCCAAAAGCGCCAAAACCAGAGTTTCAGCGCTCTTGCTCCGACTTGACTTGGACTCAGCTAAAAACCTATCAAAAATGCATGAAAATTGAATTTTTGACTTTGCGTACTGCTGGTCCGTAGTCCTCTGGGCGCTAGAACCGTCGGACTCACTCGAATCTGTGCTCGGTAATCGGAATCGGCATCGTAGCTACTCCTTGCTCCTCCAAATGTCACTATCAGAGTTCTCGTTTTCAACTGGTCGTGGTCACAAATGATCCTATTTTCACCCCTTTCACCCCATTTATAGCCCTCGCCGTCCCCGTAACTTCACCCCGCTCATCGCCGTGGTCCTCGTGAACTTCCCGAGCCCCCCATTTCTCCATGATTCACTCCATTTTCTCCCATTCTTTTATCATTAGTTCTAACTTCTTCTCTTCTCACACCCTGCCAATTTTCATTCTTTTTCGAGAGATCGCCCGATTTTTCAAAAAAAAATCGGCCCATCTCTCGAGGGGGCATACCACCCATTAAATTCACATTTTATGGGGCATTTCTTCACACCTATTTTTTCTTTCTTTGAAACGACACGATAAACCGCACCGTCTCAAAGAGGGGCAAATGTAGTCACACAAATCTGTCCATTTTAATTAAATGAATATTTCGTATTTATTTGATTAAAAATTCACTAGCCATCAGTTAATTAAATTAATATTTAATTAATTCATCCCCAAACATTCTTCTATTAATTAAATAAATTATTCAATTTATTTTAATTAATTCATTAAATCAAATTCCATTCAATTAAATAAATAAAATATATTTATTTAATTAAAATTCCCTTTTCCTCTTTTAAATAAATTAAATAAAACATTTATTTAAATCATTATCCCCCCCCACTTGCATTTTCCTACAAATGCAACTTGCACACATTTTGAAATAAATAAATTTTTATTTTAAATAAAATCCTATTTTCCCTCACCCACCAAATCCACTTGCAAAATCTAATCCCCTTCTAGATTCTTCTAACCCCTTCCTAATTAGCCTAATCCATCCCCTAAATATTGTCACATTCCTAAGCAAAGGGAAGTCACTTCTCAAAATCCTCAAAGTCTTGGATAACCATTAAAGGTTTTCAACCTTCAACCACTTAAATCCTCAAAGTCTTTGATAGCCATTAAAAGCTTCCAACCTTCAACCACTTAATCCACAAAGTCTTCAAAAACCATTAATGGTTAACCCAAACCCTCCCACATGGTTAAAACATTTGTTTTGACTCAACCTCTACCCAACCCAAGGGTCTCATCAAGCCTTTAATGCTTTGACCATGATTATCTCTTAATCATTTGCACAAAGGTTTATCCTTGCATTAACTCCTAATTCAGTGGGTAATCCTAATTTAGACTTGACCCTTAGCCTTTAGATAACCATGAGGTCTTCTCAGGCCTTTAATGCCTCCAACCCCTTTTCTCAACCCAACCCTATGTTGACACTTGTCACCATTTCATTGGTGCCAATTGTGCACATGGATCCCCAACTTTCAAGCTTGACCCTTGATTAAACCCTTCAATCTTGGCCATCCATTGCTCCATTTTTCCTATAAATAGAGCCCATTCCTTCATAATCCAGATCCTGAAAACTTGTATGCATTTAGGCTATAGACATTTTAGAGAGCATTTAGCATAAGCAATCTAACATCTTGTCTTTTTGGTAAAATCAATCATTTTAGCATCAATAGCATAGTATTTAGCTTTTCATTTCATATTTGAAGCTTAATATTAAATCTCAATCCTCCATAAGCATCCATAGTGCAAAAAGTTGCTGAGAGCTACACTATTTTGGAACTTGGAGAGGAGAGGAACAAGGGAGAAGGAGCTAAGGCCATGCTAAGAGGTAGTTGGAGATGCCTCATAATCTTTGTTTCGTTTATTAGATACATTAGCATGTTTTTAGTGTCTCTCTTGGTATGCCTTCATAGATTAGTTTTTGATTGACTAACACTAACGGTTTTTGTGTCTTTGGTGTTGTTTATCATTTGCTAACCTTGTGCCATTTTGCAGGGCATCAATGTGTATTCCTTCTTTGTGTTATGCCTTGTGGTTGCAAGCAATTGTTGATTTAATTCTATGCGGTCTTCAGTGGCTCTTGTGATCTTAGTGTTTAATCGAAATGTCCTCTGACCATGCTTCTTTTTTCCATTTCCTAATTTCTTCTCTATTTACCCTTATGCCAATAATCTTCCTGATAATGGTTATCCTTTTGCAAATCCTTGTTGTTTCTTCTACTGCTAAAGAACCATCAATTTCTATAGAAGCAGTTTGAATTTTAGAGTGCACATAATCTTTGGAATTAGGCATGACATTTGGTATTAATTTAGTATTTTTTGGTTTTCCCTTATTCCCGCTTTTATTCACATTTGAGCCTTTCTTAAAAATTGCATTTGTTGGAATATTGCGATTTGGTTCGTCAAGTTTTACTTAGTTAGTTGTGCTCTTCCATTTGCAATTTTGCCCAATCAAAATACTGTTAGCTCCCATTAGGACAACTTTCGCTTCCTTATTGTGTTTTTTCCTTATTTTCAAGTGATGTTTATTTTTGCTTGATCTATTGTGCAAAGCAAACCAAAAGATTAATGTAAGGATTGATTTTATGGCATGGAGTAATCTAATTTTATTCAAAGCTTTTATTTTTTATAGTTATATTTGTGAATATGTTTTTCGTAGACACATAAATCTATCCACTTAATTAAATGAATATTAAGTATTTATTTGATTATTTAACCATCAGTCGACAATTAATTAAATTAATATTTAATTAATTCTTCCTCAAACCTCTTCTCCTATTACCTAAATAAATTATTCAATTTATTTAAATTAATTTATTAAACCATACTCTAACAATTAATTGAATGAATAAAACACATTCGTTTAATAAACCTCTTTCCTCATTTAAATGAAATAAATAAATATTTATTTAAATCTCTAAACTCCCCCCCCCCCCCCAACTTGCATTCTCCTACAAATGCAAGTTGCACAATTTTAATTGAAATAAATGAATTTTATTTTAATTAAAATCCTATTTTCTCTCACCCACCAAACCCACTTGCATCCTAAACCCCTTCTAGATTCTTCTAATCAATTCCAAATTACCCTAATCCTATCCCCTAATTATTGTCACATTCCTAAGCAAAGAGAAGTCACTTCTCAAAGCCTCCAAAGTCTTTGAAAAGCATTAAAGGCTTTTATCCTTCAACAAGTTAACCCCCAAAGTTTTCATACCCATTTATGGCTTTTACATAACCATTTATGGTTCTTACATAACCATTAATGGTTAAAATCAACTCACCCACATGGTTAGAGACTTTCCCTCTAACTCAACCCTCATTTAACTCATGGGTCTCTTCAAGCATTCATTGATTTAACCATGGTTATCCCCACTAACTCTTGCACAAGAATTTGTCCATTGGATAAAGGCATTATTCATTGGATAAAAGTTTTATTCACTAACTCAAGCTTTACCAAACCCTCCCATGGTAACCTTCATGTCATCTCAAGCATTTAATGATTCGTCCCTCTCCTCTAAAGCCATCTCATGTTGACATTTGTCATCCTGGGATTGGCTTGAAAGCCCTCACACGGGTCATAAACCCATCAATCCTGGCCCTTGTTAAGATTACTCAATCTTGACCATCCATTGCCATATTTTCCCCATAAATAGAGATCTCATTCTTCATTTTAAGGATCGATAAATCTTGTATGCATCAAACTTATAGTTATTTTGATAGAGCATTTAGGAGCGTTTGCTTTGTTATTTTGCTAAAATTAAATAGACTAATTAGGTGTTTTCTCATAGTAGCTTATTTACACTTGCATGGGCATTTGTTCTTATTTGCATAATCATCTTGAATCTTCATAAGACATCCATAGATAGTGCAAAAAGTTGAGGGTTGCACTCATGTGGAACTTGGAGAGGAGAGGAACAAGGGAGGAGCAACTATGAGCATGTTAGGGAGCATCTTAGGAGGTTTTCTTTCCCTCTTTTGATTATGTATGCTTCTTCTTGTATGCTTTTTATCTCTCTTGATATGCATGTTTAGGTTCATAAGTTCATTCGTGTTTCGTTTTTATTGTCACTAACATATTAACGTTTGAACTTGTGTCTTTGTGTTCCTTTTTAGCATGCATCATTTGGTGAACCTGGCGTGAATCGAACATGCAAAATTATGATCATTTTATTCTGACTTTTTGTGATTTTCTTATTTTCTTCACACATAGGTTGCGCTTTAGTGCTTTTGTCTCACATTTTGGCCCTATCGATAGAAGATTTTTAGCGCTTTTGTTCGAGTTTTAGCGCTTTTTTTATAGGTATAGCGCTTTAGTTATAGTTTTAGCGCTATTGTAATAATCTAGTGCTTTTGCACTCTCTGTCTGTCAGTCTGTTAATTCTGGTAAACCTGTTAAACTATTGTTTTTGTTCATATTTTAGTTCTTTTGTTAGTTGTTTTGCACATTTGTCAGTACTTTGACGCTTTTGTCTGAAGTAGCGCTTTTGTATTCTCACATAGTAGCGCTTTTGTAACAGAGAGCTGGAAAAAAAATTGCAACCGAAAAATTTAAAACTTAGGCTTGTGGGAACCCACCAAAGGATTTTTATTTCACTAATTTTTCTTCTTGCAAGATTCGAGGAGTTAGAATTAAGAAACATTTAATTTCTTTCTAGCTTTTTAAAGTTGGGTAAGAATAATTCATTTTCCTTTTGTTTAAAACGAATCCCATCTTTTATTTTGGGCTAAAAATCAACTACACCTTCATTTGGGCTTAAAAATAATCTTATTGTAAGGTAAAAAGAACAACAAAACAAACAACTTTTCTTTCTTGCAAGTTAGGGAAAAACATTTCAATTTGAGATTAAAATAACCAACAATCTTTCATTCTTGTGAGGATATAATTCACAATCAATCTTTTATTTGCAAGTTAAAAAGAACAATGAAAAATTGTCCATTTTGTATACAAAGCAATTTTACTTTAAGCAAACGTGCTTTTATTTTGTTGACCAGGATTTCACTTTCCTAGTTAGAAAATAAATTGCTTTGTGGAATTAAAAAGAACATCATGTCTGTTGGAGCCACATCTCCAAATAGCAAATAGATCATATTGCAATAAAAGGCTGAAAAGAACAAGTGTTGTTCGTGATTGGCATGTTTGTGCAAAAATGTAGAGTGGTCCCATTTCTAACACACACTATCCTCTCCCCTGGCTCTTGTGGTCCTAGGTGCAAGAGAAAAGTGTTGGTAATGCTCTAAATTTTATATTTTTAAGAGAGACCTGCTAAGAGACACATCACTCTTGGGAACGACCTTGCACGGTAAATCCTTCTAGATGCTATAGAAATCAGGTGAGAGTGAAAGTTGTAGCCTTGGGTGTAGTTGTTCCTATAATGTAACTTGTCAAAAGGACATATGGGCCCCACCACAAGTTATAAGGCTCTTAAGTGAGTCATTGCAGAATAAACTTACGTCCAAAGACATCGAACATTACAAGACACCTCTTATTTTAGAAGCCCACCCATTCTATTGATTGAGGATATTTGTGAAAAGTTCAGTGCAAGAGCATAGATGGTTTTGCTCCCAAGATACTCACCATACATATTTCCTTGAGTAGAAACAAGGCTTTTTGAAAAGCTACTTGTAGCTTGATGAAAGTGGTGACTCCCCTATAATAGGGATCATCTATCTGTTATACTCGTACAAGACTTAGTATATCACATCCTTACCTATCACGACAAGATACATAAGGTATGTAGTACCAAAGTTGAAGAAATATCAAGATGCGGGCTCAAAATATCGCAACTGGCCATGACCTTAGGGATAAAAAATATTTGAGTTGTCTTCATCTTATTTCAGACCAGTAACAATTTGGGTCGACTTCAGGCTTTGGGAACATAAAATACATTTGTAAAGGGTCAAAGGTTCATGATTGGGTTAATTTAGACCCACACCTGTTGTGCCTTTATTGAAAAGGGGCAAGATTATTGTGCTTGTGTGCTTGTTGTGTTTTCTTGTTAAAGAAATTCAAAACAAATGAAACCAAGTATCCATCCAACAAATCTACATCAAACATTGATAAAAAGAAAACATCAACAAGTGAAAACAAAGTATCATTTTGTATGACCATCACTCATATCTTGAGAAAAAGGAGTCTTCATCAAAAGACCAAATTGAAGAAGAGACAACTTGGTTCAAAAGCCTTTATCAAGAAAAGAATTTTTTCTCTCAATAGACAACTATTTCTCTCACATAGGGTATTCTTGCATCATATGCACTTGTACCTTTAGGGCAAATCCAACGAATTTGACAAAGAGCCTTTGAGCAATAGAGATTTCACTTAGTATAGAGCTTTTGATTATCATAAGAACAAAGGGGGAAATATCAATCCTACTTTCTTTCCTAAAATTTGTATCACATACAACGAAGCTCGAGGGGAACCACCAACCCTTGTAAGAGAGGAAGAATTAGAAACCCCCTTTATAACTGAATAATTTTATTGAGACATATATCCTACCCATTTTCACATCCAAACCTCACAAAAACCATTCAACTCTCAAAACATAAAGAGGTCTTGTCCTTAGTCCTTTTAGATATTGCTTAACCAAACCAACAAATCATTTTAGAGTGTCTCTACATCTAGGATCAATCATCCTAAGGGGAATTTATACACATATAGGTAGGTTAAAACTAGTTTATGAGTGCATCCTCTAATTACTAGGTATCTTGGTTTGTAACACATCTTAAACCTTGTTATACCTCATCACATCAAAATTGTTGAAAACCACAAGAGCAATTCACAAAGAACTTTGTTGACATCCAAACTTCAGTGTTAGAGATCTATCTTCCACCAAAAATTTCACAAAACTTGTCTTCCATCAAACATTTCATCACCACCTCATAATCACTTTCATCGCCTTTCAAAAACATGACTCAAACAAGATCAATGCGAAACTGACAACCAAAAATTGAAGAGGAGGAAGAAAACCTCAATGACTATCATGAGGCCTTTGGAGGAGGCACTAATGATGAAGATCCCATCACTTAAACTCTAAAATATATAGAAAGAGCGCAACATAATCCCAAATTTAATAGACTCTTTGATAAAATCCTTAGAAACAATGCCAATGCTCATTTCTTGAGACTTGCTCAAGAGGGTGCCAAACTACCCTCCAAATTTGATACAATGCAGATACGACAAACATCTGAGAAACATAGCCATAATGATGGTGGAGGAGGTAGAGATTACTTCCGCTATGACCCTAATAATCAAGGGAATCCTCCACCTCCTCCTCCTCCTTCAGAAATAGACATGTTGAGGCAACAAGTAGAAAATCTCACTGAACAACTGAATAGTGGCGTGAAGACTACTCGGTTCTCACTTAACGACATTTTCCCTATCCTTTTGATAGGAACATGCTTATGCCACCTTTTCCACGAGGGTTCAAAACATCCAAATTTGAAGAGCATGGAGGCAAAGGAGATCCTAGGGACCATGTGCGAGAATTTCACTCAGCTTGTTTAGAGGTGGCCTATGAGGACACATATCTAATACACCTCTTTTCCCAAAGTTTGGGAGGCACAACCACACAATGGTTTGCATGACTACCAGGTGGCATTAGAACATTCGAAGAACTGGTCCAAAAATTCATCGCTCATTATGCACACAACATAGAATGGGATGTCACCATGGCAGATTTGTGCAACACCAAACAAAAACCAAGGGAGTTGTTCTCAACTTTCCTACAACGGTGGAGGCAACTGTCTAGCAGACGCTCCCTTCATTTACCTGAGCAAGAACTAGTGAAATTTTTTATTTCCAACTTAAATGATGAAATGGAATTTCATTTAGACGTGAAGGGTACAAAATCATTCGAAGAAATGATCACTCAAGGACTAAAATGTGAAAGAGCCCTTATCAAAAAGGGACTTATCAAAATTTACCATGAACCCAAAGATGTTCCTTGTCCACATTATAATAATGATAAACCAAAATTTTGGAACAAAAACAAGAACATTGTCAATGACGGGATAGTGGACGCAAGAACAGTAAAAATTGCACAACATGTGGTCAGGTTTGCCAGACAAAATCCCCCTCCTAACAACAACACCATCAATAATCCATAAAATCAAGGTCGCAATACACAACAAGAGGAACCAAAACAAAAGCAACAAAACCAAAATCCAAAACGCACATATACACCCTTACGGGAACCTATTGAAACAATCTTACATCAATTGGTATCTTCCAATCTTGTGACCTTACCAAAAACATCTAATTATGAGCCTCAGGTCAAGCCTCCATGGTGGCGAGATCACGAACATTGTGAATTTCACCAAGGAAGAGGGCATATAACAAGCAATTACCATTGACTAAAAGATCTTGTTCAGGATCTTATTGGTAAAGGAGAAATTGAAATTGAAGGACATGACCCTAAAACATCCAATGATTATCACTTAATGTTCAAGAATCCACTTCCATCACATGATCAAAGGGGTCCTTCCACCTCAGGGAGAAACATAGATACCACAACCAATTACACACAAGCTGCATACAATTATACTATGAATCACCTTTATGATGTGAATGAACAAGTTGCAACTCTTACCATACAACATCCAAATCCTACATGCAATGTTGTTACGCATTGTAGCAAGATTACCATTCGAGCAACACCACAAGGAACGACACCCCTCCCCAAACAATATAATCTTGTAGAGCAATTGGATAAGACGCCGGTCCTCATCTCCATATTAGAGATATTGCGCTTATCCCCCTCACATAAAACAATCTTGGATCAAGCTCTCCAAGAAGTGTCTGTCCTCGCCAATCTCAACACAGATCAGTTTCAAGCCATGGTTGGTAGTCTCAAGTCATCACCATGTCTCACTTTTACTGAAAGTGACAACACATCCTTCCAACAACCCCATAATACCTCCCTCCATATTGAAGGATTTGTAAACCAACATAGAATCAAGTGAGTCTTGATTGAAAATGGAGCCGACTTGAACATATGCACCTTGTAGTTAGTCACAACATTGGGTTATGCAGTAGAATTGGTGGATGCCAGCAAAAAGATAACCATTAAAGTATATGATGATGCAGAATGTTCTTCCAGATGAGCTGTTATATTACCTATCAGGGTTGGGCCAGTGGTGAAGCATATAGTTTTCCAAGTTCTAGACCTTCCTTTGCCATATAATCTATTGTTAGGAAGACCTTGGATACATGCCATGCAAGCCATTCCATCTACCTATCACAAATGTATCAAGTTTCCATATAATGGGGTAGAAATTACAATCCTTGGTGATGCTAACCCATTTGCATATTGTAACAATATTCACCATCAACCAGAGATCACCGTACCTAACAATAGAGAAGCCATCCCTTCCTCATCATATGTTAATCGAGCCTCTCTTTCCATCTTAATAACCCCTATACCAAAGCAAGAGAAATTGAAAATGAAAATGGCTCAGGAAGGTCCTGGGGAATATAATCTTAGCCAACTCTTTTGTGTTGGGCAGTTACTCACATCCCCTAGAACTCATGGTAACTCCAAGGTTTACTTCAAACACCACTGGCCAAAAGAACTTGCACCTTGGCACAATTCACCCCTGGTAGAAGTCAAGAGGAGGAGACCATGGATGAAGACTTGGCAGAACGGATCTATACAAACCCTATCGACAAAGAAAGCCCAAAGGCTAAACTCCCCATTGACAAATATGGCAAAGGCTTCACTATAATGCAAAGAATGGGCTATGATGGCCATAGTGCTTTGGGACCTTGCAAACAAGGACAACAAGAGCCCTTACAACCAGAGTTGAAACCAAGAGATAAAAATGGAGTAGGTTTTCAAAGAGAATCTCTTCCCAAGCTTTGATTCAAAGGAAAACCCATCAAACCCATGTATCAGACAATTACTCCAAGGATGCAATCCTTGACTATATCAGCAACACCAACAACCCCATCAACAACACCAACAATCCCACCTCCAAAAGTACATAAGCTAGTAACCAATGCATTATTCAATTCAAAAGACATCCCAGCTTGGTATAGTAATCGTATGCTAGAGAGTGATTCAAAGACATACTCACATGAGTGGAAATGGGATTCAGTGCACTTCAATACTTTAGACGAGGAAGAAACATCACCCCCTCCACCTCGTAAGGATATACCAGTTTATGGAGAAGCATGGATTAAAACTTTTTGGGTTCCTAAGCTAGAAGCAACTTCCATAGGCCCTACGTCAAATCCTATGCCGAAATCTGACAAAGAGAGTACCATCGATGAACTTCACACCTTCGTATTAACCCTCATTGATGCCTCCCACGAACTCAACTTAATTGATGAAGTAATGCCTATCATTCATCCCGAACTCATTGAATGGAACCAGCAAAATCCCCCATGCCTTGACCATTTCCAAAATGATGAGGCACTCATAGACTTTCTAGAATTATGGGATAACATACCAAGCGGGGATCATAAAGTTGGGTTTGCCATTGAAATTAACAATGCAACATACTTTGAAACAGATGCCAAACCTTTCAGCTACAAAAATATTACAATAAAGCATGGATCTTCTAGTGAAAACCACACAGTGGCACTTTTTGATCCCAAATAAGTAAAAAACAAAGAGCCTATCCAAAGGTGAAAACCTCTTTGAGGCGCCTGAGGATGAAAGGTTTTACGTCCTCCCCTTTAGTACAAATCAGGAGAGATCAACCATCCTCATAGAGGAAACAAAAGAATTCAATGTGGGGACCCCTGAGATGCCTCACCAAATACATTTGGCATCTCTATTAACTCCTGAAGAACAACCAAAATTTGTGGAATTCTTCCAGAAGCGCCAAATCAACTTCGCATGGTCTTATGCAGACATGCCTGGCTTATATATAGATTTGGTCATGCATCACCTAACTATAGCAGAAGGAGATAAACCTGTCAAACAAAAGCTCACAAAGATGCACCCACAGATTGTCATTCTTGTTAAGGCTAAACTTAAAAATCTCTTGGATGTTGGTTTCATCAGACCAATTGATTATGTAGAGTGGATCTCCAATATTGTACCTGCTGGTAAACCTAATGGGGGCGTCTGTATCTAAATGGACTTCAAAAATTTGAACAAAGCATGTCCTAAATATGACTTCCCCTTACCAAACATCGACATGATTGTCGATCTAATAGCAGGTCATGCAATGCTTTCTCTTATGGATGGCTTTTCAGGATACAACCAGATAAAAATTGCTCAAGAGGATCAACACAAAACTACTTTTACATGTCCATGGGCCACATACTGTTGGAATGTAATGCCGTTTGGTATAAAGAATGCAGGGGCAACATATCAAAAGCCACAACTACCATCTTCCACGGTATGAAGTTGTTAGCCTCTCCTGCAACATTTTTTTTTTTTGAATATTCATACTTGCGGGTTACCTTATTGTGCCTTTATTTTTGTTGGGTCCTTTGTTCTCCTTCGTACTTGAACCGTTGAACTCTTTCTAAAAAGTTCAATAGGTTCAAGGTTCAAAGCGCATTTTTTGAGAAAGGAAAAAAGAAGAAGAAGTCATTAGCGGTCTTTGTCTTCACGAAAGTAAGCGCATTATTGTTATACATTTTTAACTTTGAACCCTTGAGCCAAATTGGTTCAAGGTTCAAAATGTCCTTTGTAAGTCGCGGCAATGTATTGTTGTATAACAAGCGGTTGTCTATATGTTTTAAGTTAGTTTCCAAACTTGAACTTTGAACGAATTTTCAAGCGGTTCAAAGGGTTCAAGCGGTTCAAGGATTCTGCTTAATAATCTTTGTTGTTGTTCATTCCCAGTAATGTTGGGTCCCGCTTGTTCATTGTTATACTTCTTTAATGAATTTGAACCGTTGAACTCTTTATTAAATGGTTCAAGGTTCAAAAGTTCACTTCAAAACTAATTTTAAGGCTCTTGATGATAATGAAAGCGGCACAACAAGAAGGAATATTCCCAGCGTTCAGCAGTTTAAAATTCTAAATATGGAAAGTAATCATGAGTGCATCAACTACTTGTGCGGAAGTGATGGATAATTAAGAAGGTGTCAGATTTTAGTCATTTCATAGTTACTTCGCACGTTTGAGTGAATTATTATGAAGCGTGTGTGGCTTTATAGATATTTTCCCGTCTATCAAAAGGAATGCATGAATTTATTTTCATAGTTTGTAAGGGTTGCAACTGCTATACTTGAACAATTGGAGGCATCGAAGGTAAAACCAACTATGATTTACTGAGAAAGTTTCCAGTTTTCATGGTGGTAACGGGTAAGTTTAGATGACTCCTCCTAAACTGTGTTTCTTTTTAGTTCTGAAGATTTATCAGTATAGGAAGAAAATCCCTAAATTGCTGGAGTAAAATTCTGCCTTGTTTTAAGAATTTCTTGGTTAGAAGTATAGATAGGCAAGTATGAGACCAATATTGCTGAATCTTGGTCGGACCTCGTTCCTAGTGAGCATATTACCAGAGCTAGAAGATACTTCCTTGGTTCATTTTGATTTAGGAGATTTCTTAGAGAGAGCCAAGAACCCTCAAACTGGTTCAATTATGGAGAAAATAGTGAAAAGCGGTCTTGTTGAAGCTGTTGCGTTCCCGCTTGTCGCACCATTCCGGATTTGGTGATTGCTTGCATGAATAGGTATGATACAGAGAATAGATGCATCAAAAATAGTAATGGTGAGCTACTAGTCAGTATCAATAGAGAAACAGTAATGGCGGCAATGGGAATTCTACACAAGGATGAATTTGAGGATTGGACCATTGGGAACTCGTATGCTTATTTCTCGAAAAAGAAAGGTAAGTACATGAGTGTGATTGCTAGGAATTGGCTCCTGAAAGTTCAGAAAGGAGGGTCATGATTGTTAAAGCCCCTGACTAGAGAGTATTTCATCACAGGAGTGTGGGATATTGTGAACAGGGTGAAGGGAAACTCACATTCTTTCTACTGGGAAGATTGGATGTACTTTTTCATCTAGGTGTTGTTATCTAGTGACAGGTATCTTGATTGGTCTCAGGTAATTACAGAAAGACTTCATGAAGGGTTGAGTAATTTTGTGGGAATGTCGGGTTTTTATATGTCTTCTTATCTTTTATACATATTAGCTTGTACAAGGGATTGGCCTAGTCTGCTTAATGAACCTTGGGTAGATGGGATGAGGGTGTATAATTATTATCCCCTGTTATAGCAGCAAAGACATGTTGAGCAAATTGATAGATGGAATGGTGCTTTCACGGGAAAACTTGCTTCTGAGCTCTAGGGGGATGTGAATAGGAGAATGTATGTTGAAGCAATGGAGTTCACAAGCATATATGGTAGCTTCTTTATTCAATTTCCCAGGTTAGCTTACCTACGGGTGGGTGGTTTTGAGGGTCAACCATTCAAGTTGCCTAGGTATGCCTTCAACAGCTATGTACTTATAGAGGTGAGTAGGCAGCTAGCTTAAATTGATAAGAGATTGGGAATAAAGGGTGAGTCTGGAGTTGTACTCCCTGTTGGACTTGGATATTATAGTTGCAAATCAATATCTGACCCTCTGAACCTGAAATTGGAATTCAAAAGGATGAACTTGCAGCCATATGTGGCAAGGCATAAGTTTGATAGTAGAGGTTATGCCATTGAAAATCTAAGTGTGGACAACCATTTTTGTCATGAACCGCAACTGGAGGATTACTAGGAGAATTGCAGTGATGAATTTGAGGCAAGGAAAAGACTGTGGTCAAGGTTCACTTTGCAACAAATAATTACCATGAAGCTTCCAATCAATATATCTGGAGTACAAGAAGATACAAGGGAAGATATCTTAGACCCAGAGTTTGACACAGAGGTTCAAGGAAAGCCAACTCTAGAGATTGATTGGGATAGAAAGGAGGATGACAGTGTTCAAACCAAAACTTTTAATGTCATAAGACGAACTAAGAAATGGCTAAGAAATCAAAAGTTTAAAGAGGGATCTCACATGTCCTCACATGAACTAAGAGTTGATTCACACATTGTGACTCAATCTCCCATTTCTTCCACTAATGAAATTGTTAATGTTATAGGTGTTTCAAGGCCTATTGTTGAGAAAATCCAACCTAGGAGATCAAAGGGGTCATCATCAGGTTCCACTATCGCTCGAGTAACTCGATCCAAAAGTAATAAGAAGAGTAGGGAGCCCATTTTAAAACAGGTTTTTGTAGACCTAGACCCTAGTGAAGAGTTAGAAGCAACAATGGATCAACGCGATTT
The DNA here is from genome assembly GCF_030272615.1 of Cryptomeria japonica. NCBI lineage: Eukaryota > Viridiplantae > Streptophyta > Pinopsida > Cupressales > Cupressaceae > Cryptomeria > Cryptomeria japonica. Next base: position 753,522,091 of record NC_081413.1, read on the forward strand.
GGATGAACTTGTGATACAGGAAATGGACATGGGTAAATAAGCCGAAAGTAAACAAGACCCCATGAGCACCTTGGTCATTGTCACTTCACCTGATAGACAGATAACTCCTCCACCCAAAGAGCCTGCGAACACACCATGATGGTTGGAAGCCGCTATTGGAAAGAAACGGAGTGTAGTGCCGATTACAATCCCTATGGAAGACATGGTCAACAATGTTTGGGAAAGGCATCAAAGTCAAAAAAAATCAAGACGTAAACAATGCTTGAAGTGGATGAAGCAACAAGTCACTAGACGACCGAGATAGCCAAACCAATTCAGGGGAGAGATGCAGACAAAGCTATTGAGGAGGATTTTGTAGTTGAAAAGATAGATTTGGGAGTTGCTTCGCGTGTCGTGGATGTTAAGCATTTGGAATCATCCACAAAGAGGATAATTTCAAGAACATGGAAGGATGGAAAAGACAAAAGGGAATTGAAGCAAGTCGTTACTCAGATGGCTGAGTATATCAATGCCATCCATAATCCAAACCCCCACCCTTTGTCATAGATACCAGTATCATTTGATCCCAAATCTTTGGCCAATCAGAAGATGTTGGACCAAGTTCAAAGGAACAAAATAGTTATAGAGATGTTCAATAAATGGTTGGATCTTATAATGCAACAAGTATCAGATTACATCGTCAATCTGGTGAAGGTTTATAAAGACGATGAGACTATGGGCAAGGAATTAGAGCTAGAAACGGTGGCTTGGGAGAAAGAAAGGATCAAATGGGTGGCGGTCCTTGCGCAAATGAATGATATATAGAAATATGGAATGATGAAGTTCTTGGCTGAAAAATCAGTAGAAAATTTGGATGATAATGTATTGTATGTATCAAAGAAGAATGTGGAGTGGCATAACTCAATCATTAAACAAGGTCATGAAGAGTCCACCAAATTGCTCAGAGGATTGACAGACTTGATTGATACAATGCAGAAGGCTCTCAAGTGCATTGACATCCAGCTCATGAAAGATGGTGCTAAGACAATTGAGGCAGCCACAGATATGACCAAGATCTTTCAAGAAAGAATACAATTCATTCAGATGACGAAAGCTTTGACCACAGACGACTTCTCAAAGGTGGCTAGGATCGAATCGATGCTCACAGTCTATCCTGATCATTTGGAGGTACACAAGGCAAGAGTGGCACAAGTGAACATGGATAAGGAGGTATGGAAGCAAAGGATTTGACACATTGGTCTTCCTTATTTTTAGGTCATCTTGAGCTTCTCGGCGGAACACCTGAAATGGCGTGTTTTTGTGGTAAAGAAGGACGGATCAGTAACCTCCTCTGCCACAGTGGAAGCATAGTTAATCCAAAAATGAGCTGTCAGCCTCACAATGGTTGTTGTTTTAGTTTTTTCTTTCATGTTTTAGCAAACGGTTTCTTTAACCTTTGGTTAGAGTAAAGTTTAAATTTGTCATGTAAAAACTATGAGCCTGGAGGCTATTTAAGCTGGAAAGCTTGTTTTTGTTAAGGTCCGAAAAACTGTGATTTTTTGAGCAATAGATAATATTCATTTTGGTTTTCCTATGAATTTTTTTAAACTGGAATGGTTGATTATCAATAAAGTGTTATGATATGCAGTCTTTGAATCTGTGTGTTTGAAGATTAGTAATTTTTCTTGAGAAATTTGCTATGGGCATGATATCATTTTATGATCAGTTATCTCTATGTTTTTTTTCTGGATTCATGTTTGTCATTACTTGTTAGCAGATTCATTGTGGATTGAGTTGTGCTAATCCCCCTTGTCCTATGAGGCATGAGAGCGAATCGATTAGACATCAATACTGTTGTGCATTTTCTATGCTCTAAATTTATTAGGTGAACATGTGTGTGAGTCAGAGTCTGTGAACTCAATTGAATCTTCAAAATATTTTCTTTGTTTCAGTTTGAAAGCATTCTTTTGTGTTGATGGATGAATGCTAAAGCCTTTTTACGCTTTCTGGTAAAAAGTGTCAACATTTCATTTGTGTATTAAATTCATTGTGAATCATACGAGGAGATACCCTCTAATGCAGAGGTTGGATTTTAATTAATTCATCCAATTGTTGGTAATTTGTTTACTTTCATAATTGGGCTTATAGGAGTTACATCTTTGTTCAAACAGAATAAATAAATTTATTGAAAGGGACAAATCTGTTTACAAACATATGCACACCATAATGGAAGATTATGTGGATGATTTACTAGCTAAATCATTGACAAGAGAGGGTCATCTTGCAGTATTGGATAAAATCTTCAACAAGGTAGAACAATATCACATTCGTCTCAATCCAAAGAAATGTGTCTTTGGAGTAACCTCTGGGAAGCTGTTAGGATACATTGTCTCAAGTAAAGGCATTGAGGTAGATCTTGTGAAAGTCAAGGCAATCATGGACATGCCACCTTCAAAGAATATCAGTTAGTTGAGGATATTACAAGGGCGGCTACAATCCATTCGGTGGTTCATTGCATAATTGGCTGATAAATGGCATCCCTTCACCTATCTATTACATAAAATATACGCTTTCAATGGGATGCAAAATGTCAGCAAGCATTCCAAATGCTTAAAGACTACCAAATGAATACACCATTACTGATCCCACTAGATCCAAGCAGACCTCCATTGTTATACATTTCAGCTACAACCATGACATTAGGAGTATTGCTTGCACAACATAATGCAGAAGGAAAAGAATGTGTTGTCTACTACATCTCTCGAACACTGGTAGGCTATGAACTCGATTACACACCTATTGAGGGAGCTTGCCTACTAGTTATCTTGGCAACCACCAAATTAAGGAACTACATGTTAACACACAAGATACAACTTATTGCCAAGATAGATCCACTCAAGTACCTACTCAACAAGGCAACATTAATAGGTCACTTGGCCAAATGGGTTATTATTTTGAGTGAATTTGATATTAAGTATGTAAATTGCAAAGCTATCAAGGGACATGTCATTGCAGATCAGTTGGCTGATGCACCACTCAAAGGTGACCATCCTCTTATCTCCAACTTTCTGGATGAAGAAATCTTCATGATCACAGCTACACGACCCTGGAAGCTATATTTTGATGGCTCATACACTAGACATGGCTCGGGGGTAGGTATTCTTTTTATCACACCTCAAGGTGACAACATCTCGAAGTCATATAGGCTCACTTTCCCATGCACAAATAATATAGCAAAATATGAGGCCTTGATCACAAGACTCATATTGGCCATACAATGGAATCTAAAAGAGCTACAGGTATATGGAGATTCCCAGCTAGTCATCTGACAAGTCACTAATGAATACAAAACAAAGGATGGTGGATAGTTTCAAAGATTAATTTATGACTATCACATTTGAGCAAGTACCAAGAGATCAGAATCGAGCTGCCAATGCAATGGATACAATTGCATCTCTCTTGGATCTTCCACAAAATTTGACACACTATGAGTTTTTGGTAGAACAACTTTGGATCCTTGCTTATGATATCCCTGAATCTAAAATGATATGTCGCCTTGTCGGTTCTGACTCCCCATGGTACGGTGAGTTTTTCACTTACCTATGTGATCACACACTTCCCCCTAACCAATCAAACAACCAACAAAAAACCTTTATCCGCCAAACCACTCGATACACCATCATTGTCGAAACCCTATACAGATGAAGTCTTGATGGTACTCTCCTTTGACATTTGGAACAATATGAGATAAAAAAAAGCCTTGGAAGAAATACATGAAGGAATTTGTGGGGCTCACTCAAGTGGTCCTTCACTAGCAAAGAAAATCATTCGAGCTAGATACTATTGGCCCTCCATGGAAAAAGACTCCCACTACTTTGTCAGAAAGTGCAAGAAGTGCCAAGTTCATAGAGATCTGATACATGTCCCAACGTAGGAATTACAACCTATCACTACACCATGGCCCTTTTGTCAATGGGGACTTGACCTTGTGGGTAAAATCCATCCATCTTCATCCAACGGCCATAAATTTATCATTACCGCCACAAAACACTTCACAAAGTGGATCAAAGCCATTCCACTCACCCAAGTCACCGACAAGCAGATCGTCACTTTCATCCTCAATTACATCATCTATCAGTATGGTGTACCCATGTCCATCATCACAGATAACGACCTTCCTTTTAAAAATCAGGATGTCCGTGAACTTTGTGAGAAGTTTCACATCCAACACCACTTTTCCACTCCATATTACCCACAAGGCAATGGTCAAGTCGTAGCATCCAATAAGAACATATTGAGGATCCTCAAAAAGATAGTCAATGATGTTGGTCGTGACTGGCACATTCGATTGAATCCAACACCATGGGCCTATCGAACTAGCATTTGAACCCTTGTAGGCACAACTCCCTACTCACTGGTTTATGGAGCAAAAACCATCCTGCCTATTGAGGTTGAAATACCATCTCTACGAGTCTCCTTGCACAATCTGATAGATGATGAAGCATACTGAGTCTCACGTCTTTAGGACTTGGAACTACTTGATGAAAAGCAACAAGCTGCCTACAACCGCCTAAAAGCCTATCAGTAGCGCATGAGCATAAGCTACAATCATAGGGTCAAACCTTGCACATTTGAAGTAGGAGATCTTGTTCTCAGGGAGAATCGTCGCAATCAACCAAACAGAGAACACCAGGGCAAATTTGAATCTAATTGGTTGGGTCCATATGTCATCACTGCCATCTTCGAGTCTAGGGCATATTAGTTAGCAACTTCCAAAGGAGAACCACTGGCAGATCCAATTAATAAAATGCATCTAAAAAGATTTCATACATAAGTTGTGCAGAGCATCAGGCTCCTCCATTAGCAGAAAATACCAAAAACATTCAGAAAACAGTCCTGAACAAAATACAAAAATACAAAAATCAAGAAAATAGTAAAGAAAAATCATTCATCCAAATGGTGAAAACCACTTTGGTGGCGCCTTGAGTAAGTATGGTGGTGAAAACCTCGCAAACAGGCATCATTCATAAAGGCTATGGCTCCATTGTCTTTCAGACTTGTTGCGATCACATCCATTCATCCATCATTTATACCATAACTTTTTATTGATCTGCAATCAGGGTTATTACTTCATGTGTCTCGCATCACACTTTCATACTGACATCCAACTAGGGACAAATGTTCTTAAACTTACTGATGGAAGTGGATTCTTCATTGTTCGTGATTCGTTGAGTCGCTTATTCAAAAATGTCTTGAAATAATACCCAAAACATTCACAACATTCAAAAAATCCAAAAATATGACAAAAACATCAAAATCAATCAAAAACATTGTTACGCATATTATTCCTTGTACATATGCATCGCAAAACACACAAACACAACATTTTGAGCTACTCAAACGATGACCACCTATCAAATCAACCAACTAATCAAAACATCTGCACACAACCGTCTTCATAAGGATGCATCTTTCCTCACAAACAAGACATGGTAACATTTTCTTTGACAAGAAAATTTTGTTTGGCTGATAAGCACTTGGTCAATTTTTTATTTATTTATGTATATCTGGTTCCTATGCTACTCCAACATATCCACAAGTGATTAGAGTAGCTGGGATGGTTCTTGATATCTTTTTCTTTGTTTGTTGTTTGCGGATTGTTCTAATGAAGTTCTGGGGCGTATACTAATGGTGTCTACGTGGGAAGTTCACTAAGCTACATGATCCTATGCAAAAATACAGTCATGGATCACTATGGCTTGCTGACTACAACGTATACCTCGACCATTTGTACATGAACCAGAGGAGAACTTTCCTTGTCTGAAATGTTTGATTATAGGTGAAACACTCAACCATGGTTTCAGATATCACAGGCAAGATCGATACTACCACACTCAATGATGAAAATAAGGCACCATGAATAATCCATGGATTGTCATCTCATCTCATCTGTTTATATTGCATTATGTTGCATATCACCCATCCATTTTCTCATTCATTATTCATATCTGTTGTTTTCATGCAATTAATTCAGGTTTCTATGAGAAAGCACCTAATATAAACTTGTCTTGGGTACAATCACAACAAAGTTCTCTGATACATCATCTCACATCTCTATTCCATATCTGCAAATTCTCACCGACTTGAATCCATATATTATGAAGGCATGGAATTATCATTTAGATGCATTCAATTAATTATCATTTACTTGCATCTGGATTCATTCAATCCATTCAGATATTCATTTAAGTGCATTTGTTTATTCATCAATTTAGTGTATTCAAAACATCAAGTGCATTTATTATCATTTACTTGCATTTCATCATTTCATTTAGTTGCATTAAGTGCATTTAGATTCATCTAGATGCATTTCAAATAATTTCATTCATTTACTTCCATTTTAGTTACATGTTAGTCATTGACGTATATTCATTTAGTCATTAAGGTGCGTTTACTATCATCATTAAGTGGCCTTCATCTAAAAACATTAAAATTCATTTCATCATTTAGTTGTTTCGTACATTCATTTATCATCATTTAGTTGCATTTAAGTGCATTTGTTTATTTGTTATCAAGAACATTCATCTATCCATTTAGTGCATTCATTCATTGTCATTTAGTTGCATTTCACATCATTTTATTCGTTTAGATTCATTTAGTTGCCTTTCAAATTGTTTATCATCATTTGGTTGCATTAAGTATATACATTTATCATCATTTCAGTGCATTTATTCATTAAAGTACATTCAACCATCCATTTCAACGCATTCATCTAGAAGCATACATAATATTTTCATAAACATTTCATTCATTTAGATTCATCTTAGAAACATGCATCATTTACTCGTATCATCATCTCATCATATTCAACATGTACAGTATTATCTATCACAATATCATTATCTCATCTCATCATTTAGCATAAATCGTCATCATTGCATCACATTAATATCATTACCAGAGCATCATCCATCTATTAACCTGCATTCACATGTTAGCAAATCATCCATATCATACATATAGAAATCATATCATCAACATGTACATCTAGAAAATAAACATCTCCATAACATGTATCTAAGCATAACTCATATCATCATCCTGCATAAAATCATACATATCATCACATAGATACATATCATATCATCACCACAAAAAATGAGATCTCATCATATATCGCATAAAAAAGAATGCATGTATCAGAGAATAATGATGTCTACAAATATCGGCTACCAAGAGCTATCCAAGTATCAGTCTAGTAGCAATGTAACAATGCATAGAAACACCTCAAATGACACTCTGGCCAGATGCTTCTCCCCCACCACTCTCACCATACCGCCGAGGAGGACCCATAACACCACCGTTGCTTTGAACCCTCTGGGACCGCTTTGATCTCGCCCGCTGCATCTAAGAGTAGCTCATTGCTCACTGACTAATCGACACAACCTACTCATATAATCCCCGCCAATAGTCAATCTCTGCTCCTGCCTATTGCATCTCCCTCAACACCTCCCCAATCAGACCTTGTCCTTGTTCTCCCTCCAAAACCCAAACTCTATCCTGTAGCTCCCTCACCCTATCCACCAAGTAATCTCTCTCCCACACAACTACAATCAACTCAGCCTCCCGTGCAAAAAGTTGGACATCCCTTGTTGCAATCTCCGCATCCCTATCCTCCAATTATGCCTAAGTTGTTGTCAGCCGAGTCTGCAACCGCAATATCATAAACTCCCACAGGTATCCCTCTCCTCCACCTACAACTCCCTCTCTCGTCTCCATCGCCTCATCACTACCCTCTCCCCCACCGACATCTCTCCCTCCTGCTCTCACTGCTCCTTGTATCAATGGACCCTGTGACAGTCGTAAAGGCTACCCACCTCTATCTCTCCTCTGTAACCATCCTCCTCCACCACCTCCACCTCCAAATCCACCTCCACCCCCAAATCCACCTCCCCCACCACCTCCATCTCCTCCATCTCCTCCAAAACCTCCCCCTCCTCCTCCACCTCCACCTCCACCTCCACCTCCTCCTCCAAAACCTCCACCACCCCTACCTACTCTCCTCTTCATCACCATGCTATGTCATCCTTAAACGGTAGTATGGGCTCGACAAGATCTAAAATCTGTGGAATCAGATGAGTTGCACGATACTGTGTATACTCCTCTGTCACCCCCGCATCTACAATCTTTGGCCTCATCTGCCATGGTCTCGCCTGTAATATACGAAACTCTGCAATGGCCTGATCATAGGGCAACACTGGCCCCCACTTCCATCTCTCTCGCACTACCCGTGCATACTCCCTTGAACCCCTCAGCATACTCTGCCTCCGCCCAAACTGTCTGATCAATCTCCCTGGAAACTATCTCTTCACAACATAGGATGTGTGACCAATCAAAAAATGAGTCACATATACATACGACAAGGCCTCTCCATCATCCTGCCAGACCTCACAATCAGTGCACAACCTCCATATGACCGTATCTAAATCATCCAATGCCCGCTGCCAAAACTCCAACTTCCCCAAATGGGGTTGGGTCATTAAACCTCCATACATAAAAACATAGGGCCGATCTATCACCCTAAACCTTTAACATACTGGTTGTGTGACTAGAAAGTGCTCCCAAGCCCAGATGTGTAAAAAGTGATCCCTACACCTAGTGATCTACTCTCTCGGTACACCGCCTCGTGTAAATTCCTGTAGAGATACGCCAACACACATGGCCCCCATGCATAGCGAGTCCCCTCTATCACCATCTGCTCTATCACCTGGCCCCAACCAATGGCCAATCCATGCGAACATTGATCGGGGCAAAGCAAACTCCCTACGATACCTACTAGTACTGATGGTAGAGGCTCATAAAGTGTTGCTATATCCTCCCATGCCATAGAGCCATCCTCAATGTATACATCCTCTACGAATTTTCTTTGTATGTCTGTCGTCCCCAGGCGTCGATCATATGTCACGATCTCTCCTCTAATCGGGATATGAAGTATCCTTCGCACATCCTCGAGGGTCACAGTCATCTCTCCCAGTGCCAAATGAAAGGAGCACATCTCGTTGTGCCATCGCTCGACCAACACTGTCAATAGTTCGTGATTCATCCGAATCACGGGAAGGTATACCATATCATATAATCTAGCTGCGCAAATACAATCTATCTCTGCCTTAGTCAATTGCTCACGCAACTGTTGTGTCGTAGGGTGTCTCTCCCGCATCTATAAGATGGGAAGATCCTCCTACACATATCAACACATATCAGTTGTTTTGCTACAAACATTTTTAAGTTTCAACCTAGACTATCAACATATACTTTTCAATCAAGTATCTTCGAGTCTCAATAGGTAATCGATTATGCCAAACCTAGACTACAACAGACATCTATCATAATGACCCAGTCTCAATGGGGCTACTATGATTCACCAAAACAACCAATCAATCAATCAACACAGGCATCAGGACATATTTTATCTAACACTGGGGCATTTTATCACAATTGCGCTACTCTGCTGACAATAGCGCTATTACTATGATACACCCGCGCTATAACAACAATAGCGCTACAACAACTACACCATCGCGCTATTTTATCGCAAAAGCGCCACAACACTAAACGGACAACATCGCTAACACAACTATGCAATAGCACCATTGCGACACAATAGCACTACTTTAGGCGACAAAAGCGCTAAAACACAGGTTTAGCGCTATTGTCTTACTTGGTCTTTGACACTTGAAAAAACATGACAAAAATACATCAAAAGCAAATTTCAAGATTTGCGTACCATTGGTCTGTAGTCCTTTGGCTGCTGGTATCGACAAATCCGCTCTAGCTAGTGATCTGCTATAGGCACGACCATGATGACTGCTGCTCACTCCTTCGCCAAAGTTCACTATCAGAGCTCCAAATTGCTAGGGAGATAGGTGCAACTGAGATTGTTTTACCTCTTCCCCTCCAAATATACCCCCTAGCCCTAACCCTAATTCACCTCGCTCATCGTCGTGGTCCTTGTGAACTTTAGAAGCTTCTCATTTCTCCGTATTAACTCCGTTTTCTCCCATTCTTTCGTCATTCTTTCTCATTTCTTCTATTCTACCTCCCCCAACTTCTTTCTCTTTTTCGAGCGATCACTCGATTTCTTGAATTTTTTCGGTCCATCTCTTAAGGGGGCATACCACCCACTAAATTAACATTTATGAGGCATATTTCTCATACCTATCTTTCTTTCTTTGAAACAACGCGATAAACTGCACCGTCTCAAAGAGGGGCAAATGTAGACACATAAATCTGTCCACTTAATTAAATGAATATTAAGTATTTATTTGATTATTTAACCATCAGTCAGCAGTTAATTAAATTAATATTTAATTAATTCTTCCTCAAACCTCTTCTTCTATTAACTAAATAAATTATTCAATTTATTTAAATTAATTCATTAAACCATACTCTAACAATTAATTAAATGAATAAAACACATTTGTTTAATTTAACCCCTTTCCTCATTTAAATAGATAAATAAATATTTATTTAAATCTCTAAACTCCCCCCCCCCCCCACTTGCATTCTCCTACAAATGCAAGTTGCACAATTTTAATTGAAATAAATGAATTTTATTTTAATTAAAATCCTATTTTCTCTCACCCACCAAACCCACTTGCATCCTAAACCCCTTCTAGATTCTTCTAATCCATTCCAAATTAGCCCAATCCTATCCCCTAATCCTTGTCACATTCCTAAGCAAATACAAATCACTTCTCAAAGCCTCCAAAGTCTTTGAAAAGCATTAAAGGCTTTTATCCTTCAACAAGTTAACCCCCAAAGTCTTCATACCCATTTATGGCTCGTACATAACCATTTATGGCTCTTACATAACCATTAATGGTTAAACTCAAATCACCCACATGGTTAGAGACTTTCCCTCTAACTCAACCCTCATTTAACTCATGGGTCTCTTCAAGCATTCATTGCTTTGACCATGGTTATCCCCACTAACTATTGCACGAGAGTTTGTCCATTGGATAAAGGCATTATTCATTGGATAAAATCTTTATTCACTAACTCAAGCTTAACCAAACCCTCCCAGGGTAACCTTCATGTCATCTCAAGCATTTAATGCTTCTTCCCTCTCCTCTCAAGCCATCTCATGTTGACATTTGTCATCATGGGATTGGCTTGAAAGCCCTCACATGGATCATAAACCCATCAATCCTAGCCCTTGTTGAGATTACTCAATCTTGACCATCCATTGCCATATTTTGCTCTGGATCTTCATTTTAAGGATCCAGAAATCTTGTATACATTAAACTTATAGTTATTTTGAGAGAGCATTTAGGAGCATTTGCTTTGTTATTTTGTTAAAATTAACATAGACTAGTTAGGTGCTTTCTCATAGTAGCTTATTTACACTTGCATAGGCATTTATTTTTATTTTCATAATCATCTTGAATCTTCATAAGACATCCATAGATAGTGCAAAAAGTTGAGGGCTACACTCATGTGGAACTTGGAGAGGAAAGGAACAAGGGAGGAGAAACTATGAGCATGTTGGGGAGCAGCTTAGGGGGTTTTCTTTCCCTCTTTCGTTTCTGTATGCTTCTTCTTGCATGCTTTTTATCTCTCTTGATATGCATGTTTAGGTTCATAAGTTAATTTGTGTTTTGTTTTTAATATCACTTACATATTAATGTTTGAACTTGTGTCTTTGTGTTCCTTTTTAGCGTGCATCACTTTTTCTTACAAAAAGATTTAGAAAACATGTCATACCTTCATTGGTCTTAAAAAATACATTTTTGACTAAAACCATGAAGAAAACATTGGAAAAACCATAAATGTATAATGAAGTTACTGTTAAATAACTTTGGAAAGGGGTTGGAACTCCTAGTTATCTATTTCTACAAGTTATTGAGAGCCACTCGTGTTAGCGATAGTATCACGAGTCCGTGATAGGAGGTGCCATTATCTAAATGTGATATAACTTGCATAGAGTTAAAATGTCTTAAGTTTTGAAACTTAGGAGAGTACTATTCTCTTGAATTTATTTGTAAGAACATATGAACATGCAACAGTAGCCACGATCCATGGATTTATGAGTACACAAAGTTATCGTTCTTTGTCAGAAGTATATGCAATAACTCAATTGATTATTGACAATAGAATTTTTATTTTTTTTTGGTTTAATCCTATATAAAAATTAGATGTTTGGCCAAATGGTCAACTATGCAATAAACCATATGATGAAAGTCGTTTCCAAGTTGGCTTAGAGGTCTTTGAAAACATGACTACATTTCATATGGAAGTTTCTATTATATTAAAACTTTGGCCAAAGTGATGCAAAAGTCTCTGCTTGAATTTAGTTGGTTCACAGTGATCCAAATTTCATAATCAATTCAGATTGCTCATACTTAGTTAGAGGATTGTCTAAAGTTGTATGATTAGTTGGGCTATGTAAGGAACACAACTAGGACTCAAATTGCATGAACTTCTTGGTTTCCTTTATTTATACTCTCCATGAAGGGTAGGACTAGTTCCAAATGGAAGATGTGTTAGTGATCGACAATCTGTGGATGGAGGAAAAGTACTTAGGTGATGCTATCCCTCTTGTAGATGACTCGCTGACACTTGTGAGATTGATGTAGGATTCCAGGTGCAAAATATTCTAGTGTAATTGTAATCATGTTGCTTTAATTTAATGCATGTATGTATTGCAGAAGAAAAATATTGTATATACAATTCATTATTTAAATGTTGTGCATATCAGTTCATTTATACTTTTTGATGATTGTAATTTCCATTATAATACTAATTATGTTAAAAAAATGAAATATAAGGCAAAAAATTATTTATGATTTTTATTACGTGGCTATTTACTTTCTTGTTAAATCTCAAGTATTTTTTAGTAAGATTGTTGGTGTTTTTACAAACAAAATTAATGTTTCTAATACATTCATAGGATATATATGCAAGTTTCAATGAGATCAACACTCTTGCTTGTTTGATATAAATTCAAGAAGATAACCTTGAAAAATACCTTCCACAAATCCTCTAGCCTGTGCCTTTGATATATAGACTTAAGGAGGCCTTAAATACTACCAAAAAATAATATTATGGTCTCAATCAAGGTGCCAAAATACCATGGTGTGAATTCTCACGACCCTTACATGTGTAAAGTT